>NC_140167.1:203318420-203725920 GCF_963971535.1 Notolepis coatsorum
GCCCCACGATTCCTTGGAGACATAGGAATGTGATCATAATGATATAGGCTACTGGTCCGTTGGCGAGGAGATAGCCCACAGCGGATAGCCATTAGAATAGCCAGGGGTGGCCAACTGGTCAATGTGCCATCCATATGGTAAAATAATAATTTAATTTTTTTATATATATATTTTTTATAGTGCTGTCAGGCGATTAAAAAAATTAATCTAATTAATTACAGGATTTGTAATTAATTAATCTAATTAATCGCATTTTAATCGCATAACCATTTTATGCCTGATATTTTTCAATATTATTCATATTTCAAATTGCATGTGTCCGGATGGCAGAATTCAGTACTGTATCTACAAAACCTTCTGTTTAATCATCTTCCATCTATTAATTTGCTTAGATTTTTCAGGTCTGGTCAATTTGAGCATGGTGTTATTCACAGTCAAAGATACAAACAAATGTATTGATATTCTCATTTGGTTCATTACAATTTACTCAAAAATTTTTTTTCATTCAATCAATCACCGCGCAGATTGATTGATTGAATGAAAATGTTATTAACAGATTGCAGAATGGGTAGGCCTACAATACAGTACGGCACACAATTGTTAAGGGGATGCAGACCAGAGAAAGACTTTCGTCTTGTTTACATCAGGGTCCCCCATTTTTTATTCATAATGAATTGTAAGTAAGGGTGCAACTTGCACCGTGCAATCCATTCTTTGTGGATCTAGCCCACAGTATTTCTGACACTGGGAATACATTCCCTGAGATTCATAGATGTCCCTAGAATCAGATACCAAGAACATGCAAATGGACCATATTAAAAAAGAAAAAAGTCTGTAAATGTGTATTCTACATTCTTATGGAATGAATGAGATACAAAAAAAATATTATAAAAAAAAAAAAAAAAAAAAAAAAAACTTTTTTTTGTAATTAATTTTGAGTTAATTTTCATAACGCGATAATTTGCTGTGTAATTAATTAATCTAATTAACGCGATAAACTGACAGCCCTAATTTTTTATATATATATATTTACAGACTTTTTTTTTTTTTTTTTTTTTTTGTCCATTTGCATGTTCTTGGTATCCGATTCTATGGATCTCAGGGGATGTATTCCCAGTGTCAGAAATATTGTGTCGTTACTAGGCTTGAGTAAATTGTAATGAACCAAAAAAGGAGAATATCTATTCATAATTTCTTTTTAATCTTTGACTGAAAACACCATGCTAAAATTTTCCAGACCTGAAAAATCTTAAGAAAATGAATAAAGAGATGATTAAATAGAAGGTTTTGTAGATACAGTACTGAATTCTGCCATCCAAATTTGAAATATGATTTATAGAATATCAGGCCTATAAATTACCTTATTATGGCCAAGTCGCACATCTATGGATCGGGCCAAATCTCGCCTTTCCAATTGCATAGTTCAATCTGGATTTAGCATCACCAGGTGTGATTCACAAACCGTGAATGAAATTTTTTTAATGCATATTTCTCCACCATTTATCAGATTGCAACGCCTTTTTTTGCTAGACTAGTATTATGGCAATAACGTTCAGGTTTGTGGGAGATAATTATTTTATGGTTTCATAAGCGTAAAGATACAAGGACAACAGTTAGATTAACGATCAAGTTAGTTTACTGTATGCAGGCTTCGCAGGGCTCCGTGTCTGTGCCATGCGTTATGCGCAAGTTACTGTTACAAAATACCCTGTATGCCTCTACAAATCATATTATACCAGGTAGCCAATTGATGGAAAATCCATCACGACTAGGAATCAAATTGACGGAAATCCGTCACAGGACGGAGAACTTTAATCCCTGAATATATCAAGCAAAATGTATATCAAAATACCATTATAAATTAAGTATTGTGCTACTACAGAGATGCCCTGGCCTACAAATTGCATTTAACGGACTTAAAATACCGGTAAATACTTTTTGTTGTACAGACCCCGCCCCCCCACCCAAAAATTATAAAATCACAAGAATTTAAATACGTTTTTCAATTAAAAATGATTGCCTGCAACTATATAAAAAAAAATCAGCCTTTATATCAGTTATAAAGTCATACGAGTCAGTTTGTTCATTCATGACATAAAGGGAACTTACATGGCCAGCATATGTGCCAAACTTCTTCCTCAGACCAGAGGCCAGCCCAGCAAGGCATTTCGCCGCCAGAGATACCAACATAATATTGGAGTCTTTGCCAATGACCTTCAAACAAAGAGTAAGAGTTAGTGTATGTGGTATACAGTCGGGTTGGGTTACCGAACTCTGTACGAATTACATCGGTAGGTACTACGGAGTACCGATTCACGCCAGATCGAGTGTAATATGCTAGACAAGAGGGAGCCTTTTCCACAAATATATATACATTACTAAATATATGACCCGTCTGTTGGGTCTTTGGAAAGACCAGACAAGGTCAGAGGAGTTTGACAATTTTTACTGAGGATGGCCAGATAATGTTGATATTTAAAAAACACAATACATGATCATGCTATTTATTTTGTGTGGCGTTACAATACAATTTTCTAAATAACAAAAACGTATTCATTTACAACTGAAATTACATTTTAGAGTCAAGAGGTACCGCTGGGTACAGATACTCCAGGAACTGGTACCGGTTCAAATGGGAATTACCCAACCTTAGTACCATTAGGCTGGAATCTGATGCAGTAAGCAGTAGGGGTGTAACGATGCATCGATTCTAATGTGACGATTCAACTGCATCGATTTGAAAATGTTAGAATAGATTATAATCAAAATGAAAGAATAAAAGAGTGTGTGTATTGTTTTTATTGACTTAGTCCATTCATGCTGAGTGAATCAGTTCCCCCAGCCACATTTGTGTATTCAAATTTTTTGGGGGAATTAAAGAAAATGTATCGAATCGTGGTCAAAAGAGATTTCATGATGCATGATTGAATAGTTGCCTGAAGAATGGTAATCTAAATGAATGGTTGTGAGGCGGCATCGTTACAGCCCCAGTGAGCAGACTGAGGTGGCATCGTTACAGCCCCAGTGAGCAGACTGCAGTAAGGTGGCATCGTTACAGCCCCAGTGAGCAGACTGAGGTGGCATCGTTACAGCCCCAGTGAGCAGACTGAGGTGGCATCGTTACAGTCCCAGTGAGCAGACTGCAGTAAGGTGGCATCGTTACAGCCCCAGTGAGCAGACTGCAGTAAGGTGGCATCATTACAGCCCCAGTGAGCAGACTGAGGTGGCATCGTTACAGTCCCAGTGAGCAGACTGCAGTAAGGTGGCATCGTTACAGTCAAAGTGAGCAGACTGCAGTAAGGTGGCATCGTTACAGCCCCAGTGAGCAGACTGTGAGGTGGCATGGTTACAGCCCCAGTGAGCAGACTGTGAGGTGGCATGGTTACAGCCCCAGTGAGCAGACTGCAGTAAGGACTAAGGTGGCATGGTTCCAGCCCCAGAGAGGTGGCATGGTTACAGCCCTAGTGAGCAGACTGTGAGGTGGCATGGTTACAGCCCCAGTGAGCAGACTGCAGTAAGGTGGCATGGTTACAGCCCCAGTGAGCAGACTGCAGTAAGGACTAAGGTGGCATGGTTCCAGCCCCAGAGAGGTGGCATGGTTACAGCCCTAGTGAGCAGACTGAGGTGGCATGGTTACAGCCCTAGTGAGTAGACTGAGGTGGCATGGTTACAGCCCCAGTGAGCAGACTGCAGGTTACAGCCCCAGTGAGCAGACTGCATGGTTACAGCCCCAGTGAGCAGACTGCAGGTTACAGCCCCAGTGAGCAGACTGCATGGTTACAGCCCCAGTGAGCAGACTGCATGGTTACAGCCCCAGTGAGCAGACTGCATGGTTACAGCCCCAGTGAGCAGACTGAGGTTACAGCCCCAGTGAGCAGACTGAGGTTACAGCCCCAGTGAGCAGACTGCATGGTTCCAGCCCCAGTGAGCAGACTGCAGGTTACAGCCCCAGTGAGCAGACTGAGGTTACAGCCCCAGGGAGCAGACTGCAGGTTACAGCCCCAGACTCCAGACTGCAGTACCATAGTTACAGCCCCAGACTCCAGACTGCAGTACCTTCCTCAGCGCCTGCACCGTCTCCCCGTAGTCTCCCGCTTCCAGCTTGGGGTTCTGAACCAGCGTCTCCAAGGCAGCCAGGGCCTCTTTCCTCTCCTGCCACTTCTTTGCTTCCTGCAATGAAACACCGGAGGACGTTCATTTACCAGCTACCAGGGGTGGGAATCGCCAGAGGCCTCACAATACGATAGTATCGCGATAAATCTTTTTTTAATTTATTTATTATCTTTTTCAACTGCAAAGTAAAGCTTTGTCAACATGTTTTATCTAATAAAATAAAGTTCAGTCTGTTCATCTCACTTCAATCATTTTTATTGCAGAACATGGTATTTTCTCAAGCAGACGGATGTAAACACTGTAATCTGTGTTGCATGTACCTGACAAACTGAACTGTTTGTATTACAATCATATTCCAACTTAACTGAACGCACGTGTGTGTGTGGACTACTGTACTATTTCAGGTATTGAAATTAACAATGCAACTTCCTTATACAAAAAAACTTAAAATGTAATTTGTATGAATACCGGTAATTAAATATCAATACAGTATCACCACGCAAAGTATCACGATACTACTACGCATCGATCCCCCCCCCCCCCCCCCCCCCAGGCTTATTCAATGAATACTTTAATAGGAAGACGAGCGAAGCTTACAATCTTTGAATAGAAGTCATTGGGCAATTTGGAGAGGATTTCCACTGGGTCCAGGAGTTCATAGGAGTCCACCTGTGGCACAGTGTTCTCCATCTCCTCACCTAAGAAAGATTCAAGAGTTTTATTCATCACATAGTGAAATGCGGTTGACCATGCCCGCTTCGATTGTGCAAAGGCACTGGATCATATGTACACTCTTATACAATGTGCCGTTTTTGTCCCCATGCTATACTTGCGGTTAATATAAACACACAAGAAATGGACACTTGTTGTAAAGTGACCTGTGGTGCGTGTGCGCGAGTGCAGAATGTTGTGTGTGTGGAGAGATCAGTGTTCATTGTTCTGATGGGCTGAGGGAAGAAGCTGAGCCTTAGGTTCGCTGTTCTTGTTGTGCGTGTATACGGAAGGCGGAAGCGCTTGCCTGACCGCAGCAGTTTGAACCGGCTGTTGTTGGGGTGGTGAGGGTCCTTCATTATTCTACAGGCTCTGGATTTGCACCTCCTATTGTATAAATCCTGCAGGGGTGGTAGTGCAATACCCGTAGTCCATTCTGATGAGCGCACCACTCTCTGTAGGGCCTTCCTATCCTGGGCTGTGCCATTTCCAAACCAGGCAGTGATGTTCCCAGTCAGAACGCCCTCTACAGCCCCGGAATAGAAGGAGTGGAGTATCTTCCCCGATACTCTGAACAACTTCCTTAATTGTCTCAGGTGGTAGAGGCGCTGCGTCACCTTTTTTAACCACAGTGGCTATGCGAGTTGACCATGTCAGGTCCTCTGAGATGTGGACCCCCAGGTACTTAAGAACTGCTCACCCTGTCTACGATAGACCCATTTATCCACAGTAGCTTGTGTGTGCCCTGCTGTATTCTCCTAAAATCCACGATCAGCTCCTTGGTTTTACCAATGTTCAGGAGTAGGCTGTTATCCCTGCACCAACGTGCCCCAGTACATCAGCCACCACCCCGTCCGCAAACTTCACTATGGAGTTGTAGTTGGAGCTGAACCTGTGAGTACAGCAGGGGACTGAAAACACAGCCCTGGGGGGACCCGATGCTCAGGGAATAAATATCTTTATTCAACAGATGTTAAAAGGACCACCGTACTAGTCTTAATGAGTTTTAGCCCATTTACTAATCAGCACATATTTTACATTACCCCTGACCATTATACACTTTTTCAAATAATTTTCTTTTTGAAAATTCTTCAAAACATTAGTGATAAACCTAGCCTACCTGGTCCGTGCTTACACTTCCTTTTTATGGTAGGCAGTAATTGGACCAACATACAGTCACCTTTATAGAACGCATAATGCAAGCTGTTTTAAAGGCCATTAATGGGATGTAAAAGGGAAAGCTGCCATTCACCACTATGCTACACTAGGAGAGCGGTAGTGTAGGGTGGGAGGATGTTGGTGGGATGGCTACCGGTGTGGTCCTAAAAGATGACGCTTCACTTTACCTGCATTTAAAAAAAAAATAGGATGGTTCCTCACGATACGATATTATCACGATACTTAAGTCACAATACGATAGTATTGCGATTCAAAATATATTGAGATATGCTGAGTATTGCGATATATTACCTTTTCTCAACTGCAAAGTTAAACGTTGTCAACATGTTTATCTAATCAAATAAAGTTTTCAGTCTGTTCATCTCACTTCAATGTCAACACTAATCTGTGTTGCATGTACCCGACAAACTGAACCGTTTGTATTACAGTCATATTACAACTTAACTGAATGCACACGAGTGTGTGGACTACTGTACTATTATTACTAGAAAAAATATAGATACTAGGCGTCCTTGTTGTCGATATTTCCCCCCCACCACTAGTAATCACATTCTATTACACAGGGATTAAAGCAAAAAAATCTGACTGACTCCTGAAGTCATATTCTTATTTTAACCTCCACTGTATATTTTTATTTAATAGTCTTAGCTAAAAAGGAAAAGACAATATCAGGGTCTGACAGCACTACAATTACATCTTCATATCACAACAGGCTGAGTCTCCCCGGTAGAGCTGCCGCGCTAACCCTTCGATAAGCTTTGTGGTCCAGGCAGAAATGTGTCCATAAATCCATCGTTAGATCCAACACTGTCCGAATGCATCTTGCGATTATTATCCATTTCCGACGACAAACTATTTAGCGTAATCCGTCTCTCGAGTCGCTGCATCCATTGTTCGTCATCATCAGCCCGCGCACCCCCACACCAATGACT
Organism: Notolepis coatsorum; assembly: GCF_963971535.1. Lineage (NCBI taxonomy): Eukaryota > Metazoa > Chordata > Actinopteri > Aulopiformes > Paralepididae > Notolepis > Notolepis coatsorum. The sequence continues at coordinate 203,325,356 of NC_140167.1, forward strand.
CTGCTTGGGGGCGGCGGCGGAACAGAAAAAAGCCCCTTTTAAAATCATATTTGAAGCCGCCGATTGGCTCAATTTAGTTGCAATCTGTATGCATCTACAAATCATATTATACCAGGTAGCCAATTGACGGAAAATCTGAATCAAATTGCCGGAAATCTTGGGCGGCTAGGTGGTGTAGTGGGCAAGGCGCTCGCCATCAACGCTGGAGACGCTGGGTTCGAATCCAGCTCTCGGCGTTACTATCAGCAGTGTTAGGGGTGGGAAAGCTGATGGGTGGGTCCTGGGCGTTGTGGACAGCGACCCCTACAGTTCGGTCGGGGCGCCTGCACAGCGAGGGTAGGATCTGGAGGGAGGTAGTGTGACCTTCCACACGTTACTCTCCCGGTGAGAATCTGCGCTGCCAGGCTGGCTGCCGGCTGCACATGCGTCGGAGGAAAGCATGAGACAGTCTCCGGCCTCTCGGACCAACAGTAGGGGGGAGTGCGTAACAACCAGGAAGGGGGTTGAGAATTGGCATAACGACTAACCGTGGGATGGGAGAAAAATCGGAATAAAGGAGGGGGGGGGAAAGATAATTTTTTTTTTTATTGCCGGAAATCAGTCTCAAGACTGAGCGCTTTAATCCCTGTACACAGCACAACTTCTATGAACAATATTTGTCACCGTCAATGATCAAGAGGTACATGTTTGTTGGATTTTGAAGCTATAACTTGGGGCCATATATGGAATTGTTATTTTTGGTTAGGGTAATCTTAAGTAAAAACTAATTTTAAAAAGTTAATCCATTTCCAAAACCTGTACTGTACATCCAACAGAAATTTCAGGCTTGGAAAACATTTTGCATATTACACAACCACTGCAACGCTAGTAATGCCAGTTGTGTACCGTCGGCTTGATCCACGCCACCTTCTGGCTGCCGTTGCTGCTCATATTTGGCCCGCAGGTCCTGCTGGGAGCGCAGGAAGCGGCTCTGCCGGGGGGCTCCCGAGGGCAACTTAGCCCACTCCTCATCGAGCTCCTTCAACTGGTGACAAGACACAACAATACAACCAACATGTTAATACACATGAAAGTATATTTACCCCTCATCTTTTTGAGCGCCACACCCTCCCCCCCCCCCCCCCCCCCCCCCCCCCATCTTTACTTAATGGCGCCAGCGTTAGACCATTTTAGCGATATTTGCAGACCCATCATGTGTTCTGTATTATAGCTATGGAGACAATAGTAAGGCTCATAGGCAGGCATTGTTTATAGTCCATCACTGACTAACTAGTTAATTTCTACATAGTGTAGTTTGTGCACCATCACACGCTAAACATCGCCCCTTTTCAAAATAATCCAGTCTTTTTTCATAGATCGCAAGATATGACGAGTTATATGCAATATGCCCAAATCGTTCTGGTTGATCGCCTGAAACCCCAAATCAAAAAGGTATATACCAAGGCTGTCAAAGTTAACGCGGTATTAACGCACAATTCTATTAATGCCACCATTTGTTTTAACTCGCGATTAACTTTTGAATTTGATGCAAATTTGCAATGCATGAGGGTCATCCTTTTGTGTTAAATGGCTGCAGAAAGCATTTATCAAATATCTGGCCCCTCCTAGGCAGCTGGGTAGCGCAGTGGACCAAGCGCTCGCCTACCACTGCAGAGACTCTGGAGGTCAGGTGAAAAGAAGCGGCTGGCGACTCCACATGCATCGGAGGTGGCATGTGGTAGTTCTACACCAGTACACCCTCCCCAGGCTGACAGTGGGGCAAATACAGAAAACCCAAAAATATAATATAAAAAAAAAAAAAAAGTCCCCTCCTGCCAATAACATTGAATACCTGGACAATTCCAAAAGATACGAGAGTGGTTTGCCTCCCTCTGGCCACACAGTCTCCAACATGGTTGCTCTTGATTTTGGGAGTTATGACAAATCTAGTCATGTTTTTCCAGCAGAATTCTGTTTTTGAGTTAGTCGAGCTACATTGAGTTCTGCACATGTTCTCCCATTCATAAATCAGTTATTTCAATATTTTATTAATTTTCCCAATTTGTTTTAATGGAACTTGTGAGTCAGTTCAGGCCTGAACCAAGCCATTATATAATTAAGACAGTTTTACTTGTCCTATTTTTGTATGCCTGAATGAATATCTGTATAACACAGTCTATTGGACTTACACATTTACCTCTTTTAGACCCGTGAGATGAGCGTCATGGTGGATAACGTCCGGCTACAGTACCAACATACCTCGGTGTGAAGCTTGACAGAACACGGTCATTCAAACACCTGGAAGGTGCCAGGGGAAAAACCGCCCGTGCCGCGCTGATACGACGACTAGCCGGCACCACATGGGGAGCCTCAACAAAGACACTGTGCATCTCCTCACTGGCCCTGGTGTTGTCTGCCGCCGAGTACTGCGCCCCGGTCTGGTGCCGTAGCACCCACGTGAAGAAGCTGGATGTTGTTCTCAACAGCGTCCTGCGGACAGTCTCTGGTTGCCTACAAGCCACACCGGTAAACCAACTGCCCGTACTCGCTGGTATTGCCCCGGCTACCATCAGACGAGAAGCAGCCACACTGGCCCTTTCCCGCAAGGCACAGATCAGTGCATCCCTCCTCCTTCACAATACCACCACGACGTGTGTGCGCCTAAAGTCACGGTGCCCCTTTTCCATGCAAGCCTACTCCACACAACACCATCTGACACTTCCAAGGCCTCCTGGGTCAGGAGGACGAGATGGAGGGACCAGTGGAGGTCAGCAGAACCATGCAGGCTGCACCTCTACATCAATGACCCTCTGGATGTCCCTGGTCAGGACTTGTCCCAGAAGCAGTGGACAACCCTCGACCGCCTAAGGACCGGCGTTGGACGCTACGTCGCCTCAAAGACAGTGCCTCATGCGAGTGTGGAGCCCCTGCACAGACTGTGGAAAATATAATCACCAGTGGCCCCAAACACCGGCCACCATATGGAGAACGCGGTCTGATGGAACTGGACGATGAAACGTTGGCCTGGCTTGCCTCAACTGAGCTGCAGGTCTAAAGACACACCAGAAGAAGAACCTCTTTTAGAAAATACTGGCGTAGCTGTAGGCATCTTAAAAAAAATTAAAAAAGCTCACCAGTTCTCCATTTTCTAACATTGTACAGAATGAGGAAATACCATGGAGAGCCCATTCTTTAAATGTTTGATTATACATTCTTGGTTTAAATCCTAAATCGAAGGCAAACCACCTCAGGATCCCGATCCTTTTTTTTTTTTTTACTTGAACCGTTTCACAATTTTAAACCATGTTCGCAGAGTGAGCACAATAAATGGGTTCAAGGTTCTATATAGGGTCTAGGCCTGCTGTCCCATCTCCAATTACTGCCTGGAGTGGGATATCAGTTGATTTAAATGCCTCCCCTTTCTTTAGGGAGTTGAAGTGTCCGATGGTAGTTCTTAGTTTTTTCCCTCGCTCCATATGACCTAGAAATCAATTTGTCCCACTCATTAAACTGTTTAGCAGGGATTTCCACTGGTATGGACTTTAATTTGGATGTTTAAGGGCTGGTAATTTGCTTCATATAATTTCGTTAAGACCTTATATTTGATGGATTTCATGTTCAAATTTTATTTAAATTATAATGTTTTTATTTCTCTTGGAAGAGTCTAGTCATAGGCAAGCGATCACGTGTCGCTGGTATCAACAAGAACCTCCAAGTCCAACTAAAGAAAATTGGATGGACATTATTAGGCAATATACACAATGGAAAGACTTACTTAAAATGTTTTAAATACTGGGCCCTTTTGTTAATTACCACAGCCTGCGGATGTATAATTTTGAAATTATTCACCATAATAATTGGGAAAGTTAGAGAATAGAGTATTAATCATGTGAAATGTATACTTTTGTAATGGGACACTAATAATGCAGCCCTGGAATGCGTTTATGTTTTCTTCTTTCATCCGACAGTGAATAATGCCATGCTAACATTCTCCAGGCATGAAATATTGCCACCGAGCTCATTTAGCACCTTCTTGAGATCACGTGTACAAGAAATCTAAGCAAATTAATAAAGGGCAGATGATTTACAGGGGGTTTTGTAGATACAATACTGAATTTTGCCATGCGGACACATGAAATATGAATATAGCATATCAGGCCTATAAATTACATTCCGGTCAAGTTACACATCTATGGATCGGGCCAAATCTCCCCTTTCCAATGGCAAGAGTTCAATCTGGATTTAGTACCACCGGGAGCCCCTGACAGGGCAGCAAACACAATGAATGAAATCTACTGCAAGTAGTTGCTTTTTTATAATGTAAATATCTGCCATTTTTCATCAGATTGCAACAAGTTTTTTTTTGCCAGACGTTCACAGAAGGTAGAGAAACTAACTGCGTTCTATTTTATGGCAATAACGTTCAGGTGCGTGTGTTCCACCCTTGAGATATGATCCCGAAAAAACTATAAAGAAAAAAGGTTCACGCTAGAAAAGGGCTGGCATGAGCTGGGAAGTGTAGTTTGTTTTATGAAATCGTTCGAAGGACTACACACACACTTATGAGTTTGCTTTACTTCCGCCTAAATCCTAAATGTTGGCCATGGTTTCTATAGATGAGATCATTTCAAGCACGTTTCACGTTTCCCCCCAAAACTGGCTTGGTTGTTGTTGGAGGGAGAGAATGTAGGAACAGTATCGATTTTGGCCCCAGGATCGAAAAGATCCAACGGTACAGAACCCTGGTCAAGAGCAGACTGCAGCTAGACTGACCTGTAGAACCCAACCCTAGTCAAGAGCAGACTGCAGCTAGACTGACCTGTAGAACCCAACCCTAGTCAAGAGCAGACTACAGCTAGACTGACCTGTAGAACCCAACCCTGGTCAAGAGCAGACTGCAGCTAGACTGACCTGTAGAACCCAACGCTAGTCAAGAGCAGACTACAGCTAGACTGACCTGTAGAACCCAACCCTGGTCAAGAGCAGACTACAGCTAGACTGACCTGTAGAACCCAACCCTGGTCAAGAGCAGACTACAGCTAGACTGACCTGTAACAACCCTAGTCAAGAGCAGACTACAGCTAGACTGACCTGTAACAACCCTAGTCAAGAGCAGACTGCAGCTAGACTGACCTGTAACAACCCTAGTCAAGAGCAGACTACAGCTAGACTGACCTGTAACAACCCTGGTCAAGAGCAGACTACAGCTAGACTGACCTGTAACAACCCTAGTCAAGAGCAGACTACAGCTAGACTGACCTGTAACAACCCTGGTCAAGAGCAGACTACAGCTAGACTGACCTGTAACAACCCTAGTCAAGAGCAGACTACAGCTAGACTGACCTGTAGAACCCACCCCTAGTCAAGAGCAGACTACAGCTAGACTGACCTGTAACAACCCTAGTCAAGAGCAGACTACAGCTAGACTGACCTGTAGCCCAACCCTGGTCAAGAGCAGACTACAGCTAGACTGACCTGTAGAACCCAACCCTAGTCAAGAGCAGACTACAGCTAGACTGACCTGTAACAACCCTAGTCAAGAGCAGACTACAGCTAGACTGACCTGTAGAACCCAACCCTAGTCAAGAGCAGACTGCAGCTAGACTGACCTGTAGAACCCAACCCTAGTCAAGAGCAGACTGCAGCTAGACTGACCTGTAGAACCCAACCCTGGTCAAGAGCAGACTGCAGCTAGACTGACCTGTAGAACCCAACCCTGGTCAAGAGCAGACTGCAGCTAGACTGACCTGTAGAACCCAACCCTGGTCAAGAGCAGACTACAGCTAGACTGACCTGTAGAACCCAACCCTAGTCAAGAGCAGACTGCAGCTAGACTGACCTGTAGAACCCAACCCTGGTCAAGAGCAGACTGCAGCTAGACTGACCTGTAGAACCCAACCCTGGTCAAGAGCAGACTACAGCTAGACTGACCTGTAGAACCCAACCCTGGTCAAGAGCAGACTGCAGCTAGACTGACCTGTAGAACCCAACCCTGGTCAAGAGCAGACTACAGCTAGACTGACCTGTAGAACCCAACCCTAGTCAAGAGCAGACTGCAGCTAGACTGACCTGTAGAACCCAACCCTAGTCAAGAGCAGACTACAGCTAGACTGACCTGTAGAACCCAACCCTGGTCAAGAGCAGACTACAGCTAGACTGACCTGTAGAACCCAACCCTGGTCAAGAGCAGACTACAGCTAGACTGACCTGTAGAACCCAACCCTAGTCAAGAGCAGACTGCAGCTAGACTGACCTGTAGAACCCAACCCTAGTCAAGAGCAGACTGCAGCTAGACTGACCTGTAGAACCCAACCCTGGTCAAGAGCAGACTGCAGCTAGACTGACCTGTAGAACCCAACCCTGGTCAAGAGCAGACTGCAGCTAGACTGACCTGTAGAACCCAACCCTGGTCAAGAGCAGACTACAGCTAGACTGACCTGTAGAACCCAACCCTAGTCAAGAGCAGACTGCAGCTAGACTGACCTGTAGAACCCAACCCTGGTCAAGAGCAGACTGCAGCTAGACTGACCTGTAGAACCCAACCCTGGTCAAGAGCAGACTGCAGCTAGACTGACCTGTAGAACCCAACCCTGGTCAAGAGCAGACTACAGCTAGACTGACCTGTAGAACCCAACCCTGGTCAAGAGCAGACTGCAGCTAGACTGACCTGTAGAACCCAACCCTGGTCAAGAGCAGACTACAGCTAGACTGACCTGTAGAACCCAACCCTGGTCAAGAGCAGACTACAGCTAGACTGACCTGTAGAACCCAACCCTGGTCAAGAGCAGACTGCAGCTAGACTGACCTGTAGAACCCAACCCTGGTCAAGAGCAGACTACAGCTAGACTGACCTGTAGAACCCAACCCTAGTCAAGAGCAGACTACAGCTAGACTGACCTGTAGAACCCAACCCTAGTCAAGAGCAGACTACAGCTAGACTGACCTGTAGAACCCAACGCTAGTCAAGAGCAGACTACAGCTAGACTGACCTGTAGAACCCAACCCTGGTCCAGAGCAGACTGCAGCTAGACTGACCTGTAGAACCCAACCCTAGTCAAGAGCAGACTGCAGCTAGACTGACCTGTAGAACCCAACCCTGGTCAAGAGCAGACTGCAGCTAGACTGACCTGTAGAACCCAACCCTGGTCCAGAGCAGACTACAGCTAGACTGACCTGTAGAACCCAACCCTAGTCAAGAGCAGACTACAGCTAGACTGACCTGTAGAACCCAACCCTGGTCAAGAGCAGACTACAGCTAGACTGACCTGTAACCCAACCCTAGTCAAGAGCAGACTACAGCTAGACTGACCTGTAGAACCCAACCCTGGTCAAGAGCAGACTGCAGCTAGACTGACCTGTAGAACCCAACCCTGGTCAAGAGCAGACTGCAGCTAGACTGACCTGTAGAACCCAACCCTGGTCAAGAGCAGACTGCAGCTAGACTGACCTGTAGAACCCAACCCTGGTCAAGAGCAGACTGCAGCTAGACTGACCTGTAGAACCCAACCCTGGTCAAGAGCAGACTGCAGCTAGACTGACCTGTAGAACCCAACCCTGGTCAAGAGCAGACTGCAGCTAGACTGACCTGTAGAACCCAACCCTGGTCAAGAGCAGACTGCAGCTAGACTGACCTGTAGAACCCAACCCTGGTCAAGAGCAGACTACAGCTAGACTGACCTGTAGAACCCAACCCTGGTCAAGAGCAGACTACAGCTAGACTGACCTGTAGAACCCAACCCTGGTCAAGAGCAGACTACAGCTAGACTGACCTGTAGAACCCAACCCTGGTCAAGAGCAGACTACAGCTAGACTGACCTGTAGAACCCAACCCTGGTCAAGAGCAGACTACAGCTAGACTGACCTGTAGAACCCAACCCTGGTCAAGAGCAGACTACAGCTAGACTGACCTGTAGAACCCAACCCTGGTCAAGAGCAGACTACAGCTAGACTGACCTGTAGAACCCAACCCTGGTCCAGAGCAGACTACAGCTAGACTGACCTGTAGAACCCAACCCTGGTCAAGAGCAGACTACAGCTAGACTGACCTGTAGAACCCAACCCTGGTCAAGAGCAGACTACAGCTAGACTGACCTGTAGAACCCAACCCTGGTCAAGAGCAGACTACAGCTAGACTGACCTGTAGAACCCAACCCTGGTCCAGAGCAGACTACAGCTAGACTGACCTGTAGAACCCAACCCTGGTCAAGAGCAGACTGCAGCTAGACTGACCTGTAGAACCCAACCCTAGTCAAGAGCAGACTACAGCTAGACTGACCTGTAGAACCCAACCCTGGTCAAGAGCAGACTACAGCTAGACTGACCTGTAGAACCCAACCCTGGTCAAGAGCAGACTACAGCTAGACTGACCTGTAGAACCCAACCCTGGTCAAGAGCAGACTGCAGCTAGACTGACCTGTAGAACCCAACCCTGGTCAAGAGCAGACTGCAGCTAGACTGACCTGTAGAACCCAACCCTGGTCAAGAGCAGACTGCAGCTAGACTGACCTGTAGAACCCAACCCTGGTCAAGAGCAGACTGCAGCTAGACTGACCTGTAGAACCCAACCCTAGTCAAGAGCAGACTACAGCTAGACTGACCTGTAGAACCCAACCCTGGTCAAGAGCAGACTGCAGCTAGACTGACCTGTAGAACCCAACCCTGGTCAAGAGCAGACTACAGCTAGACTGACCTGTAGAACCCAACCCTAGTCAAGAGCAGACTGCAGCTAGACTGACCTGTAGAACCCAACCCTAGTCAAGAGCAGACTGCAGCTAGACTGACCTGTAGCCCAACCCTAGTCAAGAGCAGACTACAGCTAGACTGACCTGTAACAACCCTAGTCAAGAGCAGACTGCAGCTAGACTGACCTGTAACAACCCTGGTCAAGAGCAGACTACAGCTAGACTGACCTGTAACAACCCTAGTCAAGAGCAGACTACAGCTAGACTGACCTGTAGAACCCAACGCTAGTCAAGAGCAGACTACAGCTAGACTGACCTGTAACAACCCTAGTCAAGAGCAGACTGCAGCTAGACTGACCTGTAGAACCCAACCCTAGTCCAGAGCAGACTGCAGCTAGACTGACCTGTAGAACCCAACGCTAGTCAAGAGCAGACTACAGCTAGACTGACCTGTAGAACCCAACCCTAGTCAAGAGCAGACTACAGCTAGACTGACCTGTAGAACCCAACCCTAGTCCAGAGCAGACTGCAGCTAGACTGACCTGTAGAACCCAACCCTAGTCAAGAGCAGACTGCAGCTAGACTGACCTGTAGAACCCAACCCTAGTCAAGAGCAGACTACAGCTAGACTGACCTGTAGAACCCAACCCTAGTCAAGAGCAGACTACAGCTAGACTGACCTGTAGAACCCAACCCTGGTCAAGAGCAGACTACAGCTAGACTGACCTGTAGAACCCAACCCTAGTCAAGAGCAGACTACAGCTAGACTGACCTGTAGAACGCAACCCTAGTCAAGAGCAGACTACAGCTAGACTGACCTGTAACAACCCTAGTCAAGAGCAGACTACAGCTAGACTGACCTGTAGCCCAACCCTGGTCAAGAGCAGACTACAGCTAGACTGACCTGTAGCCCAACCCTAGTCAAGAGCAGACTACAGCTAGACTGACCTGTAGAACCCAACGCTAGTCAAGAGCAGACTACAGCTAGACTGACCTGTAGCCCAACCCTAGTCAAGAGCAGACTACAGCTAGACTGACCTGTAACAACCCTAGTCAAGAGCAGACTACAGCTAGACTGACCTGTAGAACCCAACGCTAGTCAAGAGCAGACTACAGCTAGACTGACCTGTAGAACCCAACCCTAGTCCAGAGCAGACTGCAGCTAGACTGACCTGTAGAACCCAACGCTAGTCAAGAGCAGACTACAGCTAGACTGACCTGTAGAACCCAACCCTAGTCAAGAGCAGACTACAGCTAGACTGACCTGTAGAACCCAACCCTAGTCAAGAGCAGACTACAGCTAGACTGACCTGTAGAACCCAACCCTAGTCAAGAGCAGACTACAGCTAGACTGACCTGTAGAACCCAACCCTGGTCAAGAGCAGACTGCAGCTAGACTGACCTGTAGAACCCAACCCTGGTCAAGAGCAGACTACAGCGAGACTGACCTGTAGAACCCAACCCTGGTCAAGAGCAGACTACAGCTAGACTGACCTGTAGAACCCAACCCTGGTCAAGAGCAGACTACAGCTAGACTGACCTGTAACAACCCTAGTCAAGAGCAGACTACAGCTAGACTGACCTGTAACAACCCTAGTCAAGAGCAGACTGCAGCTAGACTGACCTGTAACAACCCTAGTCAAGAGCAGACTACAGCTAGACTGACCTGTAACAACCCTGGTCAAGAGCAGACTACAGCTAGACTGACCTGTAACAACCCTAGTCAAGAGCAGACTACAGCTAGACTGACCTGTAACAACCCTGGTCAAGAGCAGACTACAGCTAGACTGACCTGTAACAACCCTAGTCATGAGCAGACTACAGCTAGACTGACCTGTAGAACCCAACCCTAGTCAAGAGCAGACTACAGCTAGACTGACCTGTAACAACCCTAGTCAAGAGCAGACTACAGCTAGACTGACCTGTAGCCCAACCCTGGTCAAGAGCAGACTACAGCTAGACTGACCTGTAGCCCAACCCTAGTCAAGAGCAGACTACAGCTAGACTGACCTGTAACAACCCTAGTCAAGAGCAGACTACAGCTAGACTGACCTGTAGAACCCAACGCTAGTCAAGAGCAGACTACAGCTAGACTGACCTGTAGAACCCAACCCTAGTCAAGAGCAGACTACAGCTAGACTGACCTGTAGAACCCAACCCTAGTCCAGAGCAGACTGCAGCTAGACTGACCTGTAGAACCCAACGCTAGTCAAGAGCAGACTACAGCTAGACTGACCTGTAGAACCCAACCCTAGTCCAGAGCAGACTGCAGCTAGACTGACCTGTAGAACCCAACCCTGGTCAAGAGCAGACTGCAGCTAGACTGACCTGTAGAACCCAACCCTGGTCAAGAGCAGACTACAGCTAGACTGACCTGTAGAACCCAACCCTGGTCAAGAGCAGACTACAGCTAGACTGACCTGTAACAACCCTAGTCAAGAGCAGACTACAGCTAGACTGACCTGTAACAACCCTAGTCAAGAGCAGACTGCAGCTAGACTGACCTGTAACAACCCTAGTCAAGAGCAGACTACAGCTAGACTGACCTGTAACAACCCTGGTCAAGAGCAGACTGCAGCTAGACTGACCTGTAACAACCCTGGTCAAGAGCAGACTACAGCTAGACTGACCTGTAGAACCCAACCCTAGTCAAGAGCAGACTGCAGCTAGACTGACCTGTAGAACCCAACCCTAGTCAAGAGCAGACTACAGCTAGACTGACCTGTAGAACCCAACCCTGGTCAAGAGCAGACTACAGCTAGACTGACCTGTAGAACCCAACCCTAGTCAAGAGCAGACTGCAGCTAGACTGACCTGTAGAACCCAACCCTAGTCAAGAGCAGACTGCAGCTAGACTGACCTGTAGAACCCAACCCTAGTCAAGAGCAGACTACAGCTAGACTGACCTGTAGAACCCAACCCTGGTCAAGAGCAGACTACAGCTAGACTGACCTGTAGAACCCAACCCTAGTCAAGAGCAGACTGCAGCTAGACTGACCTGTAGAACCCAACCCTAGTCAAGAGCAGACTGCAGCTAGACTGACCTGTAGAACCCAACCCTGGTCAAGAGCAGACTGCAGCTAGACTGACCTGTAGAACCCAACCCTGGTCAAGAGCAGACTGCAGCTAGACTGACCTGTAGAACCCAACCCTGGTCAAGAGCAGACTACAGCTAGACTGACCTGTAGAACCCAACCCTAGTCAAGAGCAGACTGCAGCTAGACTGACCTGTAGAACCCAACCCTGGTCAAGAGCAGACTGCAGCTAGACTGACCTGTAGAACCCAACCCTGGTCAAGAGCAGACTACAGCTAGACTGACCTGTAGAACCCAACCCTGGTCAAGAGCAGACTGCAGCTAGACTGACCTGTAGAACCCAACCCTGGTCAAGAGCAGACTACAGCTAGACTGACCTGTAGAACCCAACCCTAGTCAAGAGCAGACTACAGCTAGACTGACCTGTAGAACCCAACCCTAGTCAAGAGCAGACTACAGCTAGACTGACCTGTAGAACCCAACGCTAGTCAAGAGCAGACTACAGCTAGACTGACCTGTAGAACCCAACCCTGGTCCAGAGCAGACTGCAGCTAGACTGACCTGTAGAACCCAACCCTAGTCAAGAGCAGACTGCAGCTAGACTGACCTGTAGAACCCAACCCTGGTCAAGAGCAGACTGCAGCTAGACTGACCTGTAGAACCCAACCCTGGTCCAGAGCAGACTACAGCTAGACTGACCTGTAGAACCCAACCCTAGTCAAGAGCAGACTACAGCTAGACTGACCTGTAGAACCCAACTCTGGTCAAGAGCAGACTACAGCTAGACTGACCTGTAACCCAACCCTAGTCAAGAGCAGACTACAGCTAGACTGACCTGTAGAACCCAACCCTGGTCAAGAGCAGACTGCAGCTAGACTGACCTGTAGAACCCAACACTGGTCAAGAGCAGACTGCAGCTAGACTGACCTGTAGAACCCAACCCTGGTCAAGAGCAGACTGCAGCTAGACTGACCTGTAGAACCCAACCCTGGTCAAGAGCAGACTGCAGCTAGACTGACCTGTAGAACCCAACCCTGGTCAAGAGCAGACTGCAGCTAGACTGACCTGTAGAACCCAACCCTGGTCAAGAGCAGACTGCAGCTAGACTGACCTGTAGAACCCAACCCTGGTCAAGAGCAGACTGCAGCTAGACTGACCTGTAGAACCCAACCCTGGTCAAGAGCAGACTACAGCTAGACTGACCTGTAGAACCCAACCCTGGTCAAGAGCAGACTACAGCTAGACTGACCTGTAGAACCCAACCCTGGTCAAGAGCAGACTACAGCTAGACTGACCTGTAGAACCCAACCCTGGTCAAGAGCAGACTACAGCTAGACTGACCTGTAGAACCCAACCCTGGTCAAGAGCAGACTACAGCTAGACTGACCTGTAGAACCCAACCCTGGTCAAGAGCAGACTACAGCTAGACTGACCTGTAGAACCCAACCCTGGTCAAGAGCAGACTACAGCTAGACTGACCTGTAGAACCCAACCCTGGTCCAGAGCAGACTACAGCTAGACTGACCTGTAGAACCAAACCCTGGTCAAGAGCAGACTACAGCTAGACTGACCTGTAGAACCCAACCCTGGTCAAGAGCAGACTACAGCTAGACTGACCTGTAGAACCCAACCCTGGTCCAGAGCAGACTACAGCTAGACTGACCTGTAGAACCCAACCCTGGTCAAGAGCAGACTGCAGCTAGACTGACCTGTAGAACCCAACCCTAGTCAAGAGCAGACTACAGCTAGACTGACCTGTAGAACCCAACCCTGGTCAAGAGCAGACTACAGCTAGACTGACCTGTAGAACCCAACCCTGGTCAAGAGCAGACTACAGCTAGACTGACCTGTAGAACCCAACCCTGGTCAAGAGCAGACTGCAGCTAGACTGACCTGTAGAACCCAACCCTGGTCAAGAGCAGACTGCAGCTAGACTGACCTGTAGAACCCAACCCTGGTCAAGAGCAGACTGCAGCTAGACTGACCTGTAGAACCCAACCCTGGTCAAGAGCAGACTGCAGCTAGACTGACCTGTAGAACCCAACCCTAGTCAAGAGCAGACTACAGCTAGACTGACCTGTAGAACCCAACCCTGGTCAAGAGCAGACTGCAGCTAGACTGACCTGTAGAACCCAACCCTGGTCAAGAGCAGACTACAGCTAGACTGACCTGTAGAACCCAACCCTAGTCAAGAGCAGACTGCAGCTAGACTGACCTGTAGAACCCAACCCTAGTCAAGAGCAGACTGCAGCTAGACTGACCTGTAGCCCAACCCTAGTCAAGAGCAGACTACAGCTAGACTGACCTGTAACAACCCTAGTCAAGAGCAGACTGCAGCTAGACTGACCTGTAACAACCCTGGTCAAGAGCAGACTACAGCTAGACTGACCTGTAACAACCCTAGTCAAGAGCAGACTACAGCTAGACTGACCTGTAGAACCCAACGCTAGTCAAGAGCAGACTACAGCTAGACTGACCTGTAACAACCCTAGTCAAGAGCAGACTGCAGCTAGACTGACCTGTAGAACCCAACCCTAGTCCAGAGCAGACTGCAGCTAGACTGACCTGTAGAACCCAACGCTAGTCAAGAGCAGACTACAGCTAGACTGACCTGTAGAACCCAACCCTAGTCAAGAGCAGACTACAGCTAGACTGACCTGTAGAACCCAACCCAATCCAGAGCAGACTGCAGCTAGACTGACCTGTAGAACCCAACCCTAGTCAAGAGCAGACTGCAGCTAGACTGACCTGTAGAACCCAACCCTAGTCAAGAGCAGACTACAGCTAGACTGACCTGTAGAACCCAACCCTAGTCAAGAGCAGACTACAGCTAGACTGACCTGTAGAACCCAACCCTGGTCAAGAGCAGACTACAGCTAGACTGACCTGTAGAACCCAACCCTAGTCAAGAGCAGACTACAGCTAGACTGACCTGTAGAACCCAACCCTAGTCAAGAGCAGACTACAGCTAGACTGACCTGTAACAACCCTAGTCAAGAGCAGACTACAGCTAGACTGACCTGTAGCCCAACCCTGGTCAAGAGCAGACTACAGCTAGACTGACCTGTAGCCCAACCCTAGTCAAGAGCAGACTACAGCTAGACTGACCTGTAGAACCCAACGCTAGTCAAGAGCAGACTACAGCTAGACTGACCTGTAGCCCAACCCTAGTCAAGAGCAGACTACAGCTAGACTGACCTGTAACAACCCTAGTCAAGAGCAGACTACAGCTAGACTGACCTGTAGAACCCAACGCTAGTCAAGAGCAGACTACAGCTAGACTGACCTGTAGAACCCAACCCTAGTCCAGAGCAGACTGCAGCTAGACTGACCTGTAGAACCCAACGCTAGTCAAGAGCAGACTACAGCTAGACTGACCTGTAGAACCCAACCCTAGTCAAGAGCAGACTACAGCTAGACTGACCTGTAGAACCCAACCCTAGTCAAGAGCAGACTACAGCTAGACTGACCTGTAGAACCCAACCCTAGTCAAGAGCAGACTACAGCTAGACTGACCTGTAGAACCCAACCCTGGTCAAGAGCAGACTGCAGCTAGACTGACCTGTAGAACCCAACCCTGGTCAAGAGCAGACTACAGCGAGACTGACCTGTAGAACCCAACCCTGGTCAAGAGCAGACTACAGCTAGACTGACCTGTAGAACCCAACCCTGGTCAAGAGCAGACTACAGCTAGACTGACCTGTAACAACCCTAGTCAAGAGCAGACTACAGCTAGACTGACCTGTAACAACCCTAGTCAAGAGCAGACTGCAGCTAGACTGACCTGTAACAACCCTAGTCAAGAGCAGACTACAGCTAGACTGACCTGTAACAACCCTGGTCAAGAGCAGACTACAGCTAGACTGACCTGTAACAACCCTAGTCAAGAGCAGACTACAGCTAGACTGACCTGTAACAACCCTGGTCAAGAGCAGACTACAGCTAGACTGACCTGTAACAACCCTAGTCATGAGCAGACTACAGCTAGACTGACCTGTAGAACCCAACCCTAGTCAAGAGCAGACTACAGCTAGACTGACCTGTAACAACCCTAGTCAAGAGCAGACTACAGCTAGACTGACCTGTAGCCCAACCCTGGTCAAGAGCAGACTACAGCTAGACTGACCTGTAGCCCAACCCTAGTCAAGAGCAGACTACAGCTAGACTGACCTGTAACAACCCTAGTCAAGAGCAGACTACAGCTAGACTGACCTGTAGAACCCAACGCTAGTCAAGAGCAGACTACAGCTAGACTGACCTGTAGAACCCAACCCTAGTCAAGAGCAGACTACAGCTAGACTGACCTGTAGAACCCAACCCTAGTCCAGAGCAGACTGCAGCTAGACTGACCTGTAGAACCCAACGCTAGTCAAGAGCAGACTACAGCTAGACTGACCTGTAGAACCCAACCCTAGTCCAGAGCAGACTGCAGCTAGACTGACCTGTAGAACCCAACCCTGGTCAAGAGCAGACTGCAGCTAGACTGACCTGTAGAACCCAACCCTGGTCAAGAGCAGACTACAGCTAGACTGACCTGTAGAACCCAACCCTGGTCAAGAGCAGACTACAGCTAGACTGACCTGTAACAACCCTAGTCAAGAGCAGACTACAGCTAGACTGACCTGTAACAACCCTAGTCAAGAGCAGACTGCAGCTAGACTGACCTGTAACAACCCTAGTCAAGAGCAGACTACAGCTAGACTGACCTGTAACAACCCTGGTCAAGAGCAGACTGCAGCTAGACTGACCTGTAACAACCCTGGTCAAGAGCAGACTACAGCTAGACTGACCTGTAACAACCCTAGTCAAGAGCAGACTACAGCTAGACTGACCTGTAGAACCCAACCCTGGTCAAGAGCAGACTACAGCTAGACTGACCTGTAACAACCCTAGTCAAGAGCAGACTACAGCTAGACTGACCTGTAGAGCCCAAACCCTGGTCAGGAGCAGACTAAAGATCCAACGGTACCCAACCCTAGTCAAGAGCAGACTAAAGATCCAACGGTACCCAACCCTAGTCAAGAGCAGACTAAAGATCCAACGGTACCCAACCCTAGTCAAGAGCAGACTAAAGATCCAACGGTACCCAACCCTAGTCAAGAGCAGACTAAAGATCCAACGGTACCTAACCCTAGTCAAGAGCAGACTAAAGATCCAACGGTACCTAACCCTAGTCAAGAGCAGACTACAGCTAGACTGACCTGTAGAACCCAACCCTGGTCAAGAGCAGACTACAGCTGGACTGACCTGTAGAACCCAACCCTGGTCAAGAGCAGACTACAGCTAGACTGACCTGTAGAACCCAACCCTGGTCAAGAGCAGACTACAGCTAGACTGACCTGTAGAACCCAACCCTGGTCAAGAGCAGACTACAGCTAGACTGACCTGTAGAACCCAACCCTAGTCACGAGCAGACTACAGCTAGACTGACCTGTAGAACCCAACCCTAGTCACGAGCAGACTACAGCTAGACTGACCTGTAGAACCCAACCCTGGTGAAAAGCAGACTACAGCTAGACGGACCTGTAGGAGATCCAGGTTCACAACCCTAGTCAAGAGCAGACTACAGCTAGACTGACCTGTAGAGGCGCCAGGTTCACAACCCTAGTCAAGAGCAGACTACAGCTAGACTGACCTGTAGAGGCGCCAGGTTCACAACCCTAGTCAAGAGCAGACTACAGCTAGACTGACCTGTAGAGGCGCCAGGTTCACAACCCTAGTCAAGAGCAGACTACAGCTAGACTGACCTGTAGAGGCGCCAGGTTCACAACCCTAGTCAAGAGCAGACTACAGCTAGACTGACCTGTAGAGGCGCCAGGTTCACAACCCTAGTCAAGAGCAGACTACAGCTAGACTGACCTGTAGAGGCGCCAGGTTCACAACCCTAGTCAAGAGCAGACTACAGCTAGACTGACCTGTAGAGGCGCCAGGTTCACAACCCTAGTCAAGAGCAGACTACAGCTAGACTGACCTGTAGAGGCGCCAGGTTCACAACCCTAGTCAAGAGCAGACTACAGCTAGACTGACCTGTAGAACCCAACCCTGGTCAAGAGCAGACTGCAGCTAGACTGACCTGTAGAACCCAACCCTAGTCAAGAGCAGACTGCAGCTAGACTGACCTGTAGAACCCAACCCTAGTCAAGAGCAGACTGCAGCTAGACTGACCTGTAGAACCCAACCCTAGTCAAGAGCAGACTGCAGCTAGACTGACCTGTAGCCCAACCCTAGTCAAGAGCAGACTACAGCTAGACTGACCTGTAACAACCCTAGTCAAGAGCAGACTACAGCTAGACTGACCTGTAGAACCCAACGCTAGTCAAGAGCAGACTACAGCTAGACTGACCTGTAACAACCCTAGTCAAGAGCAGACTGCAGCTAGACTGACCTGTAGAACCCAACCCTAGTCCAGAGCAGACTGCAGCTAGACTGACCTGTAGAACCCAACGCTAGTCAAGAGCAGACTACAGCTAGACTGACCTGTAGAACCCAACCCTAGTCAAGAGCAGACTACAGCTAGACTGACCTGTAGAACCCAACCCTAGTCCAGAGCAGACTGCAGCTAGACTGACCTGTAGAACCCAACCCTAGTCAAGAGCAGACTGCAGCTAGACTGACCTGTAGAACCCAACCCTAGTCAAGAGCAGACTACAGCTAGACTGACCTGTAGAACCCAACCCTAGTCAAGAGCAGACTACAGCTAGACTGACCTGTAGAACCCAACCCTGGTCAAGAGCAGACTACAGCTAGACTGACCTGTAGAACCCAACCCTAGTCAAGAGCAGACTACAGCTAGACTGACCTGTAGAACCCAACCCTAGTCAAGAGCAGACTACAGCTAGACTGACCTGTAACAACCCTAGTCAAGAGCAGACTACAGCTAGACTGACCTGTAGCCCAACCCTGGTCAAGAGCAGACTACAGCTAGACTGACCTGTAGCCCAACCCTAGTCAAGAGCAGACTACAGCTAGACTGACCTGTAGAACCCAACGCTAGTCAAGAGCAGACTACAGCTAGACTGACCTGTAGCCCAACCCTAGTCAAGAGCAGACTACAGCTAGACTGACCTGTAACAACCCTAGTCAAGAGCAGACTACAGCTAGACTGACCTGTAGAACCCAACGCTAGTCAAGAGCAGACTACAGCTAGACTGACCTGTAGAACCCAACCCTAGTCCAGAGCAGACTGCAGCTAGACTGACCTGTAGAACCCAACGCTAGTCAAGAGCAGACTACAGCTAGACTGACCTGTAGAACCCAACCCTAGTCAAGAGCAGACTACAGCTAGACTGACCTGTAGAACCCAACCCTAGTCCAGAGCAGACTGCAGCTAGACTGACCTGTAGAACCCAACCCTAGTCAAGAGCAGACTGCAGCTAGACTGACCTGTAGAACCCAACCCTAGTCAAGAGCAGACTACAGCTAGACTGACCTGTAGAACCCAACCCTAGTCAAGAGCAGACTACAGCTAGACTGACCTGTAGAACCCAACCCTGGTCAAGAGCAGACTGCAGCTAGACTGACCTGTAGAACCCAACCCTGGTCAAGAGCAGACTACAGCTAGACTGACCTGTAGAACCCAACCCTGGTCAAGAGCAGACTACAGCTAGACTGACCTGTAGAACCCAACCCTAGTCAAGAGCAGACTACAGCTAGACTGACCTGTAACAACCCTAGTCAAGAGCAGACTACAGCTAGACTGACCTGTAGAACCCAACCCTAGTCCAGAGCAGACTGCAGCTAGACTGACCTGTAGAACCCAACCCTGGTCAAGAGCAGACTGCAGCTAGACTGACCTGTAGAACCCAACCCTGGTCAAGAGCAGACTACAGCTAGACTGACCTGTAGAACCCAACCCTGGTCAAGAGCAGACTACAGCTAGACTGACCTGTAACAACCCTAGTCAAGAGCAGACTACAGCTAGACTGACCTGTAACAACCCTAGTCAAGAGCAGACTGCAGCTAGACTGACCTGTAACAACCCTAGTCAAGAGCAGACTACAGCTAGACTGACCTGTAACAACCCTGGTCAAGAGCAGACTGCAGCTAGACTGACCTGTAACAACCCTGGTCAAGAGCAGACTACAGCTAGACTGACCTGTAACAACCCTAGTCAAGAGCAGACTACAGCTAGACTGACCTGTAGAACCCAACCCTGGTCAAGAGCAGACTACAGCTAGACTGACCTGTAACAACCCTAGTCAAGAGCAGACTACAGCTAGACTGACCTGTAGAGCCCAAACCCTGGTCAGGAGCAGACTAAAGATCCAACGGTACCCAACCCTAGTCAAGAGCAGACTAAAGATCCAACGGTACCCAACCCTAGTCAAGAGCAGACTAAAGATCCAACGGTACCCAACCCTAGTCAAGAGCAGACTAAAGATCCAACGGTACCCAACCCTAGTCAAGAGCAGACTAAAGATCCAACGGTACCTAACCCTAGTCAAGAGCAGACTAAAGATCCAACGGTACCTAACCCTAGTCAAGAGCAGACTACAGCTAGACTGACCTGTAGAACCCAACCCTGGTCAAGAGCAGACTACAGCTGGACTGACCTGTAGAACCCAACCCTGGTCAAGAGCAGACTACAGCTAGACTGACCTGTAGAACCCAACCCTGGTCAAGAGCAGACTACAGCTAGACTGACCTGTAGAACCCAACCCTGGTCAAGAGCAGACTACAGCTAGACTGACCTGTAGAACCCAACCCTAGTCACGAGCAGACTACAGCTAGACTGACCTGTAGAACCCAACCCTAGTCACGAGCAGACTACAGCTAGACTGACCTGTAGAACCCAACCCTGGTGAAAAGCAGACTACAGCTAGACGGACCTGTAGGAGATCCAGGTTCACAACCCTAGTCAAGAGCAGACTACAGCTAGACTGACCTGTAGAGGCGCCAGGTTCACAACCCTAGTCAAGAGCAGACTACAGCTAGACTGACCTGTAGAGGCGCCAGGTTCACAACCCTAGTCAAGAGCAGACTACAGCTAGACTGACCTGTAGAGGCGCCAGGTTCACAACCCTAGTCAAGAGCAGACTACAGCTAGACTGACCTGTAGAGGCGCCAGGTTCACAACCCTAGTCAAGAGCAGACTACAGCTAGACTGACCTGTAGAGGCGCCAGGTTCACAACCCTAGTCAAGAGCAGACTACAGCTAGACTGACCTGTAGAGGCGCCAGGTTCACAACCCTAGTCAAGAGCAGACTACAGCTAGACTGACCTGTAGAGGCGCCAGGTTCACAACCCTAGTCAAGAGCAGACTACAGCTAGACTGACCTGTAGAGGCGCCAGGTTCACAACCCTAGTCAAGAGCAGACTACAGCTAGACTGACCTGTAGAACCCAACCCTGGTCAAGAGCAGACTGCAGCTAGACTGACCTGTAGAACCCAACCCTAGTCAAGAGCAGACTGCAGCTAGACTGACCTGTAGAACCCAACCCTAGTCAAGAGCAGACTGCAGCTAGACTGACCTGTAGAACCCAACCCTAGTCAAGAGCAGACTGCAGCTAGACTGACCTGTAGCCCAACCCTAGTCAAGAGCAGACTACAGCTAGACTGACCTGTAACAACCCTAGTCAAGAGCAGACTACAGCTAGACTGACCTGTAGAACCCAACGCTAGTCAAGAGCAGACTACAGCTAGACTGACCTGTAACAACCCTAGTCAAGAGCAGACTGCAGCTAGACTGACCTGTAGAACCCAACCCTAGTCCAGAGCAGACTGCAGCTAGACTGACCTGTAGAACCCAACGCTAGTCAAGAGCAGACTACAGCTAGACTGACCTGTAGAACCCAACCCTAGTCAAGAGCAGACTACAGCTAGACTGACCTGTAGAACCCAACCCTAGTCCAGAGCAGACTGCAGCTAGACTGACCTGTAGAACCCAACCCTAGTCAAGAGCAGACTGCAGCTAGACTGACCTGTAGAACCCAACCCTAGTCAAGAGCAGACTACAGCTAGACTGACCTGTAGAACCCAACCCTAGTCAAGAGCAGACTACAGCTAGACTGACCTGTAGAACCCAACCCTGGTCAAGAGCAGACTACAGCTAGACTGACCTGTAGAACCCAACCCTAGTCAAGAGCAGACTACAGCTAGACTGACCTGTAGAACCCAACCCTAGTCAAGAGCAGACTACAGCTAGACTGACCTGTAACAACCCTAGTCAAGAGCAGACTACAGCTAGACTGACCTGTAGCCCAACCCTGGTCAAGAGCAGACTACAGCTAGACTGACCTGTAGCCCAACCCTAGTCAAGAGCAGACTACAGCTAGACTGACCTGTAGAACCCAACGCTAGTCAAGAGCAGACTACAGCTAGACTGACCTGTAGCCCAACCCTAGTCAAGAGCAGACTACAGCTAGACTGACCTGTAACAACCCTAGTCAAGAGCAGACTACAGCTAGACTGACCTGTAGAACCCAACGCTAGTCAAGAGCAGACTACAGCTAGACTGACCTGTAGAACCCAACCCTAGTCCAGAGCAGACTGCAGCTAGACTGACCTGTAGAACCCAACGCTAGTCAAGAGCAGACTACAGCTAGACTGACCTGTAGAACCCAACCCTAGTCAAGAGCAGACTACAGCTAGACTGACCTGTAGAACCCAACCCTAGTCCAGAGCAGACTGCAGCTAGACTGACCTGTAGAACCCAACCCTAGTCAAGAGCAGACTGCAGCTAGACTGACCTGTAGAACCCAACCCTAGTCAAGAGCAGACTACAGCTAGACTGACCTGTAGAACCCAACCCTAGTCAAGAGCAGACTACAGCTAGACTGACCTGTAGAACCCAACCCTGGTCAAGAGCAGACTGCAGCTAGACTGACCTGTAGAACCCAACCCTGGTCAAGAGCAGACTACAGCTAGACTGACCTGTAGAACCCAACCCTGGTCAAGAGCAGACTACAGCTAGACTGACCTGTAGAACCCAACCCTAGTCAAGAGCAGACTACAGCTAGACTGACCTGTAACAACCCTAGTCAAGAGCAGACTACAGCTAGACTGACCTGTAGCCCAACCCTGGTCAAGAGCAGACTACAGCTAGACTGACCTGTAGCCCAACCCTAGTCAAGAGCAGACTACAGCTAGACTGACCTGTAACAACCCTAGTCAAGAGCAGACTACAGCTAGACTGACCTGTAGAACCCAACGCTAGTCAAGAGCAGACTACAGCTAGACTGACCTGTAGAACCCAACCCTAGTCAAGAGCAGACTACAGCTAGACTGACCTGTAGAACCCAACCCTAGTCCAGAGCAGACTGCAGCTAGACTGACCTGTAGAACCCAACGCTAGTCAAGAGCAGACTACAGCTAGACTGACCTGTAGAACCCAACCCTAGTCCAGAGCAGACTGCAGCTAGACTGACCTGTAGAACCCAACCCTGGTCAAGAGCAGACTGCAGCTAGACTGACCTGTAGAACCCAACCCTGGTCAAGAGCAGACTACAGCTAGACTGACCTGTAGAACCCAACCCTGGTCAAGAGCAGACTACAGCTAGACTGACCTGTAACAACCCTAGTCAAGAGCAGACTACAGCTAGACTGACCTGTAACAACCCTAGTCAAGAGCAGACTGCAGCTAGACTGACCTGTAACAACCCTAGTCAAGAGCAGACTACAGCTAGACTGACCTGTAACAACCCTGGTCAAGAGCAGACTACAGCTAGACTGACCTGTAACAACCCTAGTCAAGAGCAGACTACAGCTAGACTGACCTGTAACAACCCTGGTCAAGAGCAGACTACAGCTAGACTGACCTGTAGAACCCAACCCTAGTCAAGAGCAGACTACAGCTAGACTGACCTGTAGAGCCCAAACCCTGGTCAAGAGCAGACTACAGCTAGACTGACCTGTAGAACCCAACCCTAGTCAAGAGCAGACTACAGCTAGACTGACCTGTAGAACCCAACCCTGGTCAAGAGCAGACTACAGCTAGACTGACCTGTAACAACCCTAGTCAAGAGCAGACTACAGCTAGACTGACCTGTAACAACCCTAGTCAAGAGCAGACTGCAGCTAGACTGACCTGTAACAACCCTAGTCAAGAGCAGACTGCAGCTAGACTGACCTGTAACAACCCTAGTCAAGAGCAGACTGCAGCTAGACTGACCTGTAACAACCCTGGTCAAGAGCAGACTACAGCTAGACTGACCTGTAACAACCCTAGTCAAGAGCAGACTACAGCTAGACTGACCTGTAACAACCCTAGTCAAGAGCAGACTACAGCTAGACTGACCTGTAACAACCCTAGTCAAGAGCAGACTACAGCTAGACTGACCTGTAACAACCCTGGTCAAGAGCAGACTACAGCTAGACTGACCTGTAGAACCCAACCCTAGTCAAGAGCAGACTACAGCTAGACTGACCTGTAGAGCCCAAACCCTGGTCAAGAGCAGACTACAGCTAGACTGACCTGTAGAACCCAACCCTGGTCAAGAGCAGACTAAAGATCCAACGGTACCCAACCCTAGTCAAGAGCAGACTAAAGATCCAACGGTACCCAACCCTAGTCAAGAGCAGACTAAAGATCCAACGGTACCCAACCCTAGTCAAGAGCAGACTAAAGATCCAACGGTACCCAACCCTAGTCAAGAGCAGACTAAAGATCCAACGGTACCTAACCCTAGTCAAGAGCAGACTAAAGATCCAACGGTACCCAACCCTAGTCAAGAGCAGACTACAGCTAGACTGACCTGTAGAACCCAACCCTGGTCAAGAGCAGACTACAGCTAGACTGACCTGTAGAACCCAACCCTGGTCAAGAGCAGACTACAGCTGGACTGACCTGTAGAACCCAACCCTGGTCAAGAGCAGACTACAGCTAGACTGACCTGTAGAACCCAACCCTGGTCAAGAGCAGACTACAGCTAGACTGACCTGTAGAACCCAACCCTGGTCAAGAGCAGACTACAGCTAGACTGACCTGTAGAACCCAACCCTAGTCACGAGCAGACTACAGCTAGACTGACCTGTAGAACCCAACCCTAGTCACGAGCAGACTACAGCTAGACTGACCTGTAGAACCCAACCCTGGTGAAAAGCAGACTACAGCTAGACGGACCTGTAGGAGATCCAGGTTCACAACCCTAGTCAAGAGCAGACTACAGCTAGACTGACCTGTAGAGGCGCCAGGTTCACAACCCTAGTCAAGAGCAGACTACAGCTAGACTGACCTGTAGAGGCGCCAGGTTCACAACCCTAGTCAAGAGCAGACTACAGCTAGACTGACCTGTAGAGGCGCCAGGTTCACAACCCTAGTCAAGAGCAGACTACAGCTAGACTGACCTGTAGAGGAGCCAGGTTCACAACCCTAGTCAAGAGCAGACTACAGCTAGACTGACCTGTAGAGGCGCCAGGTTCACAACCCTAGTCAAGAGCAGACTACAGCTAGACTGACCTGTAGAGGCACGAGGAGATCCAACGGTACCCAACCCTAGTCAAGAGCAGACTACAGCTAGACTGACCTGTAGAACCCAACCCTAGTCAAGAGCAGACTACAGCTAGACTGACCTGTAGAACCCAACCCTAGTCAAGAGCAGACTACAGCTAGACTGACCTGTAGAACCCAACCCTGGTCAAGAGCAGACTACAGCTAGACTGACCTGTAGAACCCAACCCTAGTCACGAGCAGACTACAGCTAGACTGACCTGTAGAACCCAACCCTAGTCACGAGCAGACTACAGCTAGACTGACCTGTAGAACCCAACCCTGGTCAAGAGCAGACTACAGCTAGACTGACCTGTAGAACCCAACCCTGGTCAAGAGCAGACTACAGCTAGACTGACCTGTAGAACCCAACCCTAGTCACGAGCAGACTACAGCTAGACTGACCTGTAGAACCCAACCCTAGTCACGAGCAGACTACAGCTAGACTGACCTGTAGAACCCAACCCTAGTCAAGAGCAGACTACAGCTAGACTGACCTGTAGAACCCAGCCCTAGTCAAGAGCAGACTGCAGCTAGACTGACCTGTAGAACCCAACCCTAGTCAAGAGCAGACTACAGCTAGACTGACCTGTAGAGGCGCCAGGTTCACAACCCTAGTCAAGAGCAGACTACAGCTAGACTGACCTGTAGAGGCGCCAGGTTCACAACCCTAGTCAAGAGCAGACTACAGCTAGACTGACCTGTAGAACCCAACCCTGGTCAAGAGCAGACTGCAGCTAGACTGACCTGTAGAACCCAACCCTAGTCAAGAGCAGACTGCAGCTAGACTGACCTGTAGAACCCAACCCTAGTCAAGAGCAGACTGCAGCTAGACTGACCTGTAGAACCCAACCCTAGTCAAGAGCAGACTGCAGCTAGACTGACCTGTAGCCCAACCCTAGTCAAGAGCAGACTACAGCTAGACTGACCTGTAACAACCCTAGTCAAGAGCAGACTACAGCTAGACTGACCTGTAGAACCCAACGCTAGTCAAGAGCAGACTACAGCTAGACTGACCTGTAACAACCCTAGTCAAGAGCAGACTGCAGCTAGACTGACCTGTAGAACCCAACCCTAGTCCAGAGCAGACTGCAGCTAGACTGACCTGTAGAACCCAACGCTAGTCAAGAGCAGACTACAGCTAGACTGACCTGTAGAACCCAACCCTAGTCAAGAGCAGACTACAGCTAGACTGACCTGTAGAACCCAACCCTAGTCCAGAGCAGACTGCAGCTAGACTGACCTGTAGAACCCAACCCTAGTCAAGAGCAGACTGCAGCTAGACTGACCTGTAGAACCCAACCCTAGTCAAGAGCAGACTACAGCTAGACTGACCTGTAGAACCCAACCCTAGTCAAGAGCAGACTACAGCTAGACTGACCTGTAGAACCCAACCCTGGTCAAGAGCAGACTACAGCTAGACTGACCTGTAGAACCCAACCCTAGTCAAGAGCAGACTACAGCTAGACTGACCTGTAGAACCCAACCCTAGTCAAGAGCAGACTACAGCTAGACTGACCTGTAACAACCCTACTCAAGAGCAGACTACAGCTAGACTGACCTGTAGCCCAACCCTGGTCAAGAGCAGACTACAGCTAGACTGACCTGTAGCCCAACCCTAGTCAAGAGCAGACTACAGCTAGACTGACCTGTAGAACCCAACGCTAGTCAAGAGCAGACTACAGCTAGACTGACCTGTAGCCCAACCCTAGTCAAGAGCAGACTACAGCTAGACTGACCTGTAACAACCCTAGTCAAGAGCAGACTACAGCTAGACTGACCTGTAGAACCCAACGCTAGTCAAGAGCAGACTACAGCTAGACTGACCTGTAGAACCCAACCCTAGTCCAGAGCAGACTGCAGCTAGACTGACCTGTAGAACCCAACGCTAGTCAAGAGCAGACTACAGCTAGACTGACCTGTAGAACCCAACCCTAGTCAAGAGCAGACTACAGCTAGACTGACCTGTAGAACCCAACCCTAGTCCAGAGCAGACTGCAGCTAGACTGACCTGTAGAACCCAACCCTAGTCAAGAGCAGACTGCAGCTAGACTGACCTGTAGAACCCAACCCTAGTCAAGAGCAGACTACAGCTAGACTGACCTGTAGAACCCAACCCTAGTCAAGAGCAGACTACAGCTAGACTGACCTGTAGAACCCAACCCTGGTCAAGAGCAGACTGCAGCTAGACTGACCTGTAGAACCCAACCCTGGTCAAGAGCAGACTACAGCTAGACTGACCTGTAGAACCCAACCCTGGTCAAGAGCAGACTACAGCTAGACTGACCTGTAGAACCCAACCCTGGTCAAGAGCAGACTACAGCTAGACTGACCTGTAACAACCCTAGTCAAGAGCAGACTACAGCTAGACTGACCTGTAACAACCCTAGTCAAGAGCAGACTGCAGCTAGACTGACCTGTAACAACCCTAGTCAAGAGCAGACTACAGCTAGACTGACCTGTAACAACCCTGGTCAAGAGCAGACTACAGCTAGACTGACCTGTAACAACCCTAGTCAAGAGCAGACTACAGCTAGACTGACCTGTAACAACCCTGGTCAAGAGCAGACTACAGCTAGACTGACCTGTAACAACCCTAGTCATGAGCAGACTACAGCTAGACTGACCTGTAGAACCCAACCCTAGTCAAGAGCAGACTACAGCTAGACTGACCTGTAACAACCCTAGTCAAGAGCAGACTACAGCTAGACTGACCTGTAGCCCAACCCTGGTCAAGAGCAGACTACAGCTAGACTGACCTGTAGCCCAACCCTAGTCAAGAGCAGACTACAGCTAGACTGACCTGTAACAACCCTAGTCAAGAGCAGACTACAGCTAGACTGACCTGTAGAACCCAACGCTAGTCAAGAGCAGACTACAGCTAGACTGACCTGTAGAACCCAACCCTAGTCAAGAGCAGACTACAGCTAGACTGACCTGTAGAACCCAACCCTAGTCCAGAGCAGACTGCAGCTAGACTGACCTGTAGAACCCAACGCTAGTCAAGAGCAGACTACAGCTAGACTGACCTGTAGAACCCAACCCTAGTCCAGAGCAGACTGCAGCTAGACTGACCTGTAGAACCCAACCCTGGTCAAGAGCAGACTGCAGCTAGACTGACCTGTAGAACCCAACCCTGGTCAAGAGCAGACTACAGCTAGACTGACCTGTAGAACCCAACCCTGGTCAAGAGCAGACTACAGCTAGACTGACCTGTAACAACCCTAGTCAAGAGCAGACTACAGCTAGACTGACCTGTAACAACCCTAGTCAAGAGCAGACTGCAGCTAGACTGACCTGTAACAACCCTAGTCAAGAGCAGACTACAGCTAGACTGACCTGTAACAACCCTGGTCAAGAGCAGACTACAGCTAGACTGACCTGTAACAACCCTAGTCAAGAGCAGACTGCAGCTAGACTGACCTGTAACAACCCTAGTCAAGAGCAGACTACAGCTAGACTGACCTGTAGAACCCAACCCTAGTCAAGAGCAGACTACAGCTAGACTGACCTGTAACAACCCTAGTCAAGAGCAGACTACAGCTAGACTGACCTGTAGAACCCAACCCTGGTCAAGAGCAGACTACAGCTAGACTGACCTGTAGAACCCAACCCTGGTCAAGAGCAGACTAAAGATCCAACGGTACCCAACCCTAGTCAAGAGCAGACTAAAGATCCAACGGTACCCAACCCTAGTCAAGAGCAGACTAAAGATCCAACGGTACCTAACCCTAGTCAAGAGCAGACTAAAGATCCAACGGTACCTAACCCTAGTCAAGAGCAGACTAAAGATCCAACGGTACCCAACCCTAGTCAAGAGCAGACTAAAGATCCAACGGTACCCAACCCTAGTCAAGAGCAGACTAAAGATCCAACGGTACCTAACCCTAGTCAAGAGCAGACTAAAGATCCAACGGTACCTAACCCTAGTCAAGAGCAGACTAAAGATCCAACGGTACCTAACCCTAGTCAAGAGCAGACTACAGCTAGACTGACCTGTAGAACCCAACCCTGGTCAAGAGCAGACTACAGCTGGACTGACCTGTAGAACCCAACCCTGGTCAAGAGCAGACTACAGCTAGACTGACCTGTAGAACCCAACCCTGGTCAAGAGCAGACTACAGCTAGACTGACCTGTAGAACCCAACCCTGGTCAAGAGCAGACTACAGCTAGACTGACCTGTAGAACCCAACCCTAGTCACGAGCAGACTACAGCTAGACTGACCTGTAGAACCCAACCCTAGTCACGAGCAGACTACAGCTAGACTGACCTGTAGAACCCAACCCTGGTGAAAAGCAGACTACAGCTAGACGGACCTGTAGGAGATCCAGGTTCACAACCCTAGTCAAGAGCAGACTACAGCTAGACTGACCTGTAGAGGCGCCAGGTTCACAACCCTAGTCAAGAGCAGACTACAGCTAGACTGACCTGTAGAGGCGCCAGGTTCACAACCCTAGTCAAGAGCAGACTACAGCTAGACTGACCTGTAGAGGCGCCAGGTTCACAACCCTAGTCAAGAGCAGACTACAGCTAGACTGACCTGTAGAGGCACGAGGAGATCCAACGGTACCCAACCCTAGTCAAGAGCAGACTACAGCTAGACTGACCTGTAGAACCCAACCCTAGTCAAGAGCAGACTACAGCTAGACTGACCTGTAGCCCAACCCTAGTCAAGAGCAGACTACAGCTAGACTGACCTGTAACCCAACCCTAGTCAAGAGCAGACTACAGCTAGACTGACCTGTAGAGGCGCCAGGTTCTGCAGTGAAGGCCGTAGTGCGTCTCTGATCCACCTGTAGACCTCCACAGCCAACAGCCTGGCTTCGTCTCTCACCGACTTCTCTCTGGACTCAAACAGCTTTGGCAAAACTTTGACTACGGGCTTCAGAGTCACCGTCTTGGACCCAAATTCACTGGAGGGAGAGAGGCAAAGAATTCAGTCGTACCAACACATGGTACAAGGTTTTAAGAAATTAAATGAATGGGCGTTTCCAGTGGGGATGGCAAAAGATGTCCCATTCATAACACTAGTGCAGTGCCCGTTCCGAATAGGCCAATTGCTTTTTTTTTTTTTGATCTTTTCCCCCTCCATTTTCCTCCGATTTTCTCCCATCCCAATGTTAGTCGTATGTCAATTCCCAATCCCTTTCCTGGTCGCTGCGCACTTACCCGCCACAGTCAGATCATCTGGGAGAGTGGAGGCCATCACGTGCTTCCTCCGACACACGTCCAGCCAATCACCGCTTCTTTTCACCTGGCAGCGCGGATCCTCCCCGAGAGGGCGTAGCGTGTGGAAGGATCACACTATCCCACTCAGGCAGTGGTGCAGTGGCAAATTGACAGTAGGTCAAACGCTGCGCGCGCATGCACAGTTTTTTTTGGCTGCTCTCGTCCTGCAGCTGGATACTATTGCCTCACAGCGCGGCCGTCAGCGCGCGGCCCAGAGAGCGCCGCTGGCTCTGCGGCTCTGCAGCTGCATGCTTCTCCGGGAGTCCGGTTGGATAATGCCATGTAAAAAGCGATTGCGCGTACTTCAGCCTCAGTGACCGAGGTATAACGCCGTTATACCGAGTTATACCAGCACTGCACCACTGCACTCAGGTCCTATCCGCGCTTAGCAGGCGCCCCGACCGAACTGTAGGAGTCGCTGTTTACAACGACCCGGACCCACCCCGCCAGCTTCTCCCACCCTCTAATACAGCCAATTGTATTAGTGTGAACGGCCAGCCAAGCTGGTGACAACCCCGGAGCTGTGAGCTGGATTCGAACGCAATCTCCGCTACGCCACCTAACCGCCTAGTATCTTGCGTTTTTAATATAAATTCCATTTGTGTGCTGCACATGGTATTGTTTGTTTTGGAAGCAAGAGCGGGCGATGGGCAGCGTCTTAATCATTGGAGCAAAAAAATTAAAACTAAAAACCACCAGGGCAGTGTGGACGCTAGGTACAAACATAACAAATCTTCTGCAATTTATAGCAAAAAACGTATTTGTCTAAACGCAGATAGTTGGATGCACAGTTCAATATATCCTACACCTCAGAATGACACAACATATCTGTAGGAGGCTACCATGGTGGTGTGTTGGGATATAGTCTCTCCTGGTGATGTCATCACAACGAAAGGCAAAAAACACCCAATTTTGTCTGTACAGGTCAACCGTGCAAGGCTGAGAAAAACTGTCGACTTGTACAGACTCAAAAGAATAAGATTTCCCCCCTACTTTGTTATTAAATCATGTGGAATTCACTAGAGGCTGAAAGACAAAACACCAACATGGGAAGTCTGAGTGACTTTACAAAACCAACCACCATTTTCACTTAAGAAGTGTTCGCTCCTGGCCAAAGTGCCAGTTTAGCTTGCATAGCCTTCCACGGGTCTGACGTGTCGGGGCCACTTCCTGGCTCCACTCACCAGAGAGCTCTGCGTATGGTTTCTA
Organism: Notolepis coatsorum; assembly: GCF_963971535.1. NCBI lineage: Eukaryota > Metazoa > Chordata > Actinopteri > Aulopiformes > Paralepididae > Notolepis > Notolepis coatsorum. Next base: position 203,356,917 of record NC_140167.1, read on the forward strand.
CACAGGCGACGACGACTTTAGGGTTCTTATTGTCAAGCCCCTTGATGAGCTCCTCCTGTACAACATCTGCTTTCTCGATCTCCATGTACATGAGGCAGAGGTCAGAGCCCAGCTCCTTGGCCCGGGCCTTGGGCTGGTTAAACACTTTGCACACCACGCCGCTCACCACTTCACCTGCCGTTCTGTGGACAGGAGAGGAAGTCTAAGCAGGGTTCCCACAGACATTGCAAAATGAAATTCAAGGACTGAAGTACTTTTCTAAGCACTATTTTATTAAAAGAAATGCATTTAAAAAGGATACAATTTACTTTTAAATGCATTTTTTTAAAACACATTTCCGACAACTTGTTACACTTTAAAAATATATATTTCTTGATTCAGAACAATTTGATCATGGATGAACAAAACTTTCAATGTGAATGGTTGTTTTGAATTTCAAGGACTTTAACCACCTTGTTAAAAAAAATTATTTAAGCACTTATTAAGGACCTTGTTAAGGCATGGAACAAATACAGGACGTGTCCAATTGTTCAAATCAACTCAAGTGAGTCATTACTGTACCTGCCAGCCTGGTGTGCATTCTCTACATAGGCCAGAGCCGCTTCCAGTCCCTTCAGCTGGACTATGGCATTGGACTCAGTCACAAACTTTGTGATGATGCCCTGAAACCTCCCCCATTCTGGACTCTTTTCGTCCAAGATCTGGAACAGCTTGAGAGCCTCTTCAAAGCCACTTAGCCTGGCCTTCCATACCTGGAACAGCAAGAAGGGACAAGGTAGATTACAGAACAAGCTCAGAAGGTCACTGCACCACTTTCCCCATCAGGGTATAGGTGAAGCTATGTTTTATATAGAGGGGCTGTGAAACGGGAACTATAGCCATTTAAAGTTACCCACTAAAAGTATTGACATTCGAGTCACGATTGTGACAGGGGGGGGGCAATGGGGAAAGGTTAACCATTGATTGAAAACTTTATTAACAGATTGCAGAATGGGTACAATACAGTACAGCTCAATACACACAATTGTTAAGGGGATGCAGACCAGAGAGACTTTCGTCTTGTTTACATCAGGGTCCCCCATTTTCAATTCATAACATATGACATACAGATAAGACAGTAATGCTACATCTATACATTTATAACATACCAGATTTGCAAATACAGTACAGTTTGTGATACAAAAAGAGTCTAAAAAAGAGTATATACATTTGACGTAGAAACTGTACATTGACTGTACCAATTACCTTGTGTTCACATTTCTGGTCGACCGGTAACTTCATCCACACGCTGTCATCCCCCATGGTTCTTTCTCGGTTTAGGTAGTCTTCAATAAAACCACCAACTTCAATTAAGACAAGACCAGAGCAGCAAAGACAACAGTATAACGACAACAAAACAAGGTGCATCACAACATGTATATATATTTCTCCCCCACCCCCTCCTAATGTACAGTCTCCTCCCCATCATATGTATATATTCTCTGTCAGGATCTATGGGTAACAGTACTGTATATTTGCATATCATATATGTCACAAATGTAACAGTACTATATCTGTATGTCATGCATGTTGTGTATGTCATAAATGTCACTATGAATTGAAAATGGCGGACCCTGATGTAAACAAGACAAACGTCTTTCTCTGGTCTGCATCACCCTTAACAAGTGTGTATTGAGCCGTACTGTAGTCATTCTGCAATCTGTTAAATAAAGTGTATTCATTCAACAAAGTTAAACCTCTGCCCCGTGTTACTGCTGTAGCCGCACACGTTACTAGCTAACCTAGCTGGCCAACGACAACGTCAGTTGGACATCGACATTAAAAAGATCGCCAACACAACGTGGCCTAACGTTAGCTCGTCGATATAGTTCTGTAGTGAAAAGCCACGTTCGTTTTTATGTAAAGCATTGAAAATGTCTCCGATGATTTGATACAGTCAGACAAACGAGCGTTGTCGTCAATAGAGCTAGGAGGACAACGACGCTAGTAGCTAACGTTAAAGACACAATGTGTGAAATAATAACATTAACGCCTTACCAAACGGAGCGACGGGTGTAGTAAAGGAAAGAATTTAAATTAAAAGAAAGAAAGAAACACTCAGAGCGAAGGTAAATGCTCCTGAAAAGCCTCTTCTTCTTCTTCTTCTTCTTCTTCTTCTTCTTCTTCTTCTTCTTCTTCTTCTTCTTCTTCTTCTTCTTCTTCTTCTTCTTCTTCACAGCGCTTCACTTGTTGACCATTTATTTCATTTGAAATAGGAGCGTCTTATGAAGCTGACCGCTGATTGGTTCACCGCGTACATTGGACGATTTGAATTAGCTTCCTGTTCCTCCACCAATCACCGCAGCAGGCCACAAGCTGAAGCCTGTTCGCCGTCAGCGTGATTACCAAACCTAGCCGCATTTCTCGGAGACGCTCTCTGATTGGCACTGACTGACGCTCTCTGATTGGCCACTGACGCGTTTGCCCAATCCGTGACGAGCTGTGTCTTTGCCCATTTCCACGTCAAACAGCCTGCAAACTACCTGGTGTTCTATCGCCATGCTCTAAGACAAACTCTAACCATAACCAACTTCGAAGAGTGCCTAAGTTTAACCAGTGTAGAATCAGGCGTCGGCCAATCAGAGAGCGTCTGCGAGAAATGCGGCTAGGTTTGGTAATCACGCTCACTGTCATCCTAACCGAAGTTATTTTTAAACATAGCCGCATTTTGCGGAGACGCTCTCTGGTTGGCCACTGACTGACGCTCTCTGATTGGCCACTGACATGTGCGCCCAATGGCGTGACGAGCTGTGTCTTTGCCCATTTCCGGGTCTAACAGCCTGCAAACTACCTAACACCTAGTTTATCACTGGTTAAAGGGGAACTCCACTTTTTTTGGAAATTAGCTTATTTAACATCTTCCCTGGAGTTAGACAAGAAGATGCATACCTTTTTTGTCTCTGTGCGTGCATTTTAGCTTTGGGAATAGACGCTCCGTTAGCATAGCTTAGCTTCATCACTGGAAGTGAGGCAGGACAGTAGCCTTACAGTGCCTTACAGTGTATTGCAAGGTCTGACATTGACCAAACTTGATATGCATGACCTTGGTGGGCTCTAGGTCAACTCCTGAAAAGGGGGTCAATGTCAGACCTTGCAATCAAAAGTTAGGGGGCGCACTGAAATTATGGCAAGGGTTATTAGCCCCCTAACTTTTGATTGCAAAGTCTGACATTGACCCCCTTTTCAGGAGTTGACCTAGAGCCCACCAAGGTCATGCACATGGCCGTAGCCAGCTATGAGGTCACCGAGGTCCGGACCTCGGTAACTATTTGCTAGTGGGCCGTTTGGTCAACGACCGGGGCCGGCCCAATAATCGAGTAGGGTCGAGCTGCAGACTCGGAGCCTCGAGGTCCAGATTGGTACTTCCGGCCTGCCACAGGACTAATGCGGAAGTATCTCGAAGTACGTCTGACGTAATAGTCCTGTGGCAGGACTATGCGGAAGTATCTCGAAGTACGTCTGACGTATCTCGAATTACGTCTGACGTTTCTCTACGTTAGCTAAGCGAACATTAAACGTTGTATTCATAAAATAATATAAAATCAGCAGCATGGGGAGGGGAGGTACAGGTAGTAGAAGACATAGAGGTACAGGTCACATAATTATAGTACAGTGGAGAAGTAAAAATGGAATAAAAAGGCAGTGTAAACAATATACAATATTATTAACTCTAATAATAACACGCCTCGCGGGCTCATTATAATACGAGAGCCGTGGGTCTGCATTGTATAGAGCGGATCCCCTGGCCGTATTCAAGCGCTGGAGCGCTTTGCGATGGATCAAACTGTATTAATATAGTAGTAATAATAGTAGTTGGCTAGTTGCGCGCTTCTGGCCACCTCCTGCAGTGCGCGCATACACACATACTGTCTGTAGCTATACAGTACGTGCAAAATTAATTGTCAAGAGCCAATCGCACAGGTTGCCTCATCTCATCTGGCTCTGCAAATAGATCTAGAGTCTGAATATCATATAATAGCCTGCTGATGATCTCTCTCTCGAGTCAAATCCATTCTGAGAACGGAATGCAGTGCCCGCGACGAGGGTCTTGATTGATTGATTGATTGATTGATTGATTGAAAATTGTATTAACAGATCATGCTGGACCTACAAAAGGCCTTTGACACTGTCAATCACTCCATTCTTGATTGAACATTTTATTAACAGATTGCAGAATGGGTACAGTACAGTACAGCTCAATACACACAATTGTTAAGGGGATGCAGACCAGAGAAAGACTTTCGTCTTGTTTACATCAGGGTCCCCCATTTTCAATTCATCAGGACATTTATGACATACCAGATTTGCAAATACAGTATTGTTTGTGATACAAAAAGAGTCCAGAAAAGAGAGTATATACATTTGACGTAGAAACTGTACATTGGAGGAGGTTGGGTAGGTGGGGGGGGGGGACTGTACATTGGAGGTGGTTGGGGGGGGGGGGGGGGGGGTCGGGTAGGAGGGGTGGGTGGGGACACTGTACAACTGTACAAGCAAAACTGTACATTGGAATATTGACAACCATACTTGGTAATTTACTGTACATTGGAGGGGGTTGGGTTACAACACAGGAGCAGAGTATAAACAACAGTACAGTACTGTTTCTCATTCCTGTACTGTTGTTTATACTCTGCTCCTGTGTTGTAACCCAACCCCCTCCAATGTACAGTAAATGACCAAGTATGGTTTTGTCAATATTCCAATGTACAGTTTTGCTTGTACAGTTGTACAGTGTCCCCCACCCCTCCTACCCGACCCCCCCCCCCAAGGCGAAAGTCTTTCTCTGGTCTGCATCCCCTTAACAATTGTGTGTATTGAGCTGTACTGTACTGTACCCATTCTGCAATCTGTTAATAAAATGTTCAATCAAGAATGGAGTGATTGACAGTGTCAAAGGCCTTTTGTAGGTCCAGCATGATCTGTTAATACAATTTTCAATCAATCAATCAATCAATCAATCAATCAATCAAGACCCTCGTCGCGGGCACTGCATTCCGTTCTCAGAATGGATTTGACTCGAGAGAGAGATCATCAGGGTCCGTGTACGTTTTGATAGTTCGTTTTTCGTTTCAAAAGGAAAAACGAAAAAACGAAAAAAAACGGAAATACGAGGTGTTTCCTATTTCCGTTTGAAACCAAACTCGAAAAAACGGGGAAAAACTGAAATACGGACCTGTTTTTCGTATTTTGGTATCAGAATCAAATGAAAAAAACGAGTCAATAATGGGCCGTGTAGGGCCGTGTACGTTTTGATAGTTCGTTTTTCGTTTTTGATGTGAAGAATGGAGAACGGAACCACGTGACAAGTACATTTTTCAATGTAAAAGCCATGCACGATCTAACGTTAATGAATATGTATAATAACGTTATGAATAAATACATGCATACAGATCTATACCAGGGTAACGTTATGATACATACATTTTTTGTTTTGTGCATTTCATTTAGACATTATATTTATTGTCCGTGTGATTGAAAACTTTATTAACAGATTGCAGAATGGGTACAACAGTACAGCTCAATACACACAATTGTTAAGGGGATGCAGACCAGAATAAGCCGTGACATGGTCGACAAATCATATTGATTTGCAGTAGGCAGGCTTTTTATTTGATCAACAGAAAAATAATCGTAACTATACATTATAATCTAGGTATTTTGGCGCATTAGTATAGCCTCCGGTATTTCATCAGTGCAATACATATGCCTAATTTCTATGCGCAATTTGTACACATCCATCGTTACTTCTGTGTATTCTAACGTGCAGTAAAATATTACATGGACTTTGTTAACTGTGTAAATACACGTACACTACAGTAAAGTGTGGAAAAACATACAATCTAAAACTACTTACAGAAACTGACCAGCAGGTGTCGCACTGTCAATTATTATTATTATTATGCCACATAATTATGGCATCCATCACTCACCCAAATGTGCTTTCTTTTTCCTCAGAAATTTCATAATGTAGGCTATTTGGTCTAAAGACTGAGTTTCATACAGATCTATACCAGGGTAACGTTATGATACATACATTTTTTGTGCATTTCATTTAGACATTATATTTATTGTCCGTGTGATTGAAAACTTTATTAACAGATTGCAGAATGGGTACAAACAATACAGTACAGCTCAATACACACAATTGTTAAGGGGATGCAGACCACAATAAGCCGTGACATGGTCGACAAATCATATTGATTTGCAGTAGGCAGGCTTTTTATTTGATCAACAGAAAAATAATCGTAACTATACATTATAATCTAGGTATTTTGGCGCATTATTTAGTAGTCTCCGGTATTTCATCAGTGCAATACATATGCCTAATTTCTATGCACAATTTGTACACGTCCATCGTTACTTCTGTGTATTCTAACGTGCAGTAAAATATTACATGGACTTTGTTAACTGTGTAAATACACGTACACTACAGTAAAGTGTGGAAAAACATACAATCTAAAACTACTTACAGAAACTGACCAGCAGGTGTCGCACTGTCAATTATTATTATTATTATGCCACATAATTATGGCATCACTCACCCAAATGTGCTTTCTTTTTCCTCAGACATTTCATAATGTAGGCTATTTGGTCTAAAGACTGAGTTTCCACTGTGCTGTATGCCTTTGGAAGATACTCTCCCAATTCTAGGGAGATCTCATGTATTTATTCTCCCTAGTAATGAACAATTTATTCAACATTGCACATACTTTCAATAGCAAAAACACCATAACAATAACATGAATTTACATAAATTAACCAGATATGGCTGCAGAACATAATTGACTTTGAACTTTACGAGGTCCTCAATAGAAAGTAAAAAAATGCAAATATTACTATTGCACTTTACTGTTACATTTGCACTCTGGTTGGATGCCAAATGTCTTCGTTGTACTGTATAATGACAATACATTTTAATCTAATCTAATTAGACTGATACTTCATGCGCGGGGGCTCTTGCATCAGCCAGGGACCTGTTGTAGATATACGTTGCAGACTTCGCATTTTTCAACACCTTCTGAGAAGGAGTGTATTTGTCAGCTGAACCAGTGTGATTGATCTTGCATGACAGTAAAGCACAAACAGTACTGTTGTCCAATGCCAGTCTGTTTTCTGTGACAATCTTCTTCACCATACTGAATACCCTTTCAGAGCTGGCATTGCTGTGTGGAATGCATAACAGAGCCTTCATAAGTCTCGCCAGCTCACTGAACTTCAAGTCCTTGCCTAGAAGGCCCCAAAATCTGTCGATTCTGTCTTCTTGGGGGAGCTGCTCGGTCTGGTATACGGCGAGTTCCTGTGACAGCAGATTCTGATCGAAACTCAACTGAGGGAACAGGGCTCCTAGCCTTCTCACTGTAAAACAAAACCATACAATACATTATACAATACAGTCAAAGTATCTTGCTGTCTTCAACTGGAAATTATAATTCTATTCTAACTGGAAACTGTTGCTAATATCTACCCGTCTTTAAAAAAGGGTTATTACATGGCGTTTTCACATTCGCCAAAATGCTTGATTGTGATCAGTGGTGCAGTCGTAATATGGGAACTGGTAACACGCCACGCCACGTGCACGCGGGTACGTGCATGCGCACGCGCGCGGGGGTACGTGCATGCGCACAGAACAGATTTTTATTTTTTTTTTAAATAGAGAAGCTGAAAAAGGTAGCAGGATGTAGCCTTCAATATATAAAGAAATTATATTGTCAACAGATATGGTTGAAAAACAAACAATGTTTTAAATGCAATACCGGTAGTTACAATTTCTTTAATTGAATCAACTTAAACTAGAAAAGTAAATAAACTAAATTAACAATGTAAGTTACATTGTTAATTTAGTTTAATTGAATTAACTTAAACTAGAAGTAAATACAAACTAAATTAACAATGTAACTTACATTGTTAATTTAGTTTGTATTTACTTTTAGTTTAAGTTAATTCAATTAAAGAAATTGTTTTACACACAAACACAAAAGCAAACTTAAAATAATCAGACAACTTGTGTTTACTTGAAGTTTGTGTGTGCAATGTGCATGACTCCTAGTGCACAGCCAGGGAGGTTTGGTGATGAACCTTGTGGTGCGCTCACACCCACTCGCGCGCGCAGTTATACACACACACACACACGCACACACAAGCGCATATACGCAAGTGCAATCTTTCTATCATACACGCTCTTCTTGCTCTCTATTTGTGTGAATGTGCGTGCGCGAGAGCAATTGGAAAGCTGGCGCGCAGCACGGCAGACGCTTGATTCAATCATAAGCAGGTAGACCCCCATCACGAATTCCGAGCCACATTAGTATTCACCTCCACTGCCGTCACACAGAATGAAGGGGGAGATGCATTCAGATAGCCAACACCCAGACACCTAGTATACCTGCGCTTTTTGTTATGTAAAACGGTGGCCGCCGGCCGGGTACTAGTCACAACGAATGGATACAGCGCATTTTTGTGTGCGCGTACACGCGAGTACACATCCGTGCGCGATCGCGCATACTTAGTTCTGCCTCAGTGATCTAATAACACGGCGTGTAACCGCGCATGTGCACGACTGCACCCCTGATTGTGATTGGTCAATAGCGCTCGGTTGCCCATAGCAGCGGTCAATTATTTCTCGATAACTGACCGCTGGCATGGGCAACGCGCAATAATGACCGCTGATACGGGTAACAGAGCGCTATTGACCAATCACAATCAAGCATTTTGATCGCCACTAGATGGCACCATCTACCAGGCTATGCACAGCTCAGTGCATGTTGTGCTGTTGTGAGGAGCCACAGAAGTGATCTTAAACTGTTTCTATACCTGTCATTGGAGTTATGTCAAGCCGCGATGCAGGGTCTAGCACTGTCAGGTCCTTCAGGAGTTGGGAGTCAATTGGAAAGCAGGCGATCATCTTTCGTATAAGTGCTTCATAGAAGGCTCTTCTTACAGTTCTAAAACAGTAAAACAAATCATATTCATTAGTGTCATTTCAGGGCACACAACAGACTTCTCAAGTTGAGATCATAACTACAATAATAATAATATACTCACTGAAAGATTTTCTTCCTGGCTGAGACAGGGATGTCTGCCTGTTCGATGAATGCACGTGTCTGTTCTCCAATGAAGAGCGCTTCATCTGCCAGCTGATGTCCCTCTCCATATTGCACCTCCTTGAGAGGCACACCCATGATGGACCTGGGTGGTATGAGGAAGGCCAAAAACTGCCTGATCAGCCGACACATACCACGTCCTCATTGCTGTTGAAGTATGCCTATATGGAGAAAATAATCAATGGAAACATACCATAATACATGGAGATATCGGCGGAGTGGAGTTTAGTATTACAATCTTACCTTCAAAGCCTCCCACTGGTTGAGTACTCTCAGTATGCATGTGTGCAGACTGAGCCATCTGATAGTGCAGTAGTTATCTGACTCTGTAAACTCCTGAAACTCCTTGAAGAGCTCACCCCTCTTTGCACTGAAAACAAGAACATATTTTGTAGGTAAAAAACAAAGAAGTTCCAGGCACTCTTCATATATATACACTCTTCATCTAAACACTGGATTCACACTACAAGAACGCTGCAGCCCTCCTTGTTCTAGTTTATATTTTGTAGGTCTGCTCATGGTGTAGGCTACTAATAATAATATATGGGATTAGTTATGAGTGTGTGTGTGTGTGGGGGGGGGGGGGGCATAAGGGAGAGATGGGGGTACAGGCAAGAGGAGAGAAATTGTAGTTTTTACCTTTGGTCAAAGTGGTTGTGTATCCCGGCCAAAATGCTCACCACTTGGCTGCTTTGATTCCACAACCAGTGGCAAGCTGGGCAAGGTGGCAAATGCAGCCCAGGTCCTGGACATTAGGCTGGCTTCCCCTTACTCTGCTAATAACAGAATTGTACCGGCCTTTCATGACACTGGCGTTGTCGGAGTTGAAGGCAACAAGGTTCTCCCATGGAATTCCTCTTTTGCTATTGGAAAAAAATAAAGATATGCCCATAAAACAACCTGACAAAAGCTGCTATGCTCTAATATTAGCTGTTACAATTAAATGCAAACTAGGTAGACAGTGAAATTATCTTACCTCAATACTTGGGATATCTTCGCATATAAGTTCTCAGCATTACCCACATTGCATATGGGCATGTCTAGGAACTTCGTCATCATCTCCAGATTGGACTCATCGTAGATTCTTGCAAGAATGACAAATTATTTGTCGTTGTTTCTGTTGTTCGATTCGTCGCACAACAATGAAAAAGGCTGAGCTATGCTTGTAACGTCGTCATCACACTCCACAGCTATGGCACCTGTTGAGCAAGAGTCCATTGATTAGATTTGATTGTCCTTTATATTAGCAAACAGTATTATTTATAGATCCTTTTCACAGCAGCCATTTAACAGAACGCAGGGTAAATCAAATCAAATCAAATTTATTTATAGGGCCCGACAACACACGTTAATGTCCCCATGGGCCGTACAGGTCTTCTTTAAACAAGTCAAGAAGACAACATAACAATAAGTCAAGAACAGAACAAGAATACCATAGGGTCCAAACATTTTTTAGATGAATGCAAATAAATGAAAGAATGCAAGCACTCCCAGACATACCCCACGCGAAGGTAAGGAAAAACTCACTAAAACCTAACAATAGGGAAAAAAGCTCCACAGGCAATGTGGAGGAGAGAAACCTTAGAAGGGCCGTTCAAGGGGGGATCTCCCTTCTTAGATGTCGGTGATAGTAGTGTTGCAGACGGACAGTAGGCTAGTATATTGTCTATTCATTAGTAACGTTAGCTGCTAGCTAGTCTGTGGCTAGCAATGAAAGCCACAAAATGGGGGAGGGGAGCCTGATGTAAACAAGACGAAAGTCTTTCTCAGGTCTGCATCCTCTTAACAATTCTATGTATTGAGCTGTACTGTACTGTACCCATTCTGCAATCTGTTAATAAACTTATCAATCAATCAATCAATCAAACAGCAAACACGTTGGCAGCTAACGTTAGCTAGATGCTAACGTTGACTAACTGGGCTGGATATACGATTTGATTGATTGATTGAAAAGTTTATTAACAGATTGCAGAATGGGTACAGTACAGTACATCTCAATACATACAATTGTTAAGGGGATGCAGACCAGAGAAAGACTTTCGTCTTGTTTCCACCAGGGTCCCCCATTTTCAATTCATCATAACATATATGACATACATGACATACAGATAGACAGTACTGCTACATCTATACATTTATGACATATCAGATTTGCAAATACAGTACTGTTTGTGATACAAAAGTGTCCAGAAAAGGAGTGTATATACATTTGGCGTAGAAACTGTACATTGGAGGAGGTTGGTGGGGTGGGGTTGGGTGGGTTGGGTGAGGGCTGTACATTGGAGGTGGGGGGGGGGGGTTGGGTAGGGGACACACACACATTTTACACTGTACATTGGAATGTTGACAAAGCCTTACTTGGTCATTTACTGTACAACTAGGTTAGGACATTTGTAGGGGCCAGTTTCGAATTGCAGTCTCACGTAGGTGTTTTTTGAGAGTGTTTTTGAAGGTGGGTAGTGATTCACATTCCTTTACAGCTTTAGGCAGGGCGTTCCACATTGATGTGGCATAATTGCGAAACGTGTTTAGTCCCTTGTTTGAGCCGAATCTGGGTTTTACATGATTTGTGGAGCTCCCTCTGGTGTTGTGATCGTGGTATTCACTGACCTTTGGGAAGTATTTTGACATGTACATGGGTACCTTGGTCGCGTAGTGTATCTTGTAGACCAGGCCCATTGCAAGTTGCTGTACTCTGTCGTCTACTCTAAGCCATCCTAGGTTGTCAAAGTGGGCAGGGGTGAGGTGGGTTCTAGGAGTCAGGTCAAGTAGTAGTCTGACTAGCTTGTTTTGAGATGTTTGTAATTTGTTTTTTAGTGCCTTTGAGGTGCTTTGGTACCATGAGGTGCAAGCATAGTCGTAGTACCCTTGAATGAGTGCTCCTGCTAGAGTCTTCAGGGTATTCTTGTTTACCAGAGAGGAGATCCGGTACAAGAATCGCGTTCGTTGGTTGACTTTTTTTTATTACATTGGATGCCATTTTGTCACAGGAAAGATTAGCCTCTAGGATGGAACCCAGGTAGGTAATTTCATCTTTCCTTGTGACAATATTGTCACCCACTGTAACCGAGAAGTCGTCAGTCTTGCTGAGTTTGTTATTTGAACCGAAGAGAATGGACTCTGACGATAGCTAACGTTAGTTCGCAGTCAAAGTCAAACGTTAGCAAACTAATAGTTTGGTCTATGTTTCTAATACATGCCGTCAAATATTATGTCTTTATGAATTTACCTTACCTTTGAGCAAACATAAGTGTCCTTGGTAATGGTCTTCACATTCAGTTGTTTATGTGGGCGACGACACAATACAATCCACCGCTTGCACGTCTCTAGTTTTCGTATGGGCTTCGGGAAAGGAATGAAATATACTCCGAATTACAGGTACCCCACGCACAGCGTTTCACCATCAGATATTATTTAAATAATAACATAAAACTGAACTCTTGGCAGTGGTTTCGATCACAGCCGTCTGCGTCTGGTTTGATACAACCTTCTTCTCTTCTTCTTCAATAAATTAATGGCAGATCGCGACCACAAAAGGCGCATACCGCCACCTACTGTACAATCCATTAAACCCCATAACACACAAAACAGATTCCCTATATGGGAAGAGTGAATGAATGAATGAATGAATGAAAACTTTATTTAACAGATTGCAGAATGGGTACAATACAGTACGGCTCAATACATACAATTGTTAAGGGGATGCAGACCTGAGAAAGACGTTTGTCTTGTTTCCATCAGGGTCCCCCATTTTCAATTCATATAGACATTTATGACATACACAACATACATGACATTTATGGCATAGGGACATATAGGTATTTGGTACTGATACATTTGTGACATAGGCGGTATTCAAATATACAGTACTGTTACCCCTAGATCCTGACAGAGTATATACATATGATGGGGAGGGGACTGTACATTAGGAGGGGGTGGGTGGGTGGGAGGGAAATATACATACGGCGGGGAGGGAATATATACATGCGGTGGGGAGGAGACTGTCTATTAGGAGGTGGTGGGGGTTTTGGGCATTTACGGTGGCCAGTTTCGAATTGCAGCCTCCCGTAGGTGCTCTTTAAGGGCGGTTTTGAATGTGGGCAGGGATTCACATTCCTTTACAGCTTTGGGTAGGGCGTTCCACATTGTTGTGGCATAATTGCGAAACGTGTTTAGTCCCTTGTTTGAGCCGAATCTGGGTTTAACATGATTTGTTGAGCTTCCTCTGGTGTAGTGGTTGTGGTATTCACTGACCTTTGGGAAGTATTTTGACATGTACATGGGCACCCCGGTCGTATAGTGTATCTTGTAGACCAGGCCCATTGCAAGTTGCTGTACTCTGTCGTCTACTCTAAGCCATCCTAGGTTGGCAAAGTGGGCAGGGGTGAGGTGGGTTCTGGGGTTCAGGTCAAGTAGTAGTCTGACCAGTTTGTTTTGTGATGTTTGTAATTTTGTTTTAAGCGCCTTTGAGGTGCTTTGGTACCATGAGGTGCACGCATAGTCATAGTACCCTTGAATGAGTGCTCCTGCCAGAGTCTTCAGGGTATTCTTGTTTACCAGAGAGGAGATCCGGTACAAGAATCTAGTTCGTTGGTTGACTTTTTTTATTACATTGGATGCCATTTTGTCACAGGAAAGATTTGCCTCTAGGATGGAACCCAGGTAGGTAATTTCGTCTTTCCTTGTGACAATATTGTCACCCACTGTAACTGAGAAGCCGTCGGTCTTGCTGAGTTTGTTATTTGAACCGAAGAGAATGGACTCTGTTTTGCCCATGTGTAATGATAGTTTGTTATCAGCGAGCCATATGCAGATTTTGCCTAGTTCCGTGCTGAGGGTTTTTTCAACCTGCAATTTGTTCTTGTCAGAGACCAGCAGGGCTGAGTCGTCCGCAAACAGGAACAAGTTGCAGTCACAGGCTGACGACATGTCATTTGCATAAATTAGGAAGAGTAGCGGTCCTAGTATGCTTCCTTGTGGAACACCACAGCTCACTGTGAGGGGGGGGGGATAGAGTACCGTTTACCTCTACCATCTGTTCTCTCCCCTCCAGGTAGGATTGCATCCAGCTCACTGATAGAGCAAGGCATACACTCATTAGGGGATATTTTTAACAAACAGGGTTTGTGTAGTTATGGAGAAATATGCAAAAAAATTTATCTCACCAAGTCCACATGGCTTTTTTACATACAGTTACGGCTATGTTTGAAGTCTCACGGTGTTCCATTAGACATACCAATTGAACACCACAGATACCACAAATTCTTCTATGAAAGAGAGACATCGAGTGGTTTTGTTTCAGATTTTTATCATCAATTACTAACGTCCTCGTATGAAACCCTCCAACTAGACTCTGTCTGGAGGAGGGATATACCAGACCTGGAAAGTGACTTTGATTGGCAAGCAGCCTGGGCAAATATTCGATTCACATCAAGGAACCCGGACCATCAACAAATCAATCTTAACTATATTCACAGGACATACTTGACTCCTATAAGACTGAAAAAAATGGGTCTTATACAAGACTCTAAATGCTCCTTATGTACAAATGGGGACGAGGGGACATTTATGCACATGTACTGGGAGGGACTGCCCACCAGTTAAGATATTCTGGAAAGAGGTGACCCAGCAACTATCAAACCTCTTAACTTGGAATATACCTGTACACCCCTCTGTACTACTGCTGAATGATGTTTTTGAGTGGGCAGTACATCCACAGCTAAAGAGATTGGTTTTATCGGGTATCACAGTGGCTAAAAAGCTGATAGCATCACGATGGTTCCAACCGGAAAAAAATTGCCGAAAGGTCTGGATTATTACATATCTCGATGTGATCTATCAAGAAATATCTACAGCAAGAATTTTGGGTCTCAATGAATCCAAAATGACATTGTGGTTAGAAGTGGTGGAGAAAATAAAAGCTAGCATATAATGGTAATGTCTGGTTAGGAGCGATGGAAAATGGATGGATTATCCAATGGGGGGTCTGGAAGGGGGGGGGGGGGGGGGTACGAGCTGGAGCATATGTGTGTAGGTTTTTAGATAACAGGTATTAAGGGTATATCCTATATAAGACAATTAACTAAAATGTGATTTCATTGGATGTGCACTGACAAATAATGCTTGTATATCTTATCGTGTGTTGTCATGTTTTGTTTATGTTTGTTTAAAAAATAATAAAAAAATAAAATACAAAAAAAACAAGGAGGGAATATTACAATGTGTACAGTAATGTGTAACTAGATTTCAAATGGCTGTGCAAATAGTGTATAATGCTGTCTTGAGAATTTTCAGGTAGTGTCACCAAGATCTGACTTTTTTGCATTGGAAAACACTTACAGAGTGATCTGTCATAATGAAAACATTTGAAGAGAATGAAGAGAATACATGTAAATTTGAACAATTTATTGAATATTGGCAAATGGCAAAAACGCTCAATGGCAAAAACACTAAAGAGGGTGAATATCCTCCACATACAAATTTATTTGGAATAACAAACCACCACGTATAAAAAGATCCACCGCACAGAGAAACAAAGCAGACGGAGGTATGGCATTTCCAGATTTCTACCACTACTTTAAGGCGTACACTTTAAGACCACTAACAACATGGTTTGATCCCCAAGCATTAGTATCATGGAGAAATTTAGAAGAAAATATAGTAGCTCCACATAAGCTGAAGGGCATAGTATACACCAAATTACCAATTAAGCAATGCGAACGGAAATTTGGCCCCATAATCACTCATGCGATCCGGACATGGCGCGAAACACACAAAAAATATCCTAACCCACATGAATGGCACAATCATACTCCCTTATTCAATAACAATGCACTCTTGATTGAAAAACGACCCATAAGATTCCCTATATGGGAAGAGCAAGGCATACACTCATTAGGGGATATTTTTAACAAACAGGGTTTTTGTAGTTATAGAGAAATATGCAAAAAATTTAATCTCACCAAGTCCACATGGCTTTTTTACATACAGTTACGGCTATGTTTGAAGTCTCACGGTGTTCCATTAGCAGGCATGCGTTGTTCATGGCACGGGGTACCACTCAGTGGTACCTCACTGAGTATTAAAGATTTGAGCAGAAGCGCGTGCACGCACATGCACGCGCTCGCGAGAACGCGCTGCGCTCGGCTCGGATCGTTGTGTTTACCTGCGGCGCTACCTCGCATTATCATAACAATAGCCGCTATAGGCTGGTGTCTTCAACCAGTCTGGGACTCTTTGTGATGTAAATATGGAACGTCCCAAGTTGCCGCTGCCCACAGAGTGCACCGCCGTCCAAAGGTGAACGACGGCGAACGAAGGGCCAAATCAAAACAGCCGTCAATTCCGAATTGACAACTGTTTTGATTCAACCCCCCACCCACCACCACTCACCCCCGGACAACAACACACTCTGCAAACAGCAGCAACCCGGGACATTCCATATCTACATCACAAACTTCGGGACTGAGTAGATAATTAATTAATCTTCTCTTTATTTTTATTATTTATATTAAAACTGAATCAAACCATAAACAAGGTTGCCTGTTGGGATGTTAGATCCTAATGTGAAAAACTGATTTTATATGTCTGCACTTTATGTGCTCATTTTATGCCTGTCTTAATTCTGTTGTGAAGCACTTTGAGCTGCAGTTTCTGTATGAAAGGCTATACAAACAAAGTGTATTATTGTGCGCGAGGGAACATATGCGCATGCGCGCGGGGCCGCGCGTGCGTGTGCGTGTGCGCGCGGGGCCGCGCGTGCGTGTGCGCGCGCGCGTGCGCGCGGCGTCATTATCCTGCGTGGCGGCTCAGCCCATAATAACAACGCAACGCTGTCCATTAGACATACCAATTGAACACCACAGATACCACAAATTCTTCTATGAAAGAGAGACATCGAGTGGTTTTGTTTCAGATTTTCATCATCAATTACTAACGTCCTCGTATGAAACCCTCCAACTAGACTCTGTCTGGAGGAGGGATATACCAGACCTGGAAAGCGACTTTGATTGGCAAGCAGCCTGGGCAAATATTCGATTCACATCAAGGAACCCGGACCATCAACAAATCAATCTTAACTATATTCACAGGACATACTTGACTCCTATAAGACTGAAAAAAATGGGTCTTATACAAGACTCTAAATGCTCCTTATGTACAAATGGGGACGAGGGGACATTTATGCACATGTACAGGGAAGGACTGCCCACCAGTTAAGATATTCTGGAAAGAGGTGACCCAGCAACTATCAAACCTCTTAACTTGGAATATACCTGTACACCCCTCTGTACTAAAAAATAAATAAGAGGGTGAATATAAAAAAATTAGAAAAACCTAAAACAGCGACTCCTACAGTTTGGTCGGGGTGCCTGCTCAGCGAGGATAGGATCTAAGGGGGGTAGTGTGATCCTTCCACACGTTACACCCTCTCAGTGAGAGTCCGCGCTGCCAGGTGAAAAGAAGCGGTTCATTGGCTACACGTTTGTCGGAGGAATCACGTGATAGCCTCCACTCTCCCAGACCCACTGTGGGGGGTAGGTGCGCAGCGACCAGGAAGGGGATTGGGAATTGGCATAACGACTAACATTGGGATGGGAAAAAAACTGAGGAAAAAGGAGGGGGGAAAAATATCAATAAAAAATAAAAACAAAAATGCAGGGATGGAACCTTCCTGGCTGATTTAATGCCGTATTGTGTCCTTGAACACATTGACGACGTCCTCCATCCCCGTCAGCTCAAACATTCTGTCAGGGAAGGTTCCATCCCTACATTTAGGGCAATACGGCGTGTTCGCCGTCCATTGGGCCATACAGACCCGGCACCCGACGAGGCTTCGGCAGCATGGTGCCACCACGGGGTTCACCATCACATCTGCAAGATAAAAAAAATGTATTGGAACAATTTTAGATCATATAATTATTATATTAGTAGGCTATGTAATGATAATGGTAATAATAACAATTCTATGACTAAAGTCAGTAGGTATTTCCATTTGAATATGAGGATAACCCCTTAAACTCAATTTCCCCATGCATTTCCATTGTATCCCTATGTATCTCCAGTTTTATAAACCACTTGTTCCATATTGTAGGACAATGTCACATGCATATAGTGTTGCATGCATATAGTGCTGGTTGCAGTTTCATTTAAGCCACATCACAGTAAAATATTCAAAGCCAAAATGCCATTGTTTTATGGCTGCAGCTTTACACCAAACATGCATGGCTTTAAACAAAGCTTGTCAGAGCAGTGTGCATTTGTAATGATGAACCCACTAATGGGACTGGCCAGTTTGAAGAGGGTAATGCAATTATTACTTCAATTTAAAACGTCTGAATATGGTTTGTTAGTAGAGAATCAAGGTAAGTTACTAGCCTCTGCAAATAATAAATTGGAAGGTGAGCTGCACACTGGACACCTGATCGTCTGTCAGGGCCAGTGTGCTGACCTTGTTGGCCCGGGCGTACTGGCCCAGGTCCCGCAGGGTGTCCCTGATCGCTGGCAGCTCTCCTGCTGCCAGCACCAGCTCCTGGACCTTCTCCAGGGCTCCGTCATCTATGCGACTGGGGGGGGTATACAAAAATACAAAAAGTGAGGCGAGACAATGTAGTCTTGGCTTCACTTGCCAAAATCCAAGCAAGTCTGGGCGGCTGGGTAGCTCAGTGGACTAAGCACTCTCCTACCACCGCAGAGACTCTGGGATCGAATTCAGCTGTCAGTCATCCCTACTAACACAATTGGCAGTGTTAGCGGGGGGGGGGGGGGGGCTGCTTGCGTCATCGCTTAGTAAGGTGGTGTTCAAAAGGGCTCAGTGACTTGAAATTACACATGAGACTATTTTTGTGTATTTAAATGTCACTCTTCAGAGCCTATTGTGGTGAAAGAACTGAGTCTTGCATTCAAAAACAGGTGGAGGCTTAGATAAACACCATGCTTTACCTTGTGCTCTTCCTCTTCCTGCTCTGTAACAGCTCCTTGTGGGAGCTGTGATGGAGGGCAACTATTTTGCGGGCGTTTTGCCTCCAAAAAGCTACGCCTAAAGAGAAGATAATAGAGTTAAAATAGAAAATTAAAGTGCAGTACTTTTTGTCAATTTTAACAGATTATTTTTTAAGGTTAATGTGGTTCTGATAAAAGGCACAACACAGATCTAACACCCTTTATTCACATAATGAAGAAAACATTTATAAAGGGAAGAAATCTTGGGAAAGACCACAGAGAGAGGGACCCCTTCCTGCCAGCCAGGCTATATTAAATGATCCCTACATAATAACCTTTAAAACAAAACAAAGTGTTGCCATACCCTTTAAGTGTTTACCATACCCTATAGTATAGGAATTACGTTTTTACAACATACCAGTTGTCCCGGGCCCTTCCACCAGGCGGTTGCCCTGTCCATCACAGAGGACCACCTCCTCCTCTGCCCCCAGGTCCTGCTGCACCTTTAGGGCCATAGTGGCCACATTTGCCTCCCTCTCGTCAAATTGAACATAGAGGGTGTCTCCACAAACAAGGAGTCCACCCTCCACCCTCCCTACTGAGATGCTCCTTTTGAGAGAGACAAACAGAGATGGAGAGAAAGATAGAGAGATACGAGATTGTTTATGTCATTCAGCCTTTTACAATGTTTCTATGTTTTCAAGAATAATTCTATAAGGTTGCCCTCAGTGCATGCATTGTAATAATGTATGTTTGGCTCAAACCCCCCCCCCCCCCCCCCCCCAAACATTTGGTTTAGGTTGGAACAAACCTTGAAAGAACCCTCGCTTGGGGTGCAGGTCCTGGACGGCCAGCGGAAGCCACAGGCCTTGCACTGAATTGAAATGGTTGTGGTGGCGGTGGCACTGCTACACGTGCAGGTGGTGGCAAGGATGGGGTAGGGGCTTCGTCCCCATGGACCTCATACCTCCTCTCCTCTCCATAGCCCCCCATAATAAAGCCCATTTCGCCGGGCAGCAACACAACGCCATCATCAGAGATGAGGTAGATGCTGGATGGCGTCAGCTGCAAATATAATGATGACAAGACCTTTAAATTATCATGAATGAGTACATACAGGGTTAGGGTTATAAGTATACAGGGCAGACAGGTGGAGGACTATGAGGCACCGAATGGGGGTACCATGCACTCAAAGTGACGAAACTTACATATAATTATTTTAAAGATCTATGTCTGTAGATGATATTTTGATATGATAGCCCTTCCTGAGTGGTAGCTGCATGTGGCAGAGACTATGTGATCAAAGGCCAGACAGGAGAGGAGGGGGGAGGGGATTCACCTGCATCTCTGGGCAGAATAGTTTTTTCACAGGAAATTCACTATTATTTTACAGATTGTTTTTCTACTTTAAGTGTAAATACCAGTACAATACAGACCTTTGATCAAAATATTAACCATTATCATTAAATAAAGGTTGTGATTTGTAAATCTGCACCAATGCAGATATGTACTGTATTGTACCCATTCTGCAATCTGTTAATAAAGTTTTCAATCAATCAATCAATCAATCAATCAATGCAGATCTGGAAGCCCTTGTTCTCAGCTCAGAACACGATAGGACAAAATGTTTCAATGGATTATTAATTATTTTATGAACCAGACGAATGTATGAGAAGATAATTAAATTATCAATGCTTAGTAATTTGTATTTGTGGAGAATATTACAGTGGTGATGCCGACTATATTTTCTGTCCAAAATCTTCAGAGCTTTCGTCGCGTACAGGTCAGGGTCAAAGCGAGGGCATTGCTCAGTCAGCCAGACTTTCCGTCTCTAGGGTGAACATCAAAGGCCAGAGGAGAGGAGGGGGGAGGGGAGAGGATATTTCACCTGCATCTCACTTTTTCAGTGTGCAGTTTCTTACACTGTCTGGTTTATAAAAATAAAAATAAAAAGAGAAATTGAGAGTGATTTCCCCCCATTGGTCAACTGTTCTGGAATGTACTTGAAAGTACTGCGTTTTACTTTTACCTCGAAAGTGCTTGAGTTTACAAAAGGTCCTTTGCGCTATGTTATAATTGCTGCACTTTGTTAAAAATGGCATTGATCTGTTGGTCTGTGTAGCTAATAAGAGGATTTTGCTGCATAAATAGTCAAGTCAATTTTATTTTTATACAACGGCATGCAAATTTCTCGATTCTGATTGGCCATTCACACGTCTTTATTGGCAACAATCCACGGTCCTGGGCTCAGGACCCGCCCACAACCAAATCACATAACCCTCCCCGGCTCACTCCGGGAGAAAACAGGATCGCGGACAACAAATGGTTATGTTGAAAGCACCATAACGACTAAATATGAAGCGATTCTGTCAAGGAGAATGTGTTAGTATTTTAAACAATGTTGGATGATGTAATTGATGGGTCTTGACTCAATCTAGAACAAAAGAAAAATCGCGGATTGATTGATAGATTAATTGATTGATTTAAATTTCTTCCTTCCTTCCTTTTTTTTTTTTTTAATTTTTTTTATTATTGCAAAACAAAACTTATTAAAAGTCAGTACTCAACACACAATGTATAATGAAACTTTCAGTAAAGGTGGTTAAAATATATGCAAGTACAGAAACAGGATAAAACAAAAATAGTCAATAATAACATTTTAACCGTATACCGTGTATATCCAGCGAAGTTACAATTATATAAATGTTAGTATATAATATACCCCGAATACCTATTTTCTAAAACCCTACACACATATGCTCCAGCTCAAATCCCCCCCTCCCGGACCCCCTCTTGGATAGTACCTCCATTATCCCTCACTCCTAACCAGACATCACCATTATAGGCTAGCTTTTATTCTCTCCACCACTTCTAACCACATTAACATTTTGGATTCATTGAGCCCTAGAATTCTTGCTGTTGATATTTCTTGATATATCACATCAAGATATGTAAGAAACCACACTTTCCGGCACATTTTTTCCGGTTGAAACCAACGTGATGCAATCAGTTTTTTAGCTACTGTGATACCCGATAAAACCAATCTTTTTAGTTGTGGGTTCACTGCAAACTCAAAAACATCATTCAATAGCAATACCGCGGGGTGTACAGGTATATTCCAAAATACGAGTATTGATAATTGTTGGGACACATCTTCCCAGAATGCCTTAACTGGTGGGCAGTCCCAATACATGTGCATAAATGTTCCTTCGTCCCCATTTGTACATTGGGAGCATTTGGAGTTTTGTATAAGCCCCATTTTGCACAGCCTTATAGGAGTCAAGTATGTCCTGTGAATATAGTTCAGATTGATTTGTTGATGATCCGGGTTCCTTGATGTAAGTCGGACATTTGCCCAGGCTCCTTGCCAATCAAAGTCATTTTCCAGGTCTGGTATATCCCTCCTCCAGACATTGTCTAGTTGAAGGGTTTCGTACGAGGACGTTAGTAATTGTGAATAAAAACCTGATACAAAACCTCCCAATGTATTTCTGTCATAGAAAAATTTGTGGTATCTGTGGTGTTCAATTGGTATGTGTAATGGAACACCGTGAGATCTCATACAAAGTTTTAACTGTATGTAAAAAAGCCATGTGGACTCGGTGAGGTTAAACTTTATGCATATTTCGACATAACTACAGAGGCCCTTGTTATTAAAAATATCCCCTAATGAGTGTATGCCTCTTTCTTCCCATACAGGGAATCTTATAGGTCGTTTTCCCATTAAGAGAGCATTGTTATTGAATATGGGAGTGTGATTATGCCATACTTGATTGTTAGGAAATTTCCTTTGAGTTTCCCGCCATGTCCTGATTGCATGGGTTATTATTGGGCCAAATTCTCGCTCACAATGCTTGATTGAAAGTTTAGTGTATGCTATGTCTTTCAATCTCTGTGGGGCTACTATGTTTTATACCAAAGCCTCGGGGTCAAACCATATCTTCTTCAATGGTCTTAATGTGAAGGCATTAAAATATTGTAAAAAATCTGGGACTGCCATGCCACCGTCTGCTTTACTTCTCTGTGCGGTGGATCTTTTTATGCGAGGTGGTTTGTTATTCCAAATAAATTTGTATGTGGAGGTTTGTAATCTTTTCCAGTAGCCCTCTGGAGGAGGTAACGGAAGCATTGAGCTGAAGAAATTGATTCTTGGTAATACATCCATCTTAACTATTGATACCCTTGCCTGTACTGAGTTTTTAAGTTTTGCCCACCTGTCCAGGTCGTCCTTGATTTTGTTCTGTATTTTTGTGTAATTGTGCTTCACCGTTTGTCTTATGGTGGGGAATATTTCCACTCCCAAGCATCTGAAATGTTTTACCATCGGTATCGCACCTGGGAGGGTTATATCTTTTTTTGCAGGGGTGTTAAGTGGAAGGAAAGCCGACTTCGGCCAATTTATCTTAAATCCCGATAAATCACCAAAGTTCTCAATCAACTTGAGCAGATGAGGCAATGTGGTGTTGGGGTTTTGCATGAACAATATTACGTCGTCCGCATATAAACTAATTTTTTGTTGTGTGCCCTTGATTACGATTGGTTCTATGGATTGGGATTGTCTTATATATTGTGCTAAAGGCTCTAATGATAAATTGAATAGTCCGGGACTAAGAGGGCAACCCTGTCTGGCAGAGCGTGATACCGGAAAGATTTTGGAGATGATTGTGCCTGTTGTAATCATGGCCGATGGGTCCTTGTATAGTACTTTAATCATATCAATGAAACCTTTTCCTAACCCCATCCTTTCCAATACTGCCCATAGAAACGACCATTCCAACCTGTCAAATGCTTTCATAGCATCCAGGGATAGTATCGCCTTAGGTGTGATGTCCTCTTTGTCTGTATCTAGTACGTGCAGTATTCGCCTTATGTTATCATTGATCAGGCGACCTTTTATGAAGCCTGTTTGGTCCGTATGAACTAAAGACGTCATATGCTTTTGCAATCTGATGGCTAATATCTTAGAGTACAGTTTGACATCGGTTCCGAGGAGGCTTAAAGGACGGTAACTACCGCATTCAGTGGGGTCTTTGTCTTTTTTGTGAAGAACTGAAATGAGTGCGGTATTTTGGTGTTCGATGAAGCTTCCCTCTTTGACTGAGTATAAGATCATATTTAGTAATAAGGGTCCAAATATGTCCCAGCAAGAAATGTACATTTCTGATGGGATACCGTCAATTCCCGGAGCTTTGCCGTTTTTCATTCCGGATATGGCCTTCTTGAGTTCTTCTAATGTGATCGGTACTTCTAACTGTTTAGCGTCTTCATCTGTAAGTTTAGGGAGAGTAATTTGATTAAGATATGTGTCTAATTTGTCTTGATCAAAGGTCGTTTCTGAGTTATATAAATCGGAGTAGAATTCTTTGAATGTATCGTTTATTATTTTGGGTTCTGTTACTAGAGCTTGTTGTTTCCTAATGGCAGTTATATCTGCAAATTTTGCATTAATTCTTAGTCGCATGGCTAATAGGTGACTAGGTTTAGAACCTTGGAAGTACTGCTGTTGTCTAGTGCTGCGTATTTGCAATTCCGATTTTTGTCTGTACATTGCTTTGATCTCGGTCTTTAGAATGTTAACTTGGTTATCTAGTCTAGTAGAGTTGTTGTATTTTAAAGAATTAAAAAGCGTTGAGTAAAGCGTTTCCATTTCAGACAGTTTTGTGTTTTGATTTTTGCGCAATATGGAGGTAAATCTATCCGAGAAATCCTTGATCATACTCTTTACCGACATCCATAATATTCTGGGATCTTGCACCGAGTTAGCATTAACTTGTAGGAATACTGTGAGAGCTTCTTTAATTTGTGTAATGAATTCCTTGTTGTTAAGCAGCATCGAATTAAAACGCCATCTTGGGGCCCGGGTAGATAATGTACCAAATGTTGCTTTCAGGATTAAGTAGCAGTGATCTGATAGCGCATTGGGTGTCATTTCCACTTCGTATTTATCAAATATTCTCGGGGATGCAAAGACGTAATCAATTCTGGATAGTGTGTTGTGTCTCGCCGAACGACAGGAGTACTTGCGGGTCATGGGGTTAAGTGAACGCCATAAATCAGTTACTCCTGTTGATTTCGACCAATCTTTTAATGCTTTAGATGAATTCTTTTGTTCGCTGGAGAAGGAAAGGTAAGTTTTGTCCATCCTAGGGTTCCAAATGGCATTAAAATCCGCACCTATTATGTATGAGTACTCGGGATGGTTTAACATTTCTCCTGTTAGTGAAGTGAAGAAACCCACTTCGTACAAATTCGGGGCATATACCGCTGCCAATGCAATTTTCCTGTTATTGTGTATAATCCTAGCTATAGTTATGCGCCCCTCAGCATCCGACCATACCCCTTTCAATTCGATATTTAATTTGCGTCTGACGACTATGGCTACCCCTCTAGTTCTCGTAGCAAAAGAAGAGTGACCAATATTATGGTATATGTTATCCGCTAACGTATTTATGTCTCCCTCTAAAATGTGCGTTTCGCTTAATAGTGCCACGTCCACATGTTCTTTTTTCATCAGTGTAAGCACGCTTTTGCGCTTGTGTTGTTTGTTTATCCCACCGGTGTTCCATACCATTATATTCAAACTAGCCATAGTCTATGCATGTTTTCGTGTAGTTTTTGGTAATGTTTCTGGAGTATGAAGCTACAATAGATGCACATCCAATTAATGAGGTCCCGTTGAGAGCTGAGCTTAAAAACATATATATATACAAATAAAAATCCCCTATTTTCCCCTCTCCCAGAAAGTCGAACATGCCTGTGTTCCAAGAACACATCCTCCGCGATTGACTTTCTCCCATGGTCCACCGGATTGCCCAACCTGAGCATTGTAATCCTAATTTTCCTATGCTCATTGCCATAGGATCTAACATTTCCATTCTATTGCAATAGAATGTCGCTTTTGGTCTTGCACCTTCCCTTACTGTAATGAAGTATTGTGATAAATAACCTAAAGATAAAAATAAAAAATAAAATAAAAAGAGAATAAACCTTTATCGACATATTCCTTTGAACCCTCCACCAACGTGTGAGGGAAAAAAAAGGAAAAGATTGTAGATCAGTATTGACACTTAATGTGAAGAACATTGGAAAAGAATAATGTAAGTTACAATATATTTAAAAAATATATAGTAATATTGACACCTTAATGTGAAGAACATTGGAAAAGAACAATGTAAGTTAAATTATATTTAAAAAATATAGGGTGATGAGAAGAAAAAATTTAATAAAATAAAAATCAATGGAAAGATATAGATAAGGAATAAGAGATAAATAATTATCAACGTGGAGAAGCCACTAGAACCGATTTAACTGATTAGATAAGATAGAAAAGCAGCGCCTTTTAGCGCTTCAATGTGCCTTTAATGGAGTGATTACTTAAATTGTTAGAATAACCTTGCTGTGCCCATACGTTTATGTGTGGATAATTTTAAAGTATTATTAAGGGCTGATTGCACTTCATTTAATTTATATATGCTATGTGTATGCACACCGAATGTTATTGTTAGAGTTGTATGCTTCGTTGTCATGGTGCCTTATATTCTAGAAGGTTGTAGAATATACTAGTGCCTAGACTATTTTACTTCGTTGTCATGGTGCCTTATATTCTAGAAGGTTGTAGAATATACTAGTGCCTAGACTATTTTACATTCCAGAATGATCTAAGAGACCCAGGGCATTTGAGCGATAAACCCAGAATATTCCAGATAGATCTTTTTGCATTGATATTTATTTGTCCCCTCAGAGACCAGAGACTGAAATTATAATGTATTATGAATCGTATTATACACAGTAAACATTGTTATAGACGACTTGCATATCGTTTGCTACTTTGATGAACACAGCAATGTTATTCCAACATTGGTGGAATGACCTCATTGATGAACACAATAAAGTCATTCCTACACTGGTATATATTTAGAGAGAGGCTTAACTGATTCCGGCATTTCCGTCATGCTTTGGGTTATTTGCTGCATTTTGAATCAGGAAATCCTCAGCATCAAAGGGTGTAAATGGACCTGACCTGCGGCCGTTATTGTCCAAGAATGATAACAGCGCCGGATATGCTAGCCTTGGCTTGTGGCCGGCTGTGTACAGCTTTTGCATCACAACTTTGTATGGTTGACGTCGGATGATGGCCTCTCTGCTCAAATCTTCGTAGATAAATATTGGTTTATCACCATACTTCAGCTTCCCACGTTGGTTGCGAGCATATTTGATGATTTCATCCCTTGTTGTAGTTTTCCGCAGAGTGACAATGATGACTCTCGGCCCGTTGATATTTTGCCCCTGGGAACCAATTCTGTAAACTTGTTCCACTTCTGGCACTTTGTTTGGATCGGAGTTATTCAAAATCGTTGATAACTCGTTTGGAAAGTTGATGTCATCGCAGTTCACTGATTCATCAAGCCCCACAATGCGGATGTTATTCCGCCTGTGGTAACGATGGGTTTCTAGTTGCCTCTCCATCACTTCGTTTTTAAGCAATTTTATTTCCCTCCGGTATTCATCTTTAACTTTTTCCATCTCTTCTCCCATCACTGTCATGATACCTTCGTTCGCCTTGACTGCTTTTGTGTTTTCTGTCACCGAAATCTCCACTGTCGTGATTCGCTCTGACTGTGCATCGAACGCTTTCTTGACTTCTTCTAATTTCTCATCGATGTGATCGAATTTAGCCTCGATGCGATCGAATTTAGCCTCGACGTTTGCCTCGAGCGCCTTGATGTGTGTAATCTGCAGGTTAGACTGTTCTACCATCTGTTCTTTCATCAGGTTAGACTGTTCTACCATCTGTTCTTTCATCAGGTTAGACTGTTCTACCATCTGTTCTTTCATCTGGTTAGACTGTTCTAACTGTTCTTTCATCATGTTAGACTGTTCTACCATCAGGTTAGACAATGTGTTGAAATCGGGTGGATTTCTGCTTACTTCAGTTGACGGCAAATGGTAGATAGATGCAGTGACGTTGGAATCCATAAATCTGGCTGCTCTCCCTCTCACGGAGCTTGAATCTGTACCTTCTTTTATGTTGGTCTCTATTGACTCTCTTTCGGGGACCGTAATCGATGATCCCGGTACGTTGTCCTCTTCCTTCTCCTCCTCGGAGCTTGTCGCCGTCGGCTCAGAACCAGCGACGGTTCGGACGCGTCTATCTCGTTTTTTTACGTCCTGCGCCGTTGAAGTTGCCGTAGTTATTTTCTCTGCCTTCTTTCCACCTTTAACCATATTGTCTTTTGATATGGTTAGTAGAGGGTCTTAACAATACATACGATGTGGTCTATTC
Organism: Notolepis coatsorum; assembly: GCF_963971535.1. Lineage (NCBI taxonomy): Eukaryota > Metazoa > Chordata > Actinopteri > Aulopiformes > Paralepididae > Notolepis > Notolepis coatsorum. Next base: position 203,385,279 of record NC_140167.1, read on the forward strand.
TCTTTCTTTACTGTCCAAATAATGTTTTTAAACGAAATTAGCGTTAGTGGGAGCGGAGCAATTGCAAAATGCGTGTGCTACATGTTGTAGCGTAACCGGAAGTCAAAAATCAAAAATTTCTTCCTTCCTACTTTCTACTGACTGCAGCGTTCTCTCTCACTCCGACGCTGGCGTACCCACAAACACACACACACACATACACACACACACACACACACACACACACACACACACACATACACACACACACGCACACACATACTGTGACACACACACACACACACACACACACGCACACACACACACACACACACACACACTCCTGTCTGCAACAGCGGGGGAGTCAGACTGAGAGAGAAGCAGCGCTGTTTTAAGTGAGCATGGTCTATTGAATTGATTGATTGGTTGATTGCTAATTTTATTACTGTACCCCTGGTTTCCAACTGGTTAAGTTTAGGCTAAAAGAAATAAATTAAAAAATAGGGCGAAGAAAACGTTTTTTTCCTATAGGGCAAAGAAAACGTTTTAATACATTTTCAATCAATCATTCCAATAATACACAGTTGGATGTGTTAGTTGGTTGGATGCACTTCAAGCTGCTTCCACATGAGGCAACTTCTCTCAATCATTCCAATAATACACAGTTGGATGTGTTAGTTTGGTTGGATGCACTTCAAGCTGCTTCCACATGGAGTTGTGGGAACTACTTTTTCTGGCGGATGGTTTTTTCAATAAATCTTCGATTAATGTGTGTTTATTGTATAGAAATAAGGTTGGATGAATCTGGCAGTTGTATAAAAGCTTTACACCACGTGCAGTCGTGATTTGTGACCAATAAACCATGCCTAGGGGGGTCTAACGACCCTCGGCTGCGCCTCGGGCCTAACAACCACCCCTAGGCATGGTTTATTGGTCACAAACCACTCCTGCGTGTGATGTAATGCTTAAATATAGCACATTTCCAGGCAGCGTGCTTCAAAGGCATACATGTCGATAAAAAACAAAATAATACAACACAGTAAAACAATGAATGTAATAAAAACAGGTAGAACACGGTAAGGCCAGGGAGAATAGGTTTTGTATATTCATTGATTCACTCATCATATACCAAAATTAATTTGAATTGAAAAATGTTGCTTTTCGCATCAAATATTGATATGCGCTTAAAATGTTATTACTTTCGATTAATTAACTATAAAGTCTCGAATTAATTCGATAAAAAAAGCCTACTGCATGGCTCACAATCACCCCAGGCCCTGACAAGAAATAGTATAGGCATATTATTTCCTGTAGCTGTATAATACATACCCTCTAGTCGGTTACTTGTAATGTGTACTAACCTTAAATATCCTCTCCAAATTGTCTATGGTGACATCCATCTCCCGAATTCGCACGGTGCGAAGTTCACGGAAAAGGGTCACTTGGATGTGGGCCATGTTGCATGTATTGAAAGACAAGTTCTGTGAGCAAAGGCATATTTGTGGGCGCAACCTATTTTTATAGTTAACCTTTTGCGGTCGTTGTATTTTGATAGGTTGACTTTTAACCTTTAACCTACAGTAACGAGAAAGCCATTTATTATAATTTTATTAATTAAACATCATAAATATTTGAAACATTTGAAACCTTCAAAAACATGAACCAGTGATTTCCGATACATTTTATTTAAACGAGAAAACCGTTGTTTAAACTAAGGTTAAACAACGGTTTTCTCGTTTAAATAAAATGTATCGGAAATCACTGGTTCACGTTTTTGAAGGTTTCAAATGTTTCAAATATTTATGATGTTTAATTATGCGTGTGTTATTGAAATCAGACTGGGGGTGCACGCAGTATCAACAATAAACCACACTTCTTTGATTTTCTTCATACCCAAGGCACAAGCATATCACAATAAAGTTCCAATCCGTGATCCTTTTTATCTTAAAAATGTGGCGTTTATTCACAGACATTGGAAATTAGCTTATAAGTCTGTCTTACTACAGTGAGTGTTTATAAACATTACCAACCTAAATAAAAAATTTAGAGCCACAAAGTACAGCAATTACAATTAAAAACTGTTGCCTGGTGTTCGCCCTTAAGAACTGAGTCAATGAACTAGAGTATACAATAAGAACATTTATTACATGGCGTTTTAACATTCGCCAAAATGCTTGATTGTGATTGGTCAATAGCGCTTGGTTGCCCCTGACAGCGGTCAATTATTTCTTGATAACTGACCACTGCCATGGGCAACGCGCAAAAATGACCGCTGATACGGCCAGAGCGCAATCAAGCATTTTGGCGAATGTTAAAACGCCATGTAATAATAAGGTAATATAAAAGTGGCCTATGTCATGGTTTGCACATACATTGAATGTTACAATCACAGAGTTCATACGTGTGTTTTTACCAGGATTCTGTTTTAGTCAAATATAATGTATAATTATAAATATAACACTATAATGTAAAAGGAAGACTGAGATTCTCAAATGAATGGAATAAGTACTCAAGTAGGCAAGCACACAAATCATTTAAAGGGGCACTTCACCAAAAAACAATGCTGATTTATTTTGGACATAATCTCACACACATCCAAAAACTAAAAAAACACATATATATATATGGATGGATGGTTCTCGAGATATGCGAAGGACAGACACACACTGTAGTGCCACCATCTGGCCAAATGGCACCAAATTCAACCTTACACTTCCCTGGGCAATACACCCACCAAGCATGAATTCAATCAGATGAATGGTTCTCAAGATGTGCAAATTACAGACACGCATCCACGCAAAGATGGGGGGGGGGGGGGGGGGGGGGGGGGGGGGTTACAGGTGGGTTAGGTAGTAATAATAATAATAGAACATAGAACAAAGTGCAAGTAGTAATGATAATAGTAATAACAGTAGTGAGTGGCAGGATTCAATCAGACAGTAGTGATAGTGATGATGGCCTACATGGTCCAAACCGGAGTAACACACTACACCAGAGTCCGTGCAGTGTTTATTACTAAGCGTCAGATAGTCCTAACAGTTCTCGAGGTCACCAGCCGTTAGCTCTCCAGCAATTGGCAGCAGTCCGTGCCCACGGTTGTGGAGCCTGATGGCTACCATGGCACGAAATACTGGCCAAGGCGGTTTGTGGTGTGTCATGGGGGGATAATGCTCATCCTGGCTAGCTCCTCATAGAGGGGGTGGGGTGGGATTTTCCAGTATAGCATCGAGGGCAAGGGGCAATGTGTGACTAGGGACAGCCAGAGGACAATCTGAGCAGACCAGTGGGTGGTAGATGAGACGACTTCCCACGGGCACACATGGTGCAGGCGGACACGAAGGCGTGGGTATCAGTGTTCATGGCAGGCCATGGTGCCTTTTAAGCCTTTCACTACCACACTACCAAATGGTTAACCCTTTCACCGCGAGAATACAGAATGTTAACCATTTCACTGCCACACGACAAAAGGGGTTAACCCTTTCACAACCACACTACAGAAGGTTAACCCTTTAGGCGGCTTGGTGGCGCAGCGGACATTGCGCTCGTCACCAACGCAAGAGACACCGGGTTCGAATCCGGCTGTCTGCGTTGCCTCCGGCTTGGGCCGTCCGTCATACTAACTCAATTGGCAGAGTTAGCGGGTGGGAAGTCGAAGGGTGGTAGTCTGGTCGTTGTGAACAGCGACTCCTACAGGTCGGTTGGGGTGCCTGCACAGCAAAGTCAGGAAAATGGCGGGGGCAGTGTGAGCCTCCTACACGTTACTCCTCGCCAATGAGAGTCCGCGCTGGCAGGTGAAAAGATGTGACAGGCTGCCTCCACATGTATCGGAGGGGACATGTGATGCAAGGCTTCTATCCTCCCTACAACCGGCCAGTGGGGGGCATATGCGAGCAACGATCAGGACAGGGGAGGGAGAATTGGCACGAGAGGTAAATTGGGATCGGGAGAAAAATCACAGAAAAAGGAGGAGAAAAAGTAGATAAAAAAAAAAAAGGTTAACCCTTTCACTACCACACTACAGATGGTTAACCTTCTTTTTTTGATGTGGTTTGATTTGATTTGATTTGATATTTTTTATTTTCGTGTCTTACATACAGATGTATGCCCAGCCCATATGGGCTTACAAGACACATAACAATAAGTATATAATAATATACTTTACCAATTACTTAACAAATGACATAGACCAAGATGGCCATAAAAAAAGAAAAATACAAGAAAATACAATAAAACGTAATATAACACAAGCTGTACTCAATGTAAATAAACAGAAAAACAGAAAAACAAGGTGAATTCAAATACAATTATATAGGATACAGTGTGTTTTGTCTCAGGTGCCATGCCTTCTCCAAAAATCCTGCAAAACCGAAGATGTCCTCCACAAAAAAACAACTCAACATACAGCTCTCAGACTGCCAAAACAAATCTGGGTTTGCAATTTGAATTTTTTCAAATAAAGCCCTCCTCAAAGTGGTGTACAAAGGGCAATAAAAAACAAAATGATATTCATCCTCCACCACTCCCAGATCACACAGAACACACAGCCGCTCCTCCTCAGGTTTACCCTGGAATCTACCCACTTCCACAGCCAAAGGCAGGGTGCCAGACCTCAACTGGGCACACAGAGACCTCCGTCTTCTCTTTAAGTTTAACATTACATAAGGTTCAGTAAAATACTCATTTTTAATTGCAATATATTTTCTAAGTTTAGGTTTTTTCAAAATGTGGTAGTGAAATGGTTAACCTTCTGTAGTGTCTACCACAGAAGGGGGGAAACACTGTACAAACAAGCAAAACTGTACATTGGAATATTGACAACACCATACTAGGTAAATTACTGTACATTGGAGGGGGTTGGGTTAGGACATTTACAGGGGCCAGTTTCGAATTGCAGTCTCCCGTAGGTGTTCCTTGAGAGTGGTTTTGAAAGTGGGTATAGTGATTCACATTCCTTTACAGCTTTGGGTAGGGCGTTCCACATTGATGTGGCATAATTGCAAAACGTGTTTAGTCCCTTGTTTGAGCCGAATCTGGGTTTAACATGATTTGTGGAGCTCCCTCTGGTGTTGTGATCGTGGTATTCACTGACCTTTGGGAAGTATTTTGACATGTACATGGGTACCTTGGTCGTGTAGTGTATCTTGTAGACCAGGCCCATTACAAGTTGCTGTACTCTGTCATCTACTCTAAGCCATCCTAGGTTGTCAAAGTGGGCAGGGGTGAGGTGGGTTCTAGGAGTCAGGTCAAGCAGTAGTCTGACCAGTTTGTTTTGTGCATGTTTGTAATTTAGTTTTTAGCGCCTTTGAGGTGCTTTGGTACCATGAGGTGCAAGCATGTAAGAGAGTTTGTAAGAGTTTGTAAATGGATGAGAGTTTGTAAATGGATGTTTTGATATAATTTAGCTGTTATTAAATCAAATCTCCATTAAATTCATCAAGTATTTCTACCGTTTTCTGGTATACGTTCACCATGGAGACAGGCGAGAAGAAGAAAAAATCTTATCGCCTGTCTCCACGGTGGTAGAATCCGTTTTCAAGTTTTATTTATTTGTCACATATAAGGTAAATTATAGTGAAATGCTTGGTTCACTATGACCCTCCTGAAATTGTGCTTCATACAGTAAAGAGTTAAAGAATAAGGACCAAACACCATACAAAAATATACAATATACAAAATGCTAAAACTAAATGAGGTAAATAAATAAGTGTATGTGTTCCTTTTCGAACATGTAAATTGAGTTATGTTTTGCTTTTGTTTATTTATTTATTTTTTCATTTAATTTCTTGAGATCAATGATTTGTTTAGATTTTATATTGTTTGTATTTATTTACATGTTCGAAATAAAGATTTCAAATCAAGAATAAATAGATCAGTTTTCAAGAAGTTTTCAATCAATCAATCAATCAATCAATCAATCAAAGACTCATTTCGGCTTCCGTAATATGTTCGGTTTTCTTTGCGCGCCAACCCATTGGCGCCACAGTTTGAACCAAAGCCCTATAAAAAGATCTCTCCCACTTTTAAATAATCTCTCTAACGGTCACTGGTTTGAACTGATCATTATGGACTCCAGCCTGTTACCATACTTGGCGGTTATAGAGAACATGGTTAAAAGTGGCTATAGCGATGAAAATATACGGAACCACTTGGTATTTGAATGTGGGTTGCAAAGAGGAGCTTCCATCGCAAATATTCGCCGTTTTTGTACAGAACATGGCATACAACGACAGCGAATGAAGGACCATCAAGTAGAAGCCGCCGTCTTCACTGCAATACAAGAGGTAGGCTACAGTTAAGTTTTACGTGAACATGGGTCTACGCTGGTTATATTGTTACATTGTATATTGAAATTCGAGAAACGACAGACACAGAGAAAGCCCATCTATTTATTCTTCTATTTACTTGTCATAACTTCTTGTGTTTTTAAATGTTTCCGAATCCTGAAACGTTCAGATTATTTCCAGGTTTATGTGGAACATATTAGACATTTTCTATAAGCGCTTTCTCAGTCGCAATTTCAACCTGGATGAACAGACATGTTTCTCACTCATTCGAAAGTTAAGCTACTATAAATTAACAACGTAAATAAACTGAACCGCCAAACATATCAAAATAGGACACCGAAATTAAATAACCTATTCGTATCTGGGGAGGGGTTATGAAAATGTACAGAACTAGGTTGATGACACAACCTGAAACATGTTTCTGTCAGATGGCAGCTGCTATGCTCGAGCTACGGGAGAACGTTACTTAACTTGATGCACGCCAACAAGGTCACGAAAGGGGCTAGTTACAGTGTGTAAACTATCGCTTACTTGTTTATAGGCTATGTTGTAGCCAATTTAATGATTTTCTGCAGTTACTTTATTGAATGAAGGCACTGTTACCATGAAGGTGTTGACCAATTATCTGGCAGTGGGCACAGGAGGCGGGGCTCAGATGTGCTCAGGCAGAGCCTGTATGTGTTCACAGGTGTGCAGCGGGAGGGAATTGGGTAATTATCACAGGGAAGCCACACTGTCTTTTTTTTTAATCCACTTTTTCTCCCATTTTTCTATATTTTTCTCCCATCCCAATTTCGTATCATCCAATTCAACCCTCCCCTCAGTCCCCTGTCACGAACGCTGTTTCTTGCCTCCCACAAGCCGGCTGCAATGTGGACTAAGTTAGTGTGTTGTGTTCATTCATAGTTAAAGACAGCCGAGGTTGAGTAGTTTCTTCTGATATTCCATAGTAAATTACACGTTAACGTTACAATGTTGCGTTGTGTTCACTCATAGTTAAAGACAGCCGAGGTTCCAAGTGATTCGTTGCAATGTACGCGGAAATGCCATAGCATTTGTCTAAGCGGCGTGAAAAGAAAGGCGCTTTACCGTAGTGGCGTGCGGTGACGAAAGCTGAAGCATTTTTGCACTGTTCCGCTGTTATTAAGCAACACGCGCCCCCGACACTTCCGATCCCCACCCATCGACCAGCTAAACTGAAAGCAATGTGGAGCGCTGGGCTCGAACAGGCAAGCCCAGCGTCTCCGTCATTCGTGGCGAGCGCCTTGCCCACTACGCCACGTAGCCGCCCGGAAGCCACACTGTCTTTTAACCGTGCGTGTTTGTTTTGTTTTCAGTTATATTGAGTCACTTTTTGGGTTTTATTTTGTAGCACTTATCCTGTGTTTAAGTTCCAGTTTAAACACAGAGGTTACAGTATGCTTATATTTGTCCACACTGCAAGTAAGAATAAAAACTCTCAAAAGTCTTTTTCTGGTCTGCATCCTCTTAGCAGTTTTGTATTGAGCCGTATTGTACCCATTCATTCTGCAATCTGTTAATAAAGTTTTCAATCAATTTAATTACATTTTATCTTTACCTTAAGACTGGTCCTACCTATGGCAGGAAGATGATGACTGGCTATCTTGCAGCCGCGGGAGCCTGTGCATCAGAGGGTCGTGTGGGACATGCGTTGCGCAACATTCATCCACCATATCATCGGGAACGATGCAGGGTAGGTTTTTTTTTTTATCAAATGTATAGCCTAATTATTATATTTTTCCCACATTTGAGAGCTAGTTGGAGGAACTTTTAAAAAGGATTTTTTTTTGCTAGGATGTTATTATGTGGTTGCTAGGCTGACAGGTGGTTTCTATAGGGTTTTTTCTATATAGTTGCTACAGGTGGTTACACCTAGACAAGCAGCCCCACTTCATGCTTTAGCTGTTTTCTCAACTTTGAACTTTGAGTATGGTTTGAGTATGCTGTTCTTTTTTGTCTGTCTTTAAGGGAGCCAGGAACCTCAATCCGGTTCCATATACTGCAGCCTATGTGGGTCACAAGATCCACATGGACCAAAATGAGAAACTGGTGATGTTTGGCGTGACCCATGTGCTGGCGATTGATGGCTTCTCCAGCAAAATTGTTGGACGATCCACTATGCCTGTTAAAAACAACCTTACCATATACACTGACGTTTACAGGTAATGAACAGGTCATTTAAAACCAGAGGTGCGTTCCTCATATCAACTCTGATTGCACGCACGCTAATGACGCCACGTGCACGCACGTTCCCGCGCATGCGCATAAATGTTCCCTCGCTTAAGCACAGACTAAAGATGGTGCCTAATTGCCTCTACGAATGGAATGTAACACATTTCATTCACAAGTTAGGTGTGAATTAGGGATGTCCGATATTATCGGCCGATATCGGCATTAAAATGTGATATCGGTATCTGTTTTCAAAAAAAAAAAAAATATATATATATATATTTTTTTTTTTTACATTTCTATAAGCTTTATTTACCCAGGCAAGCAAGTAAGAACAAATTCTGATTTTATTTATTGTCAAAAGTATGCATAATGTTGTGTTAATTCCACAACAAGAGATATGTAATGTTAATTACCTGAAATTATTCCATTTTTTGGGGGGGGGGGGGACCCTGCATATATCGGTATCGGTTGATATCGGTATCGGAAATTAAGAGTTGGACAATATCGGTATCGGTAAAAAAGCCAACATCGAGCATCCCTAGTGTGAATGTATCTGAGAACGTATTTAACACACCTGACGACCGGCGCTATTGATATGCAAAGTAGCCAAGGTGGGTACTTATAGCGAGTTGGCGAGTGCAGCGCATTCCTGTGTGCATGCACGTGCCGTGCAAATCCGTGCATGCGCTTTTGCTCAAATCTTTGGGTGCACGGAGTGCAACCCTGTACCATGAAGAACGCATCCCTGTTTAAAACACCTTTGTCCCTGACTCCCTGTACCCAAAACACCAAAGTATACTCTTGTCTGAATAACTCTGTCCACCTTGTGGAAATTATCCACAAAGGCCAAACGGCTCGTTTAAAGGCACAGTTTCTGAATTTGGCTGTGTGCATTTCTCTGTGGACTGAGCGTTTTGATACTTTCACAGTATTTATATGGCACCACCTACTACCTACCTAGACCTGCTTTATAATAATTAGGGATGGGAATCGAGAATCGGAATCGATTGGGAACCGGTTCCTAATTGTCAGATTCCTGGAATCGCATGCCTCCGTGACTATCGATTCCTCTTATCGATGCCATGTTTTTCCGACAGTTGCGCATTTAAAAACAATAACGTTAGCGCCACGCATGTTGCTAACAAATTCTCTTTTGCAATAACGACCTGTTGAATGCAACTGCAGTTCAATAGATTAAATTAGTTCTCAAATACATTATTTTATTTAAGTGTATAGTTAATCTATTTTTTACAGTTTTTGTATTTTTCTGACATGGGGGCTCAACAATAAATGATAAATGACAATCAGAAATGTCAAGTTGCATGTTGTTATTCTAACCAACTTAGTTATGTTGCATTTCCAATTTATTTATATTATAAATGTAGCAGGAATCGATAAGGGAATCGATAAAGAATCGGACCGATAAGCAGAATCGATAATGGAATCGTATCGATAAAATTTGATCAATTCCCATCCCTAATAATAATACCCAAAAAAAGGATATCTCCCTTCCTACAATATGTCCCCTTTCACAGCAAGTGAAAACTCGGATCTCCTCACTACCTGACAACACAAGAGCCACTATAATTTGTTTCCAACTTGCCAATGTTATTCTGTTTTCTTGCAGAAGTGCGGTAATGGAGCATGGCATATGGGACCAGGTCAGAGTGGACCATGGGAAAGAGTTTTATTTAACTCTTTACATGCAGGAGAAGTTGGCCAGCCACCGGCACAACACAGAGAGGCCACCATATAGGCAAACACCATCAACAAAGGTGCGTAAGAAATTAGAACAAGACTTAATACTACAATACAATATATATATATATATACAATATAGTTAATCTGGAAAAAGATTCTGAAAATGTCTTCTATATTTTACAATAACAGAATCACACCATTGAACGGATCTGGCCAGAGATCAACAACAGGGTTAACTACCCATTGAAAGTGGCTTTGGTCCATCTGGTGGATCAGGAGGAGCTGGATATGGAGGCCAGCCTGACAAAATTCTGCGTGTCAAACCTGACATGCCAGTTGGCCAAGCTCGGAGTTGATCGTGTGGTTCAAGCATGGAATGCACACAGGATTCCAGGTTTGTGTTATAGTTTGTCTCAAGCAAAGGTGTGATATAGTCTGATTTCTGATACATTTTATTTAAACAAGAAAACCGTTGTTTAACCTTCATAGTTAGAGCAATGGATAATTTTTTGCTCAACTTATTTTAGGAAAGGGGATCCCCAGGTACTTGGCCGGAGAGGGATGCCCAAAACGAGTGTCCACAGACCTTTTGCCAGATGCATCAGTGGCTGCAGACTGGTATGAGCAAGAGGTTGGATCGCTGACACAGGTTTCTCACTTCGGCACCAACCCTTTTCAGAGTTCACAGGACCAGGAAGCTGCACAGAGAGAATTTGCTCTGCAGTACCCTGATGTGACCATACTGTTGGACAATGCTGTAAACAATCAGCCAGAGCCGTTTAAATCTGGGCTCAAAAGCCTGATTGACATTACAAGGAGACATTCTCAGCATTGAGAGCCTATTTCAGGGGTGGCCAACCAGTGGGAGACTAAGAGCCACAAAAATTACTGTGGTACCACAAAGAGCCACACCATATACCAGCGTTTCACAACCTTTTTTTTCAGTCACGGCACCTTCATGTGTTTATAGGTCTCACCCTCTGGCCTCTGAAGTTGCTAATGTCTTTTTTATTTGGGCCTCACAGGGTACTTTTAACGTTTGCAAAATTACAAAATCACTTTTAGCCATTTAAAAAAATTATGTTTATAGGGCGGTCAGGTGGCGTAGCGGAGATTGTGCTTGTCACCAACGCAGGAGATGCTGGGTTTGAGCCCAACTCTCTCGGCGTTGCTACCAGCTTGGCTGGTCGTTCATACTAATACAATTAGCAGTATTAGGGGGTGGGGAAGCTGGTGGGTGGGAATCTGGCGTTGTGGACAGCGACGCCTACATGTCAGGTATCGGCGCTTGCTCAGCGGGGGCAGGACTTGGTGGAGATAGCATGCCCTCCCACGCGTTACACTTCACCAATGAGAGTCCTCGCTGCCAAGTGAAAAGACGTCACTGGCAGTCGCCACACGTATCGGAGGAAGCGCGCGGTCAGCTTCGGGAAGCCCTTGTACCGACTCGTAGGAGAACATGCATACAGCAGCCAGGTAGGGGGGGGGGAATTGGCATGACTAAATTGGGACGGGGAGAAAAACAGAAAATTGGAGAGAGAAATAAAAATTTAAAAAAAGTGTTTATTTAAAAAATGTTAAGCACATGTAGGCCTATAGTGAATTGGTCCTGTTGTTCAGCCTCACAATGCTATTTGATAGTAAATGTGTTTCATATGTCCCACCCTCTGGCCTCTGAAGTTGCTAATGTCTTTTTAATTTGGGCCTCACAGGGTTAACCTCTTAAGCCCGAGATATACAGTAAAAGTGTATATTTTCAGCATGACGTTTGTTTACCAATTATTTTAACTGTTATTAGTGAAATATAAGATTATAGAAATCTCAGGGCATTGAGTCGGAAACCGGCGCATATTGACAGGAAGAAGTGGCACAGCCAAAAGTGAGTGTAGTCTTTTGAAGGAAGAGACTCAGGGCTTTCGAATTTCGAAAAACTACCCTACCCAGCTCACACCAGCCCCTGTCAATCATCTGACTTACTTTTTTATTTCTCTTATTTTTGGGGATTATCTCCCACAAACTTGAATGTTATTGCCATAAGACAGAACGCAGTTAGTTTCTCTACCTTTTTGTGAACGTCTTGCAAAAAACGGTGTTGCAATATGATGAAAAATGGTGGAGAAATTTACATTATAAAAAAGATGGCAGAATTCAGTACTGTATCTACAAAACCTTCTGTTTAATAATCTTCCCTTTATTCATTTGCTTAGATTTTTCAGGTCTGGTCAATTTTAGCATGGTGTTATTCACAGTCAAAGAAAAAAAAAATTTAATAGAATTGATATTCTCCTTTGGTTCATTACAATTGACTCAAGCCTAGTAACAGACACACTATTTCTGACACTGATCTATTATGTCCCTAGATTCAGATCCCAAAAACATGCCAATGGACCATTTAAAAAAAAAAAATTTAAATGTTTATTCTATGTCCTTATGAATGACGTGAAAAAAAATTATTATTATTTTCTATTTTTTTATGGATGGAAGAGCTGCGAGCCGCGGGTTGGCCACCCCTGGCCTATTTCAAGGATGGCACAAAAAGTCACAGACTTATTTCCACTGTGGTCCTTGGTCTCAGCAGCACATACATAAACATGTATTACACATAATATCATCAGCCTACAGTATATTGCTAAAAGTAAAATACAACATTATTAATAAAATATGTACAGACACACTAAAACTACACTACATTAAAACTAGAACCTTCCTTAGTTACTCTGGGACATTTTCTAGGAGCCATTTCCTAACGTTCACCGTGAAACTACAAGTTAGTATAGAATTAGAAACTGGCCCCTGTAAATATCCTACCACAACCCCCTCCAATGTACAGTAAATGTCCTAACCCAGTAATACACAAGACCCTCTTCTTGGACCAAGTAAGGTTGTCGATAATCCAATGTACAGTTACCCCCCCCCCGCCCCCAACCACCTCCAATGTACAGTTACCCCCCCCCCCCCCGCCCAACCACCTCCAATGTACAGTTACCCCCCCCCCCGCCCCCAACCACCTCCAATGTACAGTTACCCCCCCTGCCCCCAACCACCTCCAATGTACAGTTACCCCCCCCCGCCCCCAACCACCTCCAATGTACAGTTACCCCCCCCGCCCAACCACCTCCAATGTACAGTTACCCCCCCCCCCGCCCAACCACCTCCAATGTACAGTTACACGGGCTCGGAGAGGAAACATCCTGCCTTCGGAGCCACGACCATCCACACAGTACTTACTGCAAATCCGGAACGAAAGAAATTACCCCCGGCAGGCAAGTGTAATAAGAGATCAATGTTTTTATTATACCTGCTCATGTCGGGTGACATTCATCAGAACCCTGGTCCCGTAATGACACGGAACCAGAGACTACAGTCAAATCTGCTGATCCAAGAAGCAGCAGCCAGCACAACAGATCAACAGCTACCCACACATACTGCGGCTAACGACATGATCAACGGCAACATTCCTCCTCTGCCACCCCTGCAAAAGAACCCACGAGAGGCCACAGCGAGAGGGAAGGAACCGGGGTTCACAACCGAGGCGCCCAGCACGTCGCGGGGACAAAACAGCGAGGCATCGCTCCTCACACCGGCGCCGGAGATCAACAGCATCCACGCAATTGACGCTTCAGCCAGCAGTTGCACCAGCCGACCAGCAAGCGGCGACATACCCTCACAGAAGCCCCAGCGGACTCGGCGAGTGGCTAAAGGAAGAGCGGCGCGGGACATCGAGACCACCAAGGACCCGACGGTTAGCTTGGCTGGCCCCGCCAAGGCCGCCATGCCAGCAAGTCTACCCGGGCCGAGGCCAGGACAAAAGGCACCCCCCCTCCCCCACAATGGAGTACAATCAGACATATCTGTAATCAACCAGCCCCCCCCCCCACATCGCAGGCTTTCACACAAAGGAATACAGACACCAGCAAAGGACAAAGCATCACCCCTCCCCCCCCTCCCCACCCACGGCACAAACGGCAACAACGCCCCCCCTCCCCCCACCACAGGACAGGACACAATGGAACAGAGTTACCTCAACTGTGACGACATCAAACTTATTACAAGCAAAAATGGACTTCACATATTTCATCTGAATACAAATAGCCTGAGACCGAAACTGGCTGAAATCAAACAGTTGTTTTTAAACGGTAAGGCTAACATATTGTGTTTCACAGAAACAAAATTAGACTCATCTGTACAGGATCCAGAGATTGAAATTGAAAACTACTCAATAGTCAGGAGGGATAGGAACCAGTATGGAGGTGGCGTCTGTGTGTATATACACAAGGATACCAAATACATCAACCGTACTGACCTTAACCATGATGAAATTGAAACTGTTTGGATTGAAATCTTATTAGACAGGGCGAAACCGGTACTAGTAGGCACAATCTATAGACCACCAGAACAGAGTGGGTTTTATGACACACTTGATGGGTGTTTAGCTGGGGTGGAGGGGGTAGAAAAAATTCTTATTGGGGACTGGAACACGGATATGCTGCGTAAATCAGCACCAGTCTTCAAGGCCTTCAGTAGATTTTCTGACCTGCACGGTTTCAGCCAGCTAATCACACAACCCACAAGGGTATGCGATTCGACACAAACCACCATTGACCTCATTTTGACCTCTGACAAGTCCATGATCTCCAGTAAAGGGGTGATAGCATGCGGGTTAAGTGATCATTATATGATTTTCTGTACCCGCAAAAAGCTAAAACAGAAGGCCGGCTGTCACAAAACAGTCACATCTAGAGACCTCAAAACTTACTCTAGAGAGGCCTTTAACCTAGAACTGGGGAGCTTGGACTGGTCAGATGAGCTCAGTGGTACACAGGTTGAAGAAACATGGCTTGGATTCAAAACCAAATTCACAGCAATACTCAACAACATGGCACCGATAAGAACCACCAGGGTTAAAAATCGCGCTGAGGCATGGATGCACACTGAAATACTGGCCGCTATGAAAACCAGAGACAAAAAATGCTCTGAACTTCATAAAAGTCAGACAAAGCTTTCCAAAAGCTCAAACAGTGAACTCCAAGCCCACGTGGTTGAACTAAAAATCCAAAGAAACAGACTAAGAAATGACGTAAACACCATGATCAGAACCGCAAAAAGAAATTTCATCAACGACAAAACTGAGGAAAACAAAAACAAACCCCGCGAACTTTGGAAATTACTCAATAATCAACTAGGCTGCAGTAAAAAACTTAAAACCAGATTCTCAAACATAAACATAAAGACGGACAACACGCTCATCACAGACAAGCTGGATGTAGCCAATTACTTAAACATCTTCTTCACAAACATAGCCACAACACTGGTAAACAAACTACCCTCCCACTCAGGGCATTATGGGGTAGAACACATAGTAGCATACTACAAAAACCTAGGGGTCCACAAAGACGACTTCAAACTTGAAATGGTAACAACCGATGAGGTACTCAAAAAATTGAGCGCCCTCCAACCTAACAAGGCCACTGGCCATGACAACATCCCCTCCAAATTCCTCAGAGACGCAGCAGCCGCCATCACCCCAGTCATCACACACATAATAAACCTCTCTATAAAACAGGGGCACGTCCCCAAGGACTTCAAAATTGCGAGAGTGACCCCTCTACACAAAAAGGGCAGCAAATTAGACCCAGGCAACTACCGCCCTGTTTCTATTCTTACCTCCATCTCGAAAGTCATGGAGAAAATAGTCTACGAACAGGTCGAAAAGTACCTGGCGGAAAAAAACCTAATCTACGAATTCCAATCTGGCTTCAGAACGTCCCACTCCACTGACACATGCCTCCTCTATTTTAACGACCACATCAAACAAGAGGTGGACGCTGGCAAATACTGCGGCATGGTCATGCTGGACCTACAAAAGGCCTTCGACACTGTCAATCACTCCATTCTAATGGACAAGCTAAAAGCAATTGGTTTTGATAGCCTATCAGTGAGCTGGATGCAATCCTACCTGGAGGGGAGAGAACAGATGGTAGAGGTAAACGGTACTCTATCCCCCCCCCTCACAGTGAGCTGTGGTGTTCCACAAGGAAGCATACTAGGACCGCTACTCTTCCTAATTTATGCAAATGACATGTCGTCAGCCTGTGACTGCAACTTGTTCCTGTTTGCGGACGACTCAGCCCTGCTGGTCTCTGACAAGAACAAATTGCAGGTTGAAAAAACCCTCAGCACGGAACTAGGCAAAATCTGCATATGGCTCGCTGATAACAAACTATCATTACACATGGGCAAAACAGAGTCCATTCTCTTCGGTTCAAATAACAAACTCAGCAAGACCGACGGCTTCTCAGTTACAGTGGGTGACAATATTGTCACAAGGAAAGACGAAATTACCTACCTGGGTTCCATCCTAGAGGCAAATCTTTCCTGTGACAAAATGGCATCCAATGTAATAAAAAAAGTCAACCAACGAACTAGATTCTTGTACCGGATCTCCTCTCTGGTAAACAAGAATACCCTGAGGACTCTGGCAGGAGCACTCATTCAAGGGTACTATGACTATGCGTGCACCTCATGGTACCAAAGCACCTCAAAGGCGCTTAAAACAAAATTACAAACATCACAAAACAAACTGGTCAGACTACTACTTGACCTGAACCCCAGAACCCACCTCACCCCTGCCCACTTTGCCAACCTAGGATGGCTTAGAGTAGACGACAGAGTACAGCAACTTGCAATGGGCCTGGTCTACAAGATACACTATACGACCGGGGTGCCCATGTACATGTCAAAATACTTCCCAAAGGTCAGTGAATACCACAACCACTACACCAGAGGAAGCTCAACAAATCATGTTAAACCCAGATTCGGCTCAAACAAGGGACTAAACACGTTTCGCAATTATGCCACAACAATGTGGAACGCCCTACCCAAAGCTGTAAAGGAATGTGAATCCCTGCCCACATTCAAAACCGCCCTTAAAGAGCACCTACGGGAGGCTGCAATTCGAAACTGGCCACCGTAAATGCCCAAAACCCCCACCACCTCCTAATAGACAGTCTCCTCCCCACCGCATGTATATATTCCCTCCCCGCCGTATGTATATTCCCCTCCCACCCACCCACCCCCTCCTAATGTACAGTCCCCTCCCCATCATATGTATATACTCTGTCAGGATCTAGGGGTAACAGTACTGTATATTTGAATACCGCCTATGTCACAAATGTATCAGTACTAAATACCTATATGTCCCTATGCCATAAATGTCATGTATGTTATGTATGTCATAAATGTCTATATGAATTGAAAATGGGGGACCCTGATGGAAACAAGACAAACGTCTTTCTCAGGTCTGCATCCCCTTAACAATTGTATGTATTGAGCCGTACTGTATTGTACCCATTCTGCAATCTGTTAAATAAAGTTTTCATTCATTCATTCATTCATTCATTCATTCAATCCCTGCCCACATTCAAAACCGCTCTTAAAGAGCACCTACGGGAGGCTGCAATTCGAAACTGGCCACCGTAAATGCCCAAAACCCCCACCACCTCCTAATAGACAGTCTCCTCCCCACCGCATATATATTCCCTCCCCGCCGTATGTATATTTCCCTCCCACCCACCCACCCCCTCCTAATGTACAGTCCCCTCCCCATCATATGTATATACTCTGTCAGGATCTAGGGGTAACAGTACTGTATATTTGAATACCGCTTATGTCACAAATGTATCAGTACTAAATACCTATATGTCCCTATGCCATAAATGTCATGTATGTTGTGTATGTCATAAATGTCTATATGAAATGAAAATGGGGGACCCTGATGGAAACAAGACAAACGTCTTTCTCAGGTCTGCATCCCCTTAACAATTGTATGTATTGAGCCGTACTGTATTGTACCCATTCTGCAATCTGTTAAATAAAGTTTTCATTCATTCATTCATTCATTCATTCATTCACCCTACCCAACCCACCCCACCTCCTCCAATGTAGTTTCTTCGTCAAATGTATATACTCTTATTTTTATTTTATTTTTTTAAACTCTTTTTGTATCACAAACGGTACTGTATTTGTAAATCTGGTATGTCATAAATGTATAGATGTAGCAGTACTGTCTATGTTAGGGATGGGCGTGAGTAATCGATTTCTCGTAGCTATGAGAAAAATCGATCTTAAATTAATAATTTTTATGGAAAAAGAAAATATTAAAAAAATATATTTTTATATATTTGTTTCACATGTATGTGTAAGATTATAACTGTTTGTTGGTTTCCTTAAACATATACGTGAATGAACAAAATTAGGTAAAAAAGAAAAGATTAAATTTATATTTTTTAGTTTTTTCGAGTAATACACGATCACTCGAGTATAGCATGCGATCAATCGATCTGGATTTTTCTTTAAAATGCCCATCCCTACTATCTATGTCATATATGTTATGATTAATTGAAAATGGGGGACCCTGATGTAAACAAGACGAAAGTCTTTCTCTGGTCTGCATCCCCTTAACAATTGTGTGTATTGAGCTGTACTGTATTGTACCCATTCTGCAATCTGTTAATAAAATGTTCAATCTATCAGGTTCAAGCTTTGTTTGGTGGTCAAAGGCAACTCATTCCACTCCTGTGTGTTTCCACCTCATGGCTATCAATATTTTTTGGCTGCTGTAACGCCTGCCAGAATGATTATTTTTTTGCTGTATGGAGGCCGGCAGTATACATATAATTTAGGAGCAGTGTTGCTGCTGCAAGTGGAATTGTCAGGTTACATGTTTGAAAGTATGGTTGTTATCCAGCATACAGCCCTCTCAACATGTCCCTTGCAGTAGTTCTATCTATTACTTAATTTCACAATTTTCTTATACTTTGATTCTACTGTCGCCATGTATGCATATGCCCACTACATGTATTTATTGCTCCATCTCCGCCCACTACAAACATGGGAACTCAATAACCCCCCCCCCCCCCCCCCTCCCCATCTCTCTGAGTGGTTGTCTTGTAGTGTTGGCCAAGGTGGTGGATGTCTCTGGGTCTTGGCCAAGATTGCAGTGACTGTTCTACCCCCACACTGGTTATGTGCACCACCGAGGCCATGGATCAGCTTCATACCGTCTTCTGTCCATGGTCTGTCAATGTGGTTTAGACGTTTAGTTAATTGAGTTCATTGCTGGGTTAAGTACTTCTATTCTATTCACATAATATGCTTACTACATATATCTCATTTGAGTAGTGGAAAAGGGGTAGGATTAAATAAGTGTACTTCTTCCTATTCCTTTTCGAACATGTAAAAATTGAGTTATGTTTAGTTTATTATAAAAAAAAATCCATTTCATAGAGATCAATGATTTGTTATGATTTTATATTTTACATCGTAAAACGTTCGGAATAAAGATTTCAAATCTATTCTATTCAGATTTTTGCTTACCACATCTATCTATTGCTATGGCCGCCTATCACAATCACGCAAACTGTAACGCTTGTCCCATATCCCTGTCTCCCTGTGAATGGCTGTCTCGTGGTGGACGTCCCGTGATGATGACCGGGAGGATGCGACCCTCTCTGCGTCGCCCCATGCCTCAAATAGATCCGCCATCAGCTCTATTTACAATCTTTTAAAATGTTCAGTTGCTATTGTATGCACTTATCCGTGTTTCATAACATGTGTGCATGCTTACCAACTGTTTTATTGCAACACTAATAATGTGTTTTTTTAATGAAACTACATTAAGTGTGTCTTTAGACGACACGTTAAGGACAGCATTAGTTAGCTTGATAGGATGATCAACATCATCCAAGCTAGCTAAGTTATTCCATTCTGTGTACTGCATATTACCATACTTACCATATTTACCATCAGTCATGCTCTTGCTAATAATGCTATGTCTGTGTCTAGGCAAACACTAGGAACGGGTATATACAAGCTCATGAAAGACATGACGGATGCACCCATAAGCTACCTTGCAGCAGAAGACACACCTGAGGTAGAAGCTTGCGGCAGGACATATGCCTCAGCCACCAGGTGAGAAACGTATATAATTATGGAATAAGATAAGAGTGCATAACTAGTCCCCAGCTCCAGTACTTCCTGGAGGAAGCTTGCACATTGGTTTCCTGTCAAATATTAGATGAAGTTATTAATCTCAGGTGTGCAGCACAGCTGATTAATCACATCAGGAAACCAGTGTGTGAGCTTCCTCCATGAAGTACTGAAGCTCAGACATGTGTTTCCTGTGCAGCACACTGCACACCTGAGATTAATCACTTTATCCAGTTGGGTTTTTTTTTCTTCTGTTTATTCTATACTTTTCTTTGTTCTTAGCTATGTGAAGCTTGTGGTTGACAAGTGTCATGTCTAAATGTGATTGATTGATCCAACACTGTTTGACATGAAATTTATGTGAGGGAATTTATGTTCCCTCTCTTGCTTCCCTGTGTTTTTTTTTTTTTTTTTTTTTTACATCCTCTATATTCCAGATTTGGACATACTTGTGATCCTGGCGTGTGCCATCCTCAAGAGAAATTGATAGTGACTGTTCGAGTGTTAACATTTCGATACGATTGAATGATTGTACAATAGCCTACGTTCATAATCTGCATGCAAACTGAAAAATTCCTTTTGTTGGTCTCCTTTTCCCAGGTCATCAGAGAGGTCAACCATCCTGTGGACGTCCATTTGTAAGTGCTTTGGGTGTCTTGAAAAGCACTATATAAATGCAAGTAATTATTATTAGACCATTTATTATGTTCTGATTTACCTCTGACCAATGAACGATCTTCATTCTTTCATAATGTTAAATCTATGTTATTGTGTTACTTTGTTAGACCTGTGCCACTGCTGCTGGTGTACAGTAGTGAATACTGCAGCACTCCCAAGCAGCCCCTTTTTACTGTATATTTATATTAGAATGTACATACATTACATAGGAAAGGTGAATCCTGGACCGTATTTTATTATTATTATTTTATTCTTAAGCTTACTTTATTCTTAGGCATTTTTTTGTTATTCGTGATTTGTTTTGTCTACCTAAATGTTTACTGTGAGCGATTTGTAGTGCCAAATTTCCCTCTGGATGATTAAAGTATTTATATTCTCTTCTATTCTGGTGTGGTGTGGGAAAAGATACAGGTGATCAACACCTTGATCAATGCTGCCTGCAATACATGAGTATTTAAAACTGAAACATATCTTTTCTTATTAACAGGTGCTTCTTGGGCATCAACCCGGAGAAAGGCTCAAGGGGAAAGAAACAAAGCTCTATTAACCCTCATGTGACCACCCTTCTCCGGAAGCTGATAGATTTTTTTTTATCCACTTTCTCATTTTTCTATTTTTCTCCCATCCCAATTTTGCCTCGCCAATTCTCCCCTCCCCTGTCTTGAACGTTGCTAGACTATGCCTCCCACTGGTCGGCTGCAGTGAGGACCAAGCCTTGCATCACGTGTCCCCTCCGGTACATGAGGAGGCAGCTGTCGCATCTTTTCACCTGTACAGCGCGATCTCTCAGTGGCGAGGAGTAACGCGTGGGAGGCTCACGCTGCCTCCGTTACTTCCTGATTCTGCTGTACAGGCGCACCAACCGACCTGTAGGCAACGTCCGATCCCCACCCACCAGCTTTCCCACCCCGTTAGTGGCGAGCGCCTTGCTCACTGCGCCACTTAGCCGCCCTGGAAGTTGATAGACAACTGTTATGATCCTGTCGTCCCTGCTCCTCTTTTTATTCTTTTGAGTGCGTGCAAGAAAACTGTTAATTTATTAGTTCCTTTTTTCACCACGCTGTTGTAGAACACACAAGCATGTAGTTTCATGTATTTCAGAATATGGTTCTTTTGACTTGTCAATAAATATGCCAGTGGGCTTCCATTGATTTTACCTCATTTGTGCGTTTGGGGTGTTTTTAATGTACAATATACAATAGCCTATGTGCATTTTTGTAGTCCAGCTCCAGTGCTTCCCGGCAGAAGCTCACACGTTGGTGGTTAATTTATGTAAATTCATGTTATTGTTATGGTGTTTTTGCTATTGAAAGTATGTGCAATGTTGAATAAATTGTTCATTACTAGGGAGAATAAATACATGAGATCTCCCTAGAATTGGGAGAGTATCTTCCAAAGGCATACAGCACAGTGGAAACTCAGTCTTTAGACCAAATAGCCTACATTATGAAATTTCTGAGGAAAAAGAAAGCACATTTGGGTGAGTGATGCCATAATTATGTGGCATATAATAATAATTGACAGTGCAACACCTGCTGGTCAGTTTCTGTAAGTATAGTTTTAGATTGTATGTTTTTCCACACTTTACTGTAGTGTACGTGTATTTACACAGTTAACAAAGTCCATGTAATATTTTACTGCACGTTAGAATACACAGAAGTAACGATGGACGTGTACAAATTGCGCATAGAAATTAGGCATATGTATTGCACTGATGAAATACCGGAGGCTATACTAATGTGCCAAAATACCTAGATTATAATGTATAGTTACGATTATTTTTCTGTTGATCAAATAAAAAGCCTGCCTACTGCAAATCAATATGATTTGTCGACCATGTCACGGCTTATTGTGGTCTGCATCCCCTGAGCTGTACTGTATTGTACCCATTCTGCAATCTGTTAATAAAGTTTTCAATCACACGGACAATAAATATAATGTCTAAATGAAATGCACAAAAAAATGTATGTATCATAACGTTACCCTGATTGATTGATTGATTGAAAAGTTTATTAACAGATTGCAGAATGGGTACAGTACAGTACAGCTCAATACAATTGTTAAGGGGATGCAGACCAGAGAAAGACTTTCGTCTTGTTTACATCAGGGTCCCCCATTTTCAATTCATCATAACATATATGACATACACGACATACAGATAGACAGTACTGCTACATCTATACATTTATGACATATCAGATTTGCAAATACAGTACTGTTTGTGATACAAAAATGTCCAGAAAAAGAGTGTATATACATTTGGCGTAGAAACTGTACATTGGAGGAGGTTGGGTGGGTGGGGTTGGGTAGGGGACACACACACATTTTACACTGTACATTGGAATACTGACAAAGCCTTACTTGGTCATTTACTGTACAACTAGGTTAGGACATTTGTAGGGGCCAGTTTTGAATTGCAGTCTCCCGTAGGTGTTCTTTGAGAGTGCTTTTGAAGGTGGGTAGTGATTTACATTCCTTTACAGCTTTGGGTAGGGCGTTCCACATTGTTGTGGCATAATTGCGAAACGTGTTTAGTCCCTTGTTTGAGCCGAATCTGGGTTTTACATGATTTGTGGAGCTCCCTCTGGTGTTGTGATCGTGGTATTCACTGACCTTTGGGAAGTATTTTGACATGTACATGGGTACCTTGGTCGTGTAGTGTATCTTGTAGACCAGGCCCATTGCAAGTAGCTGTACTCTGTTGTCTACTCTAAGCCATCCTAGGTTGGCAAAGTGTGCAGGGGTGAGGTGGGTTCTAGGAGTCAGGTCAAGTAGTAGTCTGACTAGTTTGTTTTGAGATGGTATAGATCCCTGGTATAGATCTGTATGAAACTCAGTCTTTAGACCAAATAGCCTACATTATGAAATTTCTGAGGAAAAAGAAAGCACATTTGGGTGAGTGATGGATGCCATAATTATGTGGCATAATAATAATAATAATTGACAGTGCGACACCTGCTGGTCAGTTTCTGTAAGTAGTTTTAGATTGTATGTTTTTCCACACTTTACTGTAGTGTACGTGTATTTACACAGTTAACAAAGTCCATGTAATATTTTACTGCACGTTAGAATACACAGAAGTAACGATGGATGTGTACAAATTGCGCATAGAAATTAGGCATATGTATTGCACTGATGAAATACCGGAGGCTATACTAATGCGCCAAAATACCTAGATTATAATGTATAGTTACGATTATTTTTCTGTTGATCAAATAAAAAGCCTGCCTACTGCAAATCAATATGATTTGTCGACCATGTCACGGCTTATTCTGGTCTGCATCCCCTTAACAATTGTGTGTATTGAGCTGTACTGTTGTACCCATTCTGCAATCTGTTAATAAAGTTTTCAATCACACGGACAATAAATATAATGTCTAAATGAAATGCACAAAACAAAAAATGTATGTATCATAACGTTACCCTGGTATAGATCTGTATGCATGTATTTATTCATAACGTTATACATATTCGTTAACGTTAGATCGTGCATGGCTTTTACATTGAAAAATGTACTTGTCACGTGGTTCCGTTCTCCATTCTTCACATCAAAAACGAAAAACGAACTATCAAAACGTACACGGCCCATTATTGACTCGTTTTTTTCATTTGATTCTGATACCAAAATACGAAAAACAGGTCCGTATTTCAGTTTTTCCCCGTTTTTTCGAGTTTGGTTTCAAACGGAAATAGGAAACACCTCGTATTTCCGTTTTTTTTCGTTTTTTCGTTTTTCCTTTTGAAACGAAAAACGAACTATCAAAACGTACACGGACCTGACGGAGACGGTTGTGATTAAGTTTGAAGGTGAGGTTGTTCCAAGTAAGGTGTATGTAGGGAATGGGGTGTATAGGGTTAGGGAATTTGTTCAGAGTCCTCTGAGATGTTACAGGTGTCAGGAGTTTGGTCATATAGCAGTTTCATGTAGGAAGGGACAGAGGTGTGCTAGGTGTGGCGGGGAGCATGACTATGGGAAGTGTGGAGAGGGAGTGAAGCTGTGGTGTTGTAGTTGTGGAGGGGAGCATAGTGTAGCGTTTAGGGGGTGTGAGGTGATGAAGAGGGAGGTAATGGTTCAGAGTGTTAGAAGGGAGGGTAAGTTATCATATGCAGAGGTGGCTAGGAGGGTAGGACAAGGAAGTCAAGTTAGGGAGCAGGGGTTTGGAGAAGGGCAGTTGGCAGAAAGGGTAGGGCAGGAGGATAGAGAGAGGGTGTGGGAGGAGAAATTGAGTATTGTGGGCTTCGTGGCAGGGGTAGTTAATTCTGCGGCAAAGATTGAGGGTAGAACAGATAGGAGAGTGAAAATGATTGTTAGGATAGCGGTTCAGCATTTGGGTATGGAAGGTCTGACATTGGAGGAGGTGGTTAGGGAATTGAATAAGGGGGCAGCGGGTGACCAAGGAGTACAGAGTCAGGCAGCAGGGGGCAAGGAGTGTCTCGCAGAGGGGGGCTCAATCAGGAAGTAGCAGCATTAGTTGCATTCCATGAAGGTGAGGGGAATTGGATTTTGTGGGAGGTAAAGGATACCAGTAGATGGCGGCACATACCCTAACAAGTGGTCGGCCGCCGTTAAACCTCAAGAAGAAGAAGAAGAAGAAGAAGAAGAAGAAGAAGAAGACTTGGACGAACAACAACAAGCTTCATTGATTCAGATCGCCCCTTTACAGGTAACAATGAGGATGATATGGTTATGCACCTAATCTGATGTATATGCTCAAATGAACATGCTAATGTTAAATATATCTGAAAAGTAATGTTAGCGAGTGAATTTAGTCAAACCAACGTCGTGTGTAGCTTGCTGGCTAGCTTGGGTCAGACTGATTTCTTGTTCAAATGTAGCCAAGAGTATGGGATGCACGATAATTATCGGGCCGATATCAGCAATTATGACGTCATCCCGATAAACCCGATAACATTATTGATAGTAGCTCCGATAATATATAATACATGTTTTGGTTAAAATAAATGCGGTGTGCAATAGGGTCCAGCTGCATCCCCGGAGAATCAGCTCACTGGCAACTTCCGCCAGCCACAGGACGCGCTGCGTTATTTGTTTCCGTAGCCGCATTTTGCGGAGACGCTCTCTGATTGGCCACTGACGTTTCTGGTGCGCCCAATCGTGTGACGCCTGTTTCTACACCGGTTAAGCTTAGGCACTCTTTCGAAGTTGGTTAAGGTTAGAGTTTGTCTTAGAGCAGGGCGATAGAACACCAGCCCTGATTTCAAACTCTAACCTTAACCAACTTCGAAAGAGTCGCCTAAGCGCACATGTCAGTGGCCAATCAGAGAGCGTCAGTCAGTGGCCAATCAGAGAGCGTCTCCGCAAAATGCGGCTATGGAAAAAAATAACGCGGACGCGCCTGCCAGCCACAGGACCAGTGGTGCAGTGCTGGGCAACCGCGGTCAAACGGTGTTTGGGCTTCGAAGTGCGCGCATCCTATTATTATGCAAAGTCTAGGTGATAAGTGCCTAGACTTTGCATAATAATAGGATACCGTTTGGCCTCCGCCCATATTACGACTGCACCCCTGCACAGGACACGCACTGATTCGCGGAAAGTACGGAAGTATCTCGAAGTACGTCCCCCTTGACCAAGCACGGTTGAGACGTGCGGTTGTAGAGAGTGATTGATTGAAAACTTTATTAACAGATTGCAGAATGGGTACAATACGGTTGGAGAGAGGGTCGCGGCCTGGAATTGATTGAAAACTTTATTAACAGATTGCAGAATGGGTATTTCTTAGCATGGTGTTATTCACCGTCAAAGATGACATAAAGAAAATAGAATTGATATTCTCCTTTGGTTCATTACAATCAGTGATGCCACAGATTACTTGTAAAATGCCACAACATAAGAATGACAATTATTTTCTCTCTCTCTACCAAATCCATTCTGAGACTGAATGAAAAACTTTATTTAACAGATTGCAGAATGGGTACAATACAGTACGGCTCAATACACACAATTGATACATTCCCTGAGATCCATAGATGTCCCTAGATAAGAGGTTAACACTTTAACTGCCGAAAACGCCGGAACTCGTCATTCCCCGCCATGCTCAAGTTGCCGAGGACGCCGGAACTCGTCTTTGATATCAATATTTCAAAAATCTGTGATCGAAATCATATTTCCGTTCCGGAGCCTTGACACACAGTGCTGATCTCCTCTCAACCCTCTAGCGGTTCAAGAGCGCCATCTGGTGGCCGATCGGCAGATCGAAACCGGATATCAACCTTTGAACCGGCAGGACTCACTCCATATGGGGTCCGGGCACTCGCTAATGTTAGAGAGACTCCGTCTTCACACAGTGAACATCGATCGGTGGAAATAACTCGAAAAAACAACATGATTTGGACGTATATACTATTATACAACCTGGAAATAGATCGGGCATTTCAACATCCCATAATCGAAAACTGTCTACTCCATGCTGATCGCCCAACGGCCCGACGAGACTGGGGTGAGTTTTAGCGTGTAGTATTACCTAGGGGTGGGACGATACATCGATCCAGATCGATACATCGATGTAATTATCAACGATCGAATCGGATCGATGCAATGTAATAAGATCGATTCATATCGATACTCTTATTTTGAAAATCCTGTGGCGAGTCTCATATCCGCCCAAGAACAACAGCAGTAGCTCTGTGACGTTACAGCATAGCATTCTCCCTTTCTGTGTGTGTGTGCGTGCGTCTTTGGAAAGACCAGATGAGGTCAGAGGAGTTTGATGTTTAAATGTTATTTAAACATAAACAATATAATACATAATAAATGTAGGCCTATACATGATCATGCAACATCAACAAATTGTTGTAGGAACGGTTTGGGAGAGGGAGGTAGGGAGGGGTTTTAGGTTGTGAGTTTTGAGTTCCAAAAAATGGAGCTTAAAGTTTAAAGCTCAATATATCAAAACGTGGCACTTTACAGTGAAAAGGAGGTCTATTTGTATTAAAAACAATAGATTGATTTTCCTTTTTAAATGTCTGGAAGAGCTCAAAAATACAAATGTCAAATGATATTTTCGTTACCTTTTTTTAGTTGATCTAAATGTTACTGATTGTGTTAAATGGGCATATCGATTGCAGGCACCTGAATCTAATCTAATCGTATTGTATCGTGAGAGACTTTGTGATATCGGCAAATATCGTATCGTTGTCCAAAGAATCGATATCGTATCGTATCATGATGAAACTGGTGATTCCCACCCCTAGTATTACCGTGTTCGATATAAACTGCTATGATGAACATATGACCCACATTAGATGAATGGTATAACGTTGCCCACGGAATTATAAATGCCCCCTCGCCCATCCGGTCAACATCAGATGATGTGTAGTAACTCCTAGAAGTACATCCAGTTGACATTTTTTATCTCGCACAGATTCCTACCAAACTGTATTTGATCATCAATATAATGCATTTGGGGCTATAAATCATGTTCTGGAGAAAGCTGCAGAAAGAGATTTTAGACCATATTTTTGTATGAATATGTGAATGAAAAAGTTTAACGTTGCTACACCATGAACAATACATATAGGACATTGAATGGGCCCTAATAATGGCAATCTAGCAATAGAATTAAAAAAGTTATAGCCCTGCAAAGAAGGGGAACTTCTCCATGTTAAATAGAGCTGGCAAGGGATGGTATATCATGAATTTAACCCATGGCAATCAAAGTGTTAATGGTGTTACCCAGTGTCTCAAAATACTGAGGATGAGGTGTAACAAATACAAACATAGTTCAGTTATTGGGTTGTAATGCTAAAATGCATTTAAAATCTAATGGCATTACATAACTATTTACAGCTTTTAGGTAACACAAGTGTTATTGATCTAAGCGATAGTTATTTCAACATGTAAATGCAATAATAAACTGCAGAAGAAATCAGTCGACAGTGTTTTCAGCAATTTGTAAAAAAAAAAATTATTTCCATTGCCGAGAACCAGTCCCATGGCCAAATGATGGTTGAAGGCGTTATCTAGAAGAAAGCACAAACATAATGTCTGTTAGGCCAGTACAGCTCTTGTGCATTAATCTCTTCAAATAAGGGACAATAATAGGACGAGTAATATTTCTGTTGCACACAAGAAATTGGCCGCTCATCACCACAGATCAAACTGAGGTTGAGAAAGGGCAGGGACATCTCCACATTCTTAAAAGGTTATCATAAATCTGAAGTGGACCCAACACACAACTTGGCACGCATAACAACATGGCCTAAGCTAATATTCAAACCTATGATTGTGAAGGAAGTAGGCAAAAGCACTACCTACCAAATGGTCTCCCTTCCTTCTTCATTTGTTTGTTTATCCTCCGGTCAAATTCCTCCACCTGACTGAAACAATACAAAAGGACAACATAATATATTTTATTTATATAGCACTTTATTAGAAGTCATCTCGAATTGCTTCACAAAAGATACATGCATAATATAATAATGAATACAATACATACATAATTATATAATTATTATTAGTAATAAAGAGAAAAATACAAAATTATCATAGAATTAGCAGTAAGATAATGTACCACCAAGTTAAAAACCAAAACATATCACTGTTGGGTAAACAGAAATATTGTATTGCAATGTGTGAAAAATTTACGTTCTCGATTCTTACCTGCGATCGTAAACGGGACCAGAGAGGAAGACCTGTTCTGCTTCCTGCAGTGAGACCGTCTTCAGAACAGCCAGGGCCTGTATGATGGACTACCAAAAGAAAAAGGATACGTTTAGAAAAACAAATATCATTAAAAATATAACGTTATACCTGTGTAGGACAGCAAGTTATTATACACAGGTCTGTACACAAGTAGCACCATGGTAGGTGTATGTTCAGGAAATACTACAATGTATGCTTAGGATAGTGCAGGAGCAGGAACACACACAAAAACAACAATGAAATAGTTAGGCCTACCTCCGGGAATAGCACCTTGAGGATGAAGTTCACCTCATCCATGAAGATCGGTCGTGGTCGAGGTGCTTTCTGCAGGACCGTCTTAAGGTAGTAGAAAAGGGCGTCCTGTTGTTTCTCACTGTCGAGGTATACAGGCACCTGGAAAGAGGACTTCTTCCTAACTAGAGTACATTACAGTACAGTGCGGGAGGGGAGGGGATATTTTGGTTAATTAAGAATTGTGATAATTAATCACCAACTAACCATGTAGCGACCAGTAGTAATCACCAATAATCCCCTTAGCAACCACACAGGCTCTGCCACACCTAAACGTAATCTCACAAGTTGCAAAAACACTTCTCAAGAACAGACAATCACCCAGACACAAAAACCGTGCTACATATGCATTACTGACATAGAAAGTCTATCAGAAAGACATAAACAGTCACTTTGCACAGGGTGTCCAGTTGTATGCGTTTAGCATTTAGATTATATATTAGTGTCATGGTTCCTGCCAGGCAGCGGTTCCTCCCTCTCTCTCCATCTCTCTATATTGGTAGGGCGGGCCATATTTTTTTTTTTTGGAAAATCAATCGAGTGGGGTGTCTAAAATATGTGTTTTTTTGTGGGGAATTCAAATATGGGATTATTTTTCTAATCGGATAACTCCTACCTACATTGTTTTGGATTTCAAAATGGCCGATTTGACAATTTTTCACCCCTTGGCCATACATGGATGCCAACATGAATCTGAAGGAAATCCTAACATGCAAGGTGTCTAAATGATGTGTTTCTTAATGGGGAATTCAAATATGAGTAAATTTTTGGGATAGGATAACTCTAACCTACATCATTTTGGATTTCAAAATGGCCGATTTTACCATTTTTCACCCCTTGGCCATACATGG
This sequence comes from Notolepis coatsorum, assembly GCF_963971535.1. Lineage (NCBI taxonomy): Eukaryota > Metazoa > Chordata > Actinopteri > Aulopiformes > Paralepididae > Notolepis > Notolepis coatsorum. The sequence continues at coordinate 203,415,905 of NC_140167.1, forward strand.
ATGCCAACATGAATCTGAAGGAAATCCTAACATGCAAGGTGTCTAAATGATGTGTTTCTTAATGGGGAATTCAAATATGAGTTAATTTTTGGGATAGGATAACTCTAACCTACATCATTTTGGATTTCAAAATGGCCGATTTTACCATTTTTCACCCCTTGGCCATACATGGATGCCAACATGTATCTGAAGGAAATCCTAACATGCAAGGTGTCTAAATTATGTGTTTCTTAATGGGGAATTCAAATATGAGGTCATTTTTGGGATAGGATAAATATAACCTGCATAATTTTGGATTTCAAAATGGCTGATTTTACCATTTGAACCCATTGGTATTGTATTACAAAATTGCAAAGATAAAAAATATATGGGAAATCATTTATAATGACAAAGCCATCAAATTTATTAACAAGTGAACTGTATATAACTGGATACAACTCCAAAGATCAATAATAATAATACTAACAATAATAAATTGTATTTGTAATGCACACAAACACCTAAGTGCTAAATCTCGATCTCCTGACTTCTTGAACTTTGACAGGTTCCAATATCTTGATTGGACTCATTCTTGGATGGCAAGATCTCCTACTGTACTGCTTTAGCCACCAACCTACAAACATGAACTTAAAGTCAACGCCAGCCATAAATAGGTGAGCTCTTTCCAGAACTACTCAGCAGAAACCTCTGTAACCATTTTAACAAACGTCTCAATGTATTGAGAAGATCCATGGGGCTCCATCAATCCTCTATCTTCTTAAAACATTGGAAAGGCAGGGGATGGAAAAGAAGGCAGAGAAAAGGAGAAGGGGCAAAGAAGAAAGCTTTGCAGCAGCAGACAGGGTTGCCAGGAAGGATGTTGAGAGCTTCCTTACAGTCCCTGAAGTTGAGCTCATTCCTGAAACTGACCCTGCAGCTTCAGCAAAGCTACGGAAAAATTATGATGAGATTCCAAACATCGCCCTTGCTAGTGTAAGGTATAGGGATGGGTATCGTTAGGATTTTATCGATACTACTACTCTTATCGATACTGCTTAACGGTTCGGTACTTTATCGATACTCTTATCGGTTCTTTTTGGTTCTTTTTTTGCAAGAAAAAAAGACAATTAATTAAGAACAGAATCAACATTGCTTTATTATTTATAAATACAACGTTATAAATAAGTATTATAAATAAATATAATTTCTTCAGCAGCAGCAATGTTCTTTTATATAACTTTATAAATAAATATAATAAATTAATATAATTTCTTCAGCAACAGCAGCAACAATGTTTTAAATGTGTCTGACTCTGAATTATAGACTTTTTATAATAAACAACAAATGCAAAAGGCTAACAGAACTGTGACACTGGTTCACCCTATCCTCTGTCATCCTTCCTCTAGCTGCTAGGGAGAAAGGACTTTGGGTGGTGGAGGGAGGTAGAGGGAGGGAGGATGTGTGGTGGCCTCACTGGCCTGGGACATAGTGGCTGACGCCTCAGCTTGACGATCTATAAAAAGTTTAGATTGTAGTATTTGTAGCTAAACAATTGTTTTGTTTATTAGCCTATTTGTAATAATTCGTTATTAGCCTAGGCAACTCCGTATCTTGGCTTACGGTTACGGCTGCAGTGGATGCAGATGGAACACTGCGCGCAAGGCAGTCGAATACGCGCATTTCTGCACACTAATATCATGTTTTGCCAACAGATGTTTTGATAAATTGATTTGCTCGTATTGCCACCCTTACTGGCAAATGTTTTGTTGCACTTGTGGCAACGTGCATTGTCGGCATTGACCCTTGTAAAGTATATCCATACTTTAGAACGCTTCGCTCTATCCGCCATGATCACGACTCAGTGCATGCAGAGCTGCTGTCTGTGTGCAGAGCGCTATAGCACGGGGCGTCGGGGACGCCTGTACGTTAATGCCAAGCAAGCAGTGCAAAAATGCTTCCGCATTCGTCACCGCACGCTAGTGCGGTAAAGCGCCCTTCTTTTCAGACAAATGCTACCGTGCGTGCACCGGCGGCGGCGTGCTCGCTCAGGTGCGTGCGTGCGCCGGCGTGCTCGCGCGAGGTGCCCGCGCATGCGCATGAGATCCCGCCTTGAGCGGAGCTCAATATATATAAGTCACCGCCCCTTATTCAGTATCTACCAATAGCTCAATTGGCAAGGACACATGGCTGTGGATCCTATGGCTTGTTTGCTGGCGAGTTCGAATCCCATCGAAAATATTTTTTAACGTGATTTTTTTTTAACGTGTATTATTTCGCCGGTTAAGGTTATTTCGCCGGTTAAGGTTAGGCATGGTTAAGGTTAAGGTTAAGGTTAGGCATTGTTTCGGAGTTGGTTAAGGTTAGAACGGTTAAGTTTAGGCGCTGTTAAGGAGCTGGTTAAGGTTAGAGTTTGTCAAAGAGAATGGCAATATAATTTCTATGGTTAAGGTTAGGCATGGTTTCGGAGTTGGTTAAGGTTAGAACGGTTAAGTTTAGGCGTTGTTAAGGAGCTGGTTAAGGTTAGAGTTTGTCAAAGAGAATGGCAATAGACAGCCTATTTCCGCACGACCTGGGCGCTGGGCGGCGGAAAATGAAAGGCGCATTACTGCATGCCACTACGGTAAATTTTTGCACTGCTTGCTTGGCATAAAGCTACACGCGTCGGGGACACTTTCATTAAGGAGTACCCGTATGTAGGACCCGTATGTCTATGTGTAGCACTAGCGAGCGACTCGCGAGGAGTGTGTGTAATAATTGACTCGCTGGCTGCGGCTCGCTTCTCGTGCAGAGACAGAGAGAGGATCGTTCGCAACTTTTAAATAATAATAATAATAATAATAATAATAATAATTTCTCTAGAGTATCGATAGCAGTACCGAGGACGTCAGAGCTTATAAATACTCCGGTATTTTCTAATATAGTACCGGTTCCCGTTTAAAACCGGGGTCCGGGGGGCATCCCTAGTAAGGTATGGCATAGGGCTAAGGCCAACTGCAGCTATAGCAACTGCAGCTCTGATTGATGCAGGACTCATCTTAGAAGATGACACAAGTAAAGAGATTGATAAGAATAAGGTTAAGAGAGCACAAGAAAAGTTGATGCAAGAGCTGGGGGAAGAGTTTGAGGAGAAGTGCAGGGAGGAGGGGGGGATCTCCTGTATCCTCTTTGATGGGCGGATTGACATGACCAATGTGATGATGGAAGCTGAGGGCAGTGACCAATCTTTTCCTGCAAAGATCAAGGAAGAACACTATAGTGTTGCTAGTGAGCCTGGCAGCAACTATCTGTTCCACTTTACACCAGAGAAAGCAACTAAAGAGGAGTCCCATGCAGAGAAGATTGCTAAGGTCCTGTTTGCCTGGCTGAAAGAGAGAGGTTCTGATAAGACCTTGTGGGCCATTGGAGGAGACTCGACCAATGTCAACACTGGAGTGAAGGCAGGTGTAATGCGGAAGCTGGAGCTGCACCTGGGGACAAAGCTGGTCTGGTTGGTGTGCAACCTGCACACTGGTGAACTTCCACTGCGCCGTCTCATTGTTGAAGTTGATGGGGCTACTCTGTCAGACAACAAATTGTCTGGGCCAATAGGACAGCTCCTTGATTCTGTTACAGACTTGGAGATCAATCCTAACTTCACCAGGATCTTTCTTGGCCCTCCGCTGATCAAGCTGCCTGAGAAGATCATTCAAGATCTCTCAACTGATCAACACTATGGCTATAAGCTGGTCTGTGCAATCAGGGATGGAGTGCTTTCTGCAAGGCTGGCTCTGCTGGAGATTGGACCGGTAAACCACAGCCGCTGGCTCACCACAGCAAACAGACTCCTCAGGCTCTGGGTGTCAAAGCATCAACTTAAAAGAAAGAACCTGAATAATCTACAATGCATTGTGGAATTCATCATTGGAGTGTATTATCCATGTTGGTTCAACATGAAGGTCAAGCACTCCTGGATCGAAGGGCCTAGGCACATCCTGTTTCAGCTGGACTGCCTCAAGTCTCAGAGGAAGGAGGTGCTGGATGTTGTGATGCCAACTGTGAGAAGATCTGCTTGGTATGCCCACAGTGAAGCCATCCTCCAAACACTGCTGTGCTCTGAGGATCAAAAAGAGAGAATTGAGGGGGTGGAGAGAATCCTGGCCATCAGGGGAGAGGGGGATCCAGACACTCAGCTGGGAGACTCCTGTGTCAGGATCAGAAGAACACCTCACATCAATAGTGACGCTTCCAGCATTGGTGGCTTAATCAGCTGGTCAGAAGATTTGTCAGAGCCACCTCTCACCTGCTCCCTAAGCACCTCCGAGGTGAAGAACTTAATCAACACCCCCATGGAGGTTCTCGACTGGCCTTGCCACACACAAAGCATCGAGAGGGTTGTTAAAATGGTGACTGAGGCCTCTGCTAAGTACTTTTCACAAGAAAAAAGGGATGGGTGGATCAGGGCTCAGGAGACCAGCAGGAGGCTGATGTCCAAGAATGAATCCAAGCAGGACTTGTGCAACCTGATCAAATTTAAGAAGATAGAGGATTGATGGAGCCCCATGGATTTTCTCAATACATTGAGACGTTTGTTAAAATGGTTACAGAGGTTTCTGCTGAGTAGTTCTGGAAAGAGCTCACCTATTTATGGCTGACGTTGACTTTAAGTTTGTGTTTGTAGGTTGGTGGCTAAAGCAGTAGAGTAGGAGATCTTGCCATCCAAGAATGAGTCCAATCAAGATATTGGAACCTGGCAAAGTTCAAGAAGTCAGGAGATCGAGATTTAGCACTTAGGTGTTTGTGTGCATTACAAATACAATTTATTATTGTTAGTATTATTATTATTAATCTTTGGAGTTGTATCCAGTTATATACAGTTCACTTGTTAATAAATTTGATGGCTTTGTCATTATAAATGATTTCCCATATATTTTTTATCTTTGCAATTTTGTAATACAATACCAATGGGTTCAAATGGTAAAATCAGCCATTTTGAAATTTGAATTCCCCATTAAGAAACGCATCATTTAGACACCTTGCATGTTAGGATTTCCTTCAGATTCATGTTGGCATCCATGTATGGCCAAGGGGTGAAAAATGGTAAAATCGGCCATTTTGAAATCCAAAATGATGTAGGTTATATTTATCCTATCCCAAAAATGAACTCATATTTGAATTCCCCATTAAGAAACACATCATTTAGACACCTTGCATGTTAGGATTTCCTTCAGATTCATGTTGGCATCCATGTATGGCCAAGGGGTGAAAAATTGTCAAATCGGCCATTTTGAAATCCAAAACAATGTAGGTAGGAGTTATCCGATTAGAAAAATAATCCCAGAGTTGAATTCCCCACAAAAAAACACATATTTTAGACACCCCACTCGATTGATTTTCCAAAAAAAAAAAAGTATGGCCCGCCCTACTATATTGGGTTCCAAACACAACCGTGATAATTAGATAATTTAGGATTAGATTGAGACTATTGGATTATTAGATTATATATTGCAACTACCGTACTTTTCGCACTATAAGCCGCACCTGACTATAAGCCGCAGCAGCTAAATTGAATGATGTGTACATATATAAGCCGCACTGGACTATAAGCCGCATGTGTTTTAATGTTTAATTACCATATGTAAGGAGTGGAGCCTGCGGCTTAATTTGACTCAACACAGGAAACCTCACCCGGCCCGGACACGGAAAGGATTGACAGATTGATGGCTCTTTCTCGATTCTGTGAGTGGTGGTGCATGGCCGTTCTTATAGAGCTTTAAGTTCCCACCTCTACAGAGAATGACTCCCACCTCTACAGAGAATGACTCCCACCTCTACAGAGAATGACTCCCATTGGGACACAATACTGTCGGACAAATAACAAGAATTAACTCTTTTACAAGTTGTATTAAGTAAATAAGGGAACAGATAAATAACATTTCAATGCAGTAAAAAAAGCAATATTTCGATTTTCGGGTTTTGTCCACATATAAGCCGCACCGTTATATAAGCCGCAGGGTTGAAAAATGGGGGAAAAAGCCGCGGCTTATAGTCCGAAAAGTACGGTATATTTATTGTAGGGCAGAATAACTGATATACATACCCTCATCTCGCACCTTGTTGCTCATATGCACATGTCCAGAAATAATAATATTGTATATTGTTTACACTGCCTTTTTATTCTATTTTTACTTCTCCACTGTACTATAATTATGTGACCTGTACCTCTATGTCTTCTACTACCTGTACCTCCCCTCCCCCCTCCCCATGCTGCTGAATTGATCTTATCTTATAAATGAATACAAGGTAATATAATAAGGCTAATAAAGGAATATCTTATCTTATAAATTAATACAAGATAATAATAAGGCTTACCATGTAATTGCATTTCTCCATCTTTGTTAAAGTTGTTTGCTAACGAACTGCGTGCTAACTAACTGCGTCTGCTTTTGACGTTCAATTAACGTTCGCTAACGTAGAGAAATGTCCGTAGTTTACGCCAGACGTACTGCGAGAAACTTCTGTACTTTCCGCGAATCAGCGCGTGTCCTGTGGCTGGCAGGCGCGTCCTGTGGCTGGCGGAAGTTGCCAGTGAGCGGATTCTCCGGGGATGCAGCTGGAGGCTACTCGCGGTGTGGGTGGATTGGGATGAAGGGCGTTTGTTTTACTGTAAGCTCCTCCCGTTTTGCCAGTACTGTGGTACGACTGATAGCGTGTGGTTTAGGAAGAGGGAGTTTTTCACAAATCCAGCGCTCCCTTTCTCATGACGTAGTTTCAGAAGCAGCACAGATGGTAAACAAACATGGCGTCGTCGGTAGTGTGGGACGTTTTCAAAGTTTCAGAGGAAAACAGTTCGCTTGCTATTTGTAACAAATGCAGAAGTTCCACAAGGAGGGAAAGGGGCAACAACCTAACAAGTCACCTGAAACACCACCACCGCTACGATGGTGTATTAAAATCCGACAAAAGGCGCGCGAGCAGCTAAAGGTTAAACTAATCCAAAGCCAGCTGCAGTCTTTTACCAACAAACTTGCAGTTCGCGAACCGGTGCGGAGGCGTTTGCAAAATTAAAGACGTTTGACAGAGATGATTTGTTTGGTTTATTTAATTCTTTTATTTTTATTTTATTTTTTTATTTATCCTTTATTTATCCAGGAATGTCCCATTGAGATACAAGATATCTTCTTCCAGGGAGTCCTGACCAACACAGCACACAACAAGTTTCAACATAAAACAGGGCATTAAACAAAAAACATACAATTCAAATATAAATACAGAGGGTCATTTGTGCAGTGGCAAGGAGCATAATCACATCAACAATAGCATCAGGTAAAACAGTTACATGTTTCATAAAGGGCTAATCGTAGCATACCTTTAAAAGCATTCACAGTAGGAAGTGCCTGTAGACAAAGTTTCACTTGCAGCGTATTCCATAAAAAAGGAGCATAGTGGGAGAATGCAGCTTTACCAAGCTCTGACTGCATCAAAGGAACATTTAACAGCATCCCATTTGCTGCTCGTCTGGTATTAAAAAAGCAAGTATAAAAGGACAGAAGTCTGGAGATATATAAGGGCAGCTTACCTAGCAATGACTTAAGGATAAAAATCAACATGTGTGATTGTCTTCTTTGGTACAGAGAGGACCATCCTAATGACTGATACAAAGTGCAGTGGTGGGTGCGAGAGCCTGCACCCGTTACAAAACGTATGGCAGTATGGTACACAGAATCCAGCTTTTTAAGCAGGGAGGAAGGAGCATGCATATAGATTACATCGCCATAGTCTAATACAGGCAGAAAGGAACTCTGCACAATTCTCTTCCTGGCTTCAGACGGGAAACATTTCTTTAACCGGAAGAAAAAGCCCAGTTTAGGTCTAAGTTTTCTCTTTTTGAGGCGTGCTGTCCTATAAATGCCAAGTAATAGTTGTTTCATGGACCAAGACCACAACAGTCTCCTCTCCTATAGCGTCAAATGTTTTATCTGCTGACAAAGCACAATACCTGTTGGTTTTTAGTTCACTCATCTGTCCAGGAGTAGGACCACATTATTGGCCAGGTAAGCAGCCTAAGCAGTTTCTAGCTTGGATGCTAACTACTAACGTTATCAGGCTAGCTTGGATGCTAACTAACGTAACCAAGCTAGCTTGGTTGTAGCTGTTTGTGTTATAACGAGACAGCAAATTAATGAATGAATGAAAACTTTATTTAACAGATTGCAGAATGGGTACAATACAGTACGGCTCAATACACACAATTGTTAAGGGGATGCAGACCAGAGAAAGACGTTTGTCTTGTTTACATCAGGGTCCCCCATTTTCAATTCATATTGACATTTATGTCATACTCAACATACATGACATTTATTGCATAGGGACATATAGGTATTTATTACTGATACATTTGTGACATATGCGGTATCCAAATATACAGTACTGTTACTCATAGATCCTGACAGAGTATATACATATGATGGGGAGGGGACTGTACATTAGGAGGGGGTGGGTGGGTGGGAGAGAAATATACATCCGGTGGTGAGGAGACTGTACACATTTAGGGCCAGGGGCTCGAATACGCAGTCACTTATTCCTCCATAGTAGCCAGGTTAATTTGGACATATGTACCTGTGATGTTTGTTTGGTTTATTTAATTCTTTTTGAGGCGTGCTGTCCTATAAATGCCAAGTAATAGTTGTTTCATGGACCAAGACCACAACAGTCTCCTCTCCTATAGCGTCAAATGTTTTATCTGCTGACAAAGCACAATACCTGTTGGTTTTTAGTTCACTCATTGTTAATTTAAATTTTTTTTACTATCTTTTTTCCCCCTCCTATTTTTCCTGATTAAAAAAAAATATCTTTCTCCCATCCCACTGTTAGTCGTTATGCCAATTCCCAACTCCCTTCCTGGTTGTTGCGCACCCCCCCTACTGTTGGTCCGGGAGGCCGGAGACTATCGCATGCTTTCCTCCGACACATGCGCAGCCAGCCGGCAGCCAGCCTGGCCGCGCAGATTCTCACTGGGAGAGTGTAACGTGTGGAAGGTCACACTACCTCCCTCCAGATCCTTCCTTCGCTGAGCAGGCGCCCCGACCGAACTGTAGGAGTATTTTTCTGTTTACAACGCCCAGGACCCACCCATTAGCTTTCCCACCCTCTAATATTGCCAATTGTATTAGTACGGACGACCAGCCAAACTGAAAACAATGTGGAGAGCTGGGATCGAACACGCGAACTCAGCGTCTCCAGCATTGGTGGTGAGTGCATTGCCCACTGCACCACCTGGCCGCCCTAGGGAAACACATTGTTAATGACATTGACGGATTGTGAATTTTGTGATTGGCTCAAATTATATTTATTTGGGAAAAAAAAAAGATAGTCACTTTATTTGAAGAGTCAAAACTGTTCTCTTGGCTTTGTTTTGTTCATAGTAGTAACGCCGCAGAGCCATACTGTACATGTTGACTGCTTGGTTTGACTGGCCGCCGAGCCATACTGTACATGGTGACTGCTTGGTCTGACTGGCCGCCGAGCCATACTGTACATGGTGACTGCTTGGCTTAAAAAAAATTATAATAATATTAATAACATATATATATATATATATTATTTTTTTTAATAACTATTTTTTTTGGCATCCTGTTATTTTACCCACGCGACGCCACTGCATAGTAGTAACGCTCATGTCGTGATACATCTGGTTAAGTCAACTACAGCAATATACATTAAAAAGATTTTTTTATAATACAATAAATATATATATATCGGTTATCGGTATCGGTATCGACCTTGAGGAGCAGAAAGTTATCGATATCGGGGTCAAAAAATCTATATCGTGCACCAGCAGTCAAAGTGTATATTTGCAGCACTACGTTTGTTTACCAATGGTTTTGTGTGTTATTATCGAAATATTGATTGATTGAAAACTTTATTAACAGATTGCAGAATGGGTACAGTACAGTACAGCTCAATACATACAATTGTTAAGGGGATGCAGACCAGAGAAAGACTTTCGTCTTGGTTACATCAGGGTCCCCCATTTTCAATTCATCATAACATACACAGTCATATCGTTTAAAGCGCGGCCTAGCTACAGCGGAGCGGGCCCCAACTAATAGCTGGCACCGAATGAATGAAGTGGTATGAAATACTTGCTAGTAGTAGTTAGGGGTGGGAATCACCAGTTTCATCATGATACGATACGATATCGATTCTTTGGACAACGATACGATATTTGCCGATATCACAAAGTCTCTCACAATACAATACGATACGATTAGATTCAGGTGCCTGCGATCGATATGAGATGATATCATATGCCCATTTAACACAATCAGTAACATTTAGATCAACAAAAAAAAGGTAATGAAAATATCATTTGACATTTGTATTTTTGAGCTCTTCCAGACATTTAAAGGAAAATTAATCTATTGTTTTTAATACAAATAGACCTCCTGTTCACTGTAAAGTGCCACGTTTTTATATATTGAGCTTTAAACTTTAAGCTACATTTTTTGGAACTCAAAACTCACAACCTCCCTCTCCCAAACCGTTCCTACAACAATTTGTTGATGTTGCATGATCATGTATAGGCCTACATTTATTATGTATTATATTGTTTATGTTTAAATAACATTTAAACATCAAACTCCTCTGACCTCATCTGGTCTTTCCAAAGACGCGCGCACACACACACACACAGAAAGGGAGAATGCTATGCTGTAACATCTACACACACGGAGCTACTGCTGTTGTTCTTGGGCGGATATGAGACTTGCCACAGGATTTTCAAAATAAGAGTATCGATATGAATCGATCTTATTACATCGCATCGATCCGATTCGATTGTTGATAATTACATCGATGTATCGATCTGGATCGATGTATCGTCCCACCCCTAGTAGTAGTATAGTTGATTGCGATGCCATTAGCTTAACTCACAGAGTACCGTGGTCGTGAGTTCTGGCCTGGTTCTGAGTGAACCTGGAAGCTTCAGACAGGCAGCAAACGAGGTCATGAGACAAAAAAGTGTTATTCCACCACACAATAACCTGCAGGCAAAAGTTGTAATCATCCACAGCAGAAAACATTTCCTATGCTTCAGAGTGACATGATGTGTTGAACTAGTCTCAGTTAGGGGTGGGAATCACCAGTTTCATCACGATACGATACGATATCGATTCTTTGGACAACGATACGATATTTTCCGATATCACAAAGTCTGCCACGATACGATACGATTTCGATTCATCGATATGAGACGATATTATATAATGCCCATTTAACACAATCAGTAACATTTAGATCAACAACAAAAAAAGGCAATGGAAATATCATTTGACATTTAAATTTTTTAGCTCTTCCAGACATTTAAATGAAAAACAATCTATTGTTTTTAATACAAATAGACCTCCTGTTCACTGTAAAGTGCCACGTTTTGATATATTTAGCTTTAAACTTTAAGAATTCTTTTTTGGGACTCACAACATGCAACCTAAAACCCCTTCCACAACCATTCCTGCAATTGTTTTGTTGCATGATGATCATGAATACATTTAATATGTATTGTATTTTTTATGTTTAAATATCAACATTATCTGTCCATCCTCAGTACATTTACTATAAATATACTACTGGTATACTTCATCTGGTCTTTCCAAACGCGCGCACACACACACACACACACACACACACACACACACGATTGGCACAACGATTAAATTGGGACGGGGAGAAAAACAGAGAAATGATATTTTTTGCAAAATCAACTCTGCCTCTCTTTGTTAACTACAACAAGCAATGCTGTTTGTTATTTAAGATGAGGTCGGACTCGGCACTGACAGATTTGTGTTCATTGTGCTGCTTTTATAAAGCCTCAAATGACGGCTTACAATATTTCATGAAAGCAAAGTGTTTTGTTTGTCTAAGATTTAAAAAGGTTTAAACTTTACAGCACTGACAAAGTTGAACAAAGTGCTGTACAAGTCCCACAACATAAAAAAATAAATGAATAAATACATTTATAATATATATATATTTTTTATCTCGAAGCTTCTCGGCCTGAAGCTTCGAATTCCCAAAGAAAATTCGAAGGTCAGCCCTAGTGACGTCACTAAATGCTGGGTCTTGAAGCATAGAAAATGAGGCACGCTGTTTTCTGCTGTGGGTGATTAAAACTTCTGCCAGGTCAGAACTCTGACCACGAGACTCGGTGTGTAAACTAAGGGCACTGCATCAACTATACTAGTATTTCATACCACTTGATGTCCAAAACTCTGAACTATCCCTTTAAGGTGACACTCATCATCAAGTCAGAAGGATCCGCCCCTTCCTGACAAAAGAAGCCACCCAACTCCTCGTCCAATCAACAGTCATCTCCCGCCTCGACTACTGCAACGCACTGCTAGCTGGCCTCCCGGCCACTGCCACCAAGCCTCTTCAACTCATTCAAAACGCAGCTGCCCGCCTGATCTCAAACCTACCGAAGTCGGCCCATGTCACCCCACTTCTTAGGGACCTGCACTGGCTCCCCATTACTGCACGTATCTGCTTCAAGGCCCTCGACCTAGCATACCGTGCGGCAAAGGGAACCGCTCCCGCCTACCTCCGGTCAATGGTCTCTAACTACACACGCTCAAGACCTCTACGCTCTGCATCTTCTGGCCGCCTCAGACCTACTCCTATCCGAGCTCCGGGAGGGTCATCAAAGAGAAGCCGCCTATTCTCAGTCCTTGCCCCACAATGGTGGAATTAACTACCCACCCCAGTTAGGACAGCAGAATCTTGTCCAATCTTTCGCCGTCGACTAAAGACTCACTTCTTCAACCATTATCTGAAATAATGAAAAAATAATAATAATAATCTAACCCTAACTAACCTTACTGTCATGCACTTGTCCTAATAAACGAACCTACACTGTAACACGAAACACTTTGATGAACATTGTTACTCAGCTGAAGGGTACAACTCTGTCGTACAGAACTTGTAAGTCGCTTTGGATAAAAGCGTCAGCTAAATGACTAAATGTAAATGTAAGTACCAGTGACGAGACATGTCTAACATAAAAAAACAACACTCAGCCAAACCTGTCAATCTACAATTACTCTGGGGAGAGTGAACGTTGTACTTTGCAAGACTCTTATTGTTACTGTTTTTTTATCTGGTTTATTTTTAGGTCACAGCCCCACTGATATCCAGTACAGTGGAGGAGATGGCGTCTTGCAGTCACCTCTCTCTGTTATAACGGTATAAAACGGAAATTTACGGATTATCTGTTTTTTGCATGTTGACTGGAAGAATTTCTTCCAATCGACAACGTTATTAGATCCATAGCTATACTATTGAATATAGTTTTTAGCACTGCAAACACGCCATTCTCTCCATTGAATAGAATGCTGTCACTGAAGGCCCACAGTGCCCCCTGCTGTCTGGCAATCAAAGTGTTAACAGGGTTGCAGATATTTCATTTCAACCTTTATTAAAAAATCTTAAGCTTCTGAAGTTTCCCTCATTTACAGAAATGACGATTGTACAAATGTAAACAGCAATAACAAATTAAAGTAATATTCACACAAAAGAGTAATAATAATTAAAAAAAATTCTAAAATAATTTACAATCTAAATAAATACCAGTGTTTTTTGCACCTTGCTGCAAGAGAAGGCCAACCCACCCTATCATACAGGACACAATGGTGAGTATCATATCTGTCACCATTTATAAACCTAAGAGCTGAGTGATATGCAGAACCCAGAGGTTTAAGAGCGGATGCCGCAGCATGCCTATAAATTACATCATCATATTCCAAAACTGATTCGAGGAAAATTGGATCTGTTTCTGTACAGGAAACCAAATTTCTGTCGCAGTTTAGAGGCAAGATTGTGGTGGGCACGGTGGTGTAGTGGTTAAACACTGTCGCCTCACAGCAAGAAGGTCCAGGGTTCGATTCCCGCTTGGGGACCAGGTTTCCATGATGCCAGTTACCCAGGTGGGGTATCTCCCAGGCCTTTCTGTGTGGAGTTTGCATGTTCTCCCCCCCCCCCGTACTCGCAAAGGGTTTCCCCTCCAGATAAGATAAACCCAATGGAAAAACATGCACAACAACAGATCGCTAATGCTGTGGCGTCCTTGACGAAGACAGGCAGGAGCACATGGATTGGTCCCGGGGCGCGGCTCATGTCGACGCCCTATCTGCTCCCGGCTGCCCATGGGGGGAAGGACGACGGGATGGGTCAAGTGCAGAGACTCAATCGCATTAGGCGACACAAGAAAATTGCATGTGTGTGTTCCTGTGTGTGTGTGCCGCCCATCGCATGTGTGTCGTTTGCATGCCAAATAAAGACTTCCTAAGTCCTGCATTATTATTATTATTATTAAGATTATCCACATGGAACTTAAATGTAAATTTCCCGTCGAGCCACAAGCCAAGATATGTATACTCAGTGACTCTCTCTATACAAGAGCCACTGACGGTAGATACCAGCACATTATCAAAGTCAATATTTCTGGCTCTTGAAAACAACATAAATATTGTGTTACTAGCATTAACACTTTGAGTGCCAACGACGACATTTCTTGTTAGTTCATGCCAACCGTTTAGTGCCAACGACGAGAGATCTTTTTTTTTTTTTTTTTATTATTAGCGATTTCCATTCATATTTCATCAATCTAGCCTCACGTTACCACTGGAACTCTCTCTGAGCTCCATTGGGAAAATACCGCCCCATATCGTCTCCGGATGGTACTGCACCCCTTTGGATTGGATTGAATTAAACGCATGAAGAAAAAAAAAATCCTGCTTCCACATTTTACTTGTCAGACAAGTAACCAGAGACGATCGAAGTCATTGCAGACCACCAGAACAGCGGATAATGTGTGTTTCCAGTAGGGATGCCCCCCGAAACCCGGTTCTAAACAGGAACCTGTACTAAATTAGAAAAAAAACAGAGTATTGATAACCTCCGACGTTATCGGTTTTGCTATCGGTACTTGAGAAATTATGGAGTTTTTTTTTTTAGGAATTTAAACGTCACAAACTAATCTTGTTGGCCGTTTTCTATATCTCCTCCCTCGGTCTCTCTCTGCCTGCGCGAGGAGCGGGCTGTGCTGTGCTCTTACACACACACACACACACACACACACACACACACACACACACACACACACACACACACACACACACACACACACACACACACACACACACACACACACACACACGGGTGCTTCAGAACATTTCTCAAGTTGTAGGCTACAGTACAGACAGCTCTGCTCTCATCATGGCGGACAGAACGAAACGTTCAAAAGTCTGGGTCTATTTTACTAAAGTCGATGCTGACAACGCTCGTTACCACAAGTGCAACAAGACATTTGCCAGTAATGTATAAGCGCTGGTACTTGTCAATGTGGCCGTCGGGGAGCTAACGTTATTAGCCTGAGCTTCGGTAGTTGAGTCTCCCGAGTAGAGTAATGGCCGACATTCCGGAAGTAAAAAAACGAATGAAAGCTTCCGATTGGTGGTAAGAACAGCAGAGGTGGGTGCAAGCGGTGTGACGTAATTGGCAGAATCTACTGTCAATCAAAATAGTATTGTATGACTCCGACTTCAGCATCATGATTATAAAATAAAAACACACATGGCATGGTGGAATACCATAAACATATTTACATTTACATTTACATTTAGTCATTTAGCTGACGCTTTTATCCAAAGCGACTTACAAGTTCTGTACGACGAGGTCATCAGGAAGGGTACAACTCTATCAGCTGAGTAACAATATTCATCAAAGTGTTACAGTGTAGGTTAGTTTATTAGGACAAGTGCATGACAGAAACTCGGAAAGGTTAGTTAGGGTTAGATATTTTTTTCTATTTTTTGATGTTTCCTTTTTTTAAGTAAGTAAAGAGGCCTATGTTCATATCGGTGAGCACAATTTGTAACACAAAAAGAGAGATGTGTAGCCTATTTATTTATTTAATATTTTATTTATTCATTTTATTATTATTTTATTTGTTGCCATGCAACGGTTTGTTTTAACTTTTGCTGTAAAACAGTAAAAAAGATTATTTTTTATCTTACATTTGTTGTTAATTATAAAAAGTCTATAATTCAGACACATTTAAAACATTGCTGCTGCTGTTGCTGCTGAAGAAATAATATTTATTTATATTTATATAGTTATATAAAAGAATAATAAAGCAATGGCGATTCTGTTCTTAATTAATTGTTTTTTTTCTTGCAAAATAATCAAAAAGAACCGATAAGAGTATCGATAAAGTACCGAACCGTTAAGCAGTATCGATAAGAGTAGTAGTATCGATAAAATCCTAACAATACCCATCCCTAGTTTCCAGTACCCAGCGTTGGATCAATAAACGCAATCGATATTTGGAATGGCGATCAGGAATTGGAATAATCTTTTTGGAGAACATCTGATCTGAGGTAAGGAATCTATTTGACCAGTCTTGGGATAATCAGAGCTTTTTTCACAGATATATCAACGTGGGCCCTATGTATGTGTGTGTGTGTGCTGATCAGGAAATGGATAATCGATTTTTCAGCCCGCTTCTATAGCGTGCATAAGTACAGATATACTATCGATAATCTAGCATTTATTTGAAAACGATTCATAAATAGGCCGAAAAATGACAAAGTTTTTTGTGTATTCCAGTAAAGGGCGTTTATCACAGAATCTTTATTTTCTTCTGGAACTTTCATAAAACGAGCGTTTTTCAAAATGGTATAAAACGGAAATGAACCGATAAAAAAAAAAAAACTTTTCGACAATGTTGACTGCAAACAAGTCATTGATAAGCGACGGCCATATTAGACACATAGCCATAATTTAAGATATAGTTTATGCGTTCGCAAATATGAGAGCTCTATCATTGAAGTGGGCGTTGGCACGCAACAGGGTTCTGGGGCACCACATGGCTGGCACTGAAAGTGTTAAGAACTAATTCAAGATTAACAATGGCCTCCTGAAGAGCATCAAAAGAAAGCTGCAATTTCTCAATGGCCAACTGAACAGAATCAGCAATACAGTACACCAGTGGTTCTCAAACCTTTTACACCAAGTACCACCTGAGAACGTAGATGGCTCTCCAAATACCACCATATGACCGGCGTTAAAATACAGTCTATTCAGCTATGCACAGTTCACGCAGGAGGCAAATGTATTCCTAATACTATTATTTATTGTTAACTTTTGTCAGACACAGCCACAATGTACAAAGGGATAAAAGCTTCCACACAACTCACAATGCAAGGGGCATTGAGAACATAATAACTAACATTCTCACATAGCAAGTGAGAAAATTAAGAACTGTATTTCAGCAAATGTACTTAATTCTCTCTCTCTTTCTCTTTCTCTTTCTCTTTCTCTCTCTCTCTCTCTCTCTCTCACACAGCAAGCAATTGTCCTTCATTCTCTCTCTCACACACACACACACACACACAATTATTTTGTTACAAAAACTTAATTTCCTGCATTCTGGTGCAGGCATTTTTGAAATTTTACCCTTTAAATGCCAGTGTTTGTGATGGGCATCACAAATTATTGTAAAAAAGAAAAGAAAACACATATTCAATACATTTATTTTTGAAATGTTACCCTTTAAATGCCAGTTTGTGTGATGGCATCACAAATTATTGTTAAAAAAAACACACAAAGTAAAATATTTTCAATATATCAAATGCAAAGTAAATTTTTCTGGGGGGGATTATTACAGGCTAGGCATGTGTCAATGATTAGCAACAACACAGATTTTGATGGATTTTTTTGTAATGTCAGATTTAACACCAACTCTTTTCAGAAAAGTGGGAGTATTTCATTTTTCATCTGACAAATCTAAAAAAAATAAATGGTTATGATCAGGGCTGAAGTTGAATTAAAGATTTATGACTGTTTAGACTGCATTACTCTCTGTCACAGTGATCTCCTGGTTGTTCCCCATTTAGGTTATCTAACTATCGCTCCGCCGCAACCAGAAACACTGGCCTGGCCTGCTTCTAAGTTCAGTGGCCTGACTGCAAAAAAATATATAAAAATGATCATTTATATATTTTTTTGTAAATGTTTTCAAGTACCACCAGCAGTACCACCAAGTACCACTAATGGTACGTGTACCACAGTTTGAGAACCACTGCAGTACACAATTGTATCATCAGAATACAACTGGAAATTACATCCGTACAAAGAAGAAACAATATGATTGATGTAGATCGTAAAAAGGACAGTACCCAAAACGGAACCTTGCGGCATACCTTTAGTTATGGACCGAAATTCAGATTGGGCTTGACCCAACTTCACACACTTAGAAGATGGATAATCCCGAAACCAGACACAGGCAGGCCTGGACTGGCCATTGGGAGCACCGGCCCTTACTGCCTTGCAGTCAGGCCACTGAACTTATAAGCAGGCCAGGCCAGTGTTTCTAGTCGTGGTGGCGCGATAGTTAGATAACCTAGGTGGGACAACCAGGGCCCAGGAGTTTAAAACATTGAATTCCGAGTGATTAATTGATTGATTGAACATTTTAATTAACAGATTGCAGAATGGGTACAGTACAGCTCAATACACACAATTGTTAACTCATTGACCGCCGGCGGGGATTAGTCGGGGGCCCTATGGTCGCATTGCCACACGTTAAAATATAGGACTGAGTCACCTTGCTTGTAGAGCTATAACTATATTCTATATTATAGCTATGGATACAATACTATGGCCCATTTGACATCACCTATCTATCGTTCAATATGTGAGAAAGAATGAATTTTTCCATCCATACATTCCCGTGTTATACCGTGGTGAATATAAGTATGGTTTTAGAGCGGTCTGGGGTAATTCATGAAATCCTGAGTTAAAGCCCTATAGGTCGATTCCACTATACACGTTGCCATTTCTTGCCTGTATATGCTATTATCCTGAAATAAAATCTATATCATAGCTATTATGTTCCATCATGAATGCATATAAGGGGGGGGGGGGGGGGGTCGTTTCTGATTATTTGATTGTCAGTAACGGCATTCGCATTGAACACTAAAAACAGTTATCAGCCCGATCGGTATGAAAGCATTGCAGGATCAAGCTTAAATTGACGTCAAAACATCCTTACCTGTGATCGGTAGTATTCTAAAAATAATATTTCAATTGTTTGATCGCCATTTGGTATATCCAATGTCCATTTGGTTGACGGCATAATCCACCACAACATATAGATCGGAGATATTTGACGCACTTCGATGCAACCGGCAGAATGGCTGCCCTCGCCCGACAAGGAAACATGAAACCGGGGACCTGTGGCCGTCCCACAGAGAAAGATAGAAGGGTATAAAGGGTGCTCGATGCGGCCGGTATTGCACTTTTACATTCTCATGAGGATTCCCCATGTTAACCCAGAGTCTGTGTGCCTGTAATGAATAGAAATATCAAATAAAAGGAAAACGGACCAAATAACGTATACGTGGTTGGCGTTCAACGGTTGTCGGACAAACACGTATATAATCGTTGTTGGCGGCCAATGAGTTAAGGGGATGCAGACCAGAGAAAGACTTTCGTCTTGTTTACATCAGGGTCCCCCATTTTCAATGAATGAGTTTAAATGAATGAATACAAATCTGATCCAATCAGATGGCGATTACAAGTTTTGAACTCCTGGGCCCAGGAGATCACTGTGACAGAGAGTAACGCAGTCTAAACAGTCATAAATCCTTTATTCAGGGCGGCCGGGTAGCGCAGCGGACTAAGCGTCTGTCTACCACTGCAGACCACAACTATTCACAAATAGTTCGACATACTATATTCAGGAGGCTGCCAATTAGTTCAAGGAAGTCGAAACAAACCTGGTAAGCTTTGTGTTCACAGCAGTTTAATGTTAGCTAGCGTTAGTGTGTAGTCAGTAAACAGATTTTGTACAAGTTACGTGACCTAACACTGCTCTAACGTCTTTCTCAGGTCTGCATCCCCTTAACAATTGTATGTATTGAGCCGTACTGTATTGTACCCATTCTGCAATCTGTTAAATAAAGTTTTCATTCATTCATTCATTCATTCATTCATTCATTCATTCATTCATTCATTCATTCATGCTAGCTTATCTAGAGGTGGCTAACATCTATGCTAGGTTAACTCAATTCCCGCCCACTCAACTAGTTGGTTAACTAACTTATATAAAGTTGGTAGCTGTTTAACTTGAACCCTAACCAGGAAATGATCAAATCGGTGCTTGTAAATGAATACTTCATTTTTTTTTAACAATATATTTATTGGGTTTTAGTTTGCAAATTACAACATGTATATCAGCAGAGCAGTATTCAGCAAACATTTTCACCCCGTTCTCCCTCCCCTAACCCCACCCCACACAAAATAATAATTAACTTCAAAAACAGGTTCACATAGGAAGGATACAGATTTAAATAATAAAAAATAAAAAATAAACATAAATAAATAATAATACAACCAAAATGTTTTACACATTAAGTAAAGGGTGTTTCTTGTCGTTTTTACACAATAATAAGAGTTGTCCCACAGTACTCCCCCTAATCCTGTTCTTGTTGAAGCAAGTTCCCAACATTCATATTATGCTTTAAGAAGTACACAAATGGTCCCCAGGCATTATCAAAAATGTTTTGTTTACGTCTAACAATATACACCATCTTTTCCATTGACATATTTGAAGCCATTTCTTTAATCCACATACCAATTCTTGGTCCATCAACATTTTTCCAATTAAGAGCTATTACACGTTTTGCTTGTAATATGCACATATCTATAAATCTAAACTCTTTGCGTTGTAGATGTGGGGTGGTAGGATATAAACCAAGAATAAAAAGCTTGGGATTCAATGGCAACTTCTTTGATAAAATTTGATCGATCAGATCAATAACATCTAGAAGGTTTTCACTTTCACACATTCCCATATGCAGTGGAACAGTGTCCCCCTTTCCTCACTACACTTAATACAAGTATCTGGAATATTATCATTAAACGTATGCAATTTAACAGGAGTTATATATGTACGCATCAGCCATTTATATTGTATACGTTTTAGGTTGCTACTGACTGTCTGACTCTGTGCCTCTTTACATGCCATGCTCCATTCTTCTAAAGATATTTCCTCCTCTATGTCTTCGTTCCATTGATTCAGTTTTGATTCAGATGATTCATCTGAACCAGATACAAATAAGTCGTATAGCATTGAAATTAGACCTTTACCATAACAGTGTCTAGTGACTGCTACCTCTAAGATGGAAATGTTCGGTATATCCAATGAATGGTTCTGAGATGATATAAAACTCCTTAGCTGAAGATATTTAAAAAAGTGATGTTTCGGAATATCATATTTTGTAGATATTTCCGCAAAGGACATGAATACTTCATCCTCCTCCCTGTATACGTCTTGCACTTTCCTTAACCCCTTTTCAGCCCATACTTTAAATCCACTATCGTTTTGCCCTAATTTAAAATTGGCATTGCCCCAAATAGGACTGAACCTGGATCGGGACGTATTTATATTCAAATATTTGAGTGTGTCAAACCACACAACTATCATGTTTAAAATAATGGGGTTGTCTGTATTTTTCTTCAGATATTTACGGTCTCCAGAATACAAATACAGGTGCAAGGGTAAGCTCGGTTTAACAGAGCAGGATTCTGAATGGATCCAAGCAGGGGGATTCTCCGATGAGAAGTAAAACATGATCGTCCGCAATTGTGCTGCCCAGTAATACCATTGGATATTTGGGCATTTCAGGCCTCCTCTGTCATATGGTAGGTAAAGTAGAGATAGACGTAATCTGGGGCGTTTATTTTGCCAAATAAAGTTGGTAAACAGTTTCTTGATTCTTGTGAACAAAGACGAGGGGGGAGGTAAAGGGATATTCTGGAATAGGTAGAGAAATTTAGGGAGTATATTCATTTTTAGAATATTAATCCTGCTGATAATTGAGATAGGTAGGGATGTCCAACGCTCTATTGAAGAAGTACTAGCTTCCAGAATTGGGTCATAGTTTATCTGAGAAATCTTATTCACCTCAGGGACAATTTTTATTCCCAAATACGTGAATGTATCTGACTGTTGAGTTGAGAGTAGAAGCACAAACAAGCCCGTCCTCCCTCTCTCTTTCATTGAGTAACATTATAGATGATTTGGAGTGTTTCACTTTATAGCCAGATATTTCCCCAAATGTTTCAATAAGACTTAGGAGTGCTGGGATAGATCTGTAGATTTTTTAGCATTAATATTACATCATCGGCGAAGAGGGCTATCCTATGTTCTATATGACCTTCTCGAATCCCATGAATATCACTGTGCATCCTCACCGCTATAGCAAATGGTTCGATCGCAAGAATGAAAAGTAAGGGCGATAAAGGGCTCCCTTGTGGGCAACTTCTACTAATTTTAAAGGGTTTAGAGACCTTGCTATTCGTCAGAACTTCTGCCGTAAGCCCTGTACAAAGCAATCTAACCCATTTGACGAATGTGTCTCCAAAGCCAAATCGTGTTAACACCTCAAACAGATAAGGCCACTCGACACGGTCGAAGGCCTTCTCTGCATCCAGTGAGAGTAAGGCAGTGTCTGTCGCCCCCTTGTGGTTATATAAAATATTGAGCACGCGTCTGACGTTATGAAAACCCTGTCTCCCTTGAATAAATCCATTCTGGTCTTCCCCCACCACCCTAGGTAGAAGGACCTCCAGTCTTCTTGCAATAATTTTACTAATAATCTTGGTATCCGAATTTTGGAGGCTGATTGGACGCATATTTTCACATTTTGTATTAGGTTTCCCTGGTTTTGGAAGTAAAGTGATTAGGGCTCCCCTCATAGATGTGGGGAGAAGACCATTCTCGAAGGATTCCTGAAACATCTCCAAGAGGGGTGATATTAATTTAGTTTGGAATTTCTTATAAATATCTATGGGGATGCCATCTGGGCCTGCTGCTTTTCCAGCCTGCATACAGCCGATTGCATCAGCAATTTCAACGCCAGTTATATTTTGATCTAAAGCCCTACTTTCCTCCTTTGACATTTTGGGAATATCTAGGTCGTCTAAGAATTGTGTTTGCATGTCCAGGTTAGGAGAACATTCAGAGCTGTATAATTTCCCATAGAAGACTCTAAAAGCCTCATTAATCTCTGTTGGTTCTACCATTTGGGGCTTCAATACAATTGATGGATCTTTCTGCTTGTTGTTGTTTAATGTGCCAGGCGAGAAGTTTTCCAGGCTTTTCCCCCTGATCATAGTAGGACTGTTTGAGTCTTATTAGGTCGGCAGCGGCTTTGTTAGCTGCTAATTCATTGTACTGTGATCTAAGCAGTAGTAGTTTTGAATGAGCATCTGTAGTCGTATGTTTATTATGATACATTTCCGTTTCCATTTTTTTTATATCCTGATCTAATTTCTCCATTTCAAGTCTTGTAGCCTTTTTCTTTGAGCTAGTGAAAGAGATTATTTGTCCCCTAATAAAAGCCTTGAAAGCCTCCCACCTCATGCCAGCAGAGGTCTGGGACTTGTTGCATTCAAAAAACAGGTCAATCTGTTTCTCCAAAAAGTCTATAATGTGTGATCCGTGAGCCATCCTGGTTGAAAACGCCATCTTGGTGGGTCATTCACTAGGTTAGTATCTTCATAGTTCAAGGATACCGCTGCGTGGTCCGAGAGAACTATACTGCTATACTGACATTCACCTACTTTGGAGGCAAGTAGTGCTGAGACTAAAAAGTAGTCTATGCGTGAGTGTGTTTTATGAGTGCTGAAATAGCAGGAATACTCCACTGCATTTGGTTTGCCATGCCTCCAAATATCCAACAAGTTTAATTCCTTCATAAAATGATGTATTGTCTTTCTCGACTTATTGTGAGTGCCTTCTAGACCAGTTGACCTGTCCTTTGAAGGATCCAACGTACAATTAAAGTCACCAGCTATTATGTATTGTCCAGGAAAAGTTGAGGCTGTCAAAAATAAATAAATAATCATAGAATTTAGGGTCCTCTTCATTGGGACCATAAACATTTATCAGCGTTAACGTTTCAGACAGTAACCTACCCTGGACCATAATATATCTACCTGCAGTGTCCCTTACTACATTATGTACCTGTAATGGGACAGACTTATGAATTAGTATCATAACCCCCCTGGCATGAGTGGTGTAGGGGGCAGATAACACTTGGCCCTGCCACCTTTTTGCTACTTTAGGAACATCTTCATTCAAAAGATGCGTTTCTTGTAAAAAAACAATTTTTGATTTCAAATATTTTAACCTGCTCATTACCCGTTTCACCTTTGTAATTTTGTTCAAGCCCCTACAATTCCACGAAGTAAATTTCACCTTGCAGTTCTCTGGCATTAGTTAATTAATATATATATATATATATATCCCTTATGAAAAGGTACATAGACAGCCACACCCATATGAGAGAAGAAAAAATAATAAAACACATAAGGAAAAAAACACCCACCCCCCACCCCCTACTAACCTAATGCCCATGCATCTCCCCTCACCCCACATTTCACTACTGGCCAAACGAGTTTCTCTAACTTGTCTTCCTCCCAAGCTCAAACTAGCTTTCATTTTTTCTAAATACTAATCACACATAACATATCTAGTGTTGTCTTGAACTGCGCAATGCTTGCAACTTGTAGGTCTAGTATCCATTAGGTCAGGGGCCTACTTTAAACGCCAAACACTATTATTACAAATCTGGAACACTTTTAGTACAAACCTGGAACGCGCGCACGCAGGCTGGGAGACGAGGAAAATGTAAAAAGTTAAATGTTTGTAGCCTGCCCCAGAATCTGCAATGCGTTGTAGGAAAAGTCTAAACCAGTGCTGATTTTGTCCATTGAACTAGACTCAGTCCTGTCCGAATAAGAATACAAATAAAAATCAGAGGAAAACTAAACAGTCATAGTCCAATCACGCCTCATTTCGTGGAAATGGCTATTTTTATAACGTCATTTATATATTCACTTATAAGAATACAGTAGGCTCAGTATGACTGTTACTTTCCTTTCGGAGCCTTCCAACGCCGGGACCGTCTCAATAAATCAAATGCTTCGGATAAACTTGTCCACCTCCGCCGGTGTTTGAAAGGTGCGGGCTCTCTCGTTGTGAGTTACCAGCAGCCGGTCTGGAAAGATGATTTGGTGCGTGTGGATCCCCCGGTCTCTCAGCTTCTTCCGCACCTCGTCGTATCCGCGCTGCCTCTTGTGCACACCTGCAGAGAGGTCTATGTGAAGACAAACCGGCTCGTTATTATAAAGGACCTGTCCCTTGGTCCTAGCTGCCCTCAGTACTCTCTCTCTGTCCTTGAAGTTCATGAACTTCATGATTAGGGTCCTTGGGCGTTGAGAGTCAAGTGGCGCACCGATTCTATGAGCACGCTCCAATACTAAGCCCCCTGGTTCAATATTCAGAGCCTCCGGTAACCATTTCTCCAAAAATGCAGTTGCATCCTGGCCCTCTGCCTTTTCCGGTAGCCCCACCAACCTGACGTTATTTCTTCGACTCCTGCATTCCAAGTCCTCCACTTTGTCGAGAAGGTTTTTAACGGTGTTCTCCAGAGTGCTAACCTTCGGTGTCAGCTTATTAACGTTGTCCTCCGCATCAGAAATCCGTTGTTCAGTCTGCTCTATGCGGCTTATGCAATCTTGTATCTGTTTCTTTATTTCCGTAATTGTTATTTGCATTTTGTTGAATTTCTTATACAGTCCAGTTTTCATAGTCAGTATGGCTTTCATGATATCTTGGTTGTCTGGACTCAACTTTTCATCATCAGATTCGTCGACGTCCTCGTGTGCGTTAGCCATCTTGTTTTCATCTGACTTGGTGGCCTCCTCCTCCACCTCAGACTGTTCAGCTTTCTTTCTATCCTTCTTTGCTTTTTCTTTAGCGTTTTTTCCTGACATTTTGATTCCGGATATTCTTATACTTATACTGCGCGACTTTGAGTGATATTTTGATTCGTTTTGTAGGATTAAATTACATGCTAGCAGCTGAGCCTAAAATGTGCGACCTCCTAGTTACTCGTCATGCCCGGAAGTCCCATGAATACTTCATTTACTTAAAAATAATGTGTAACGTTAGTTGCGCACATTTCTGTAACCTAAAGACTCAACCTTTTGCTCAAACAAACTCGACTAGAGGAGTGCTTCCCAATCCTCTCCTCGAAGCACCCCAGCCGTTCAATGTATTTCCACCACCAGCACATCTGATTCAACTTAACAAGCCCTTTATTAGTTGAATCAGGTGTGCTGGGGGTGGAATTGAACAAATACATGGAACAGCTGGGGTGCCTCGAGGAGAGGTTTGGGAACCACTGGACTAGAGCAAACGTTTGAGCTATCAAAGAAATGAAGCAAAAGTGGTTACCTGTGTTGAACTGGTTTATCTTTAGAAAATAAATAAATGTACTGGATTACTATTACGACTACTACCACTGCCAATACTACTATATATATATATTTTTTTTTAAATATATATTTTTAATTACATTTTTCTTTTGTTCATTATAAAACTGTGGCAGGCCGCCACGGTCTAGGTAATTAATGGGAAACACTGAATATATATATTTATATTAATCATATTCTGCCTTTCGGCATTCGGTTTTCGGCCAACTGTTTCCTATTTTCGGTATTCGGTTTCGGCCAAGAATTTCCCATTCGGTGCGTCCCTATTGATAATCAAATGGAGAGAACGGCAACACAATAAACCAACACCTTGGCTTTCATAGTATGAATTATTTCTCATTTAGACTGGGAAATATAATTTTGAAGCATAGAAACGAGAGATGGTTCTGAAATGTATTTGGTTACAGGCGATTATAGATGCTAAAAGCGCCATTTTGGGGGGGGGGGGGGTTATCTACGTACCACAAAACTGAACGTTATTGGCATAAATGAGAACGCAGTTAGTTTAGCTACATTTCTGTGATTGTTTAGCAAAAATTCACATTGCAATCGGATTCAAAATGGTGGAGCAGTGGCACTTGATGTCCAAAAATCTGAACTATCCCTTTAAGGTGACACTCATCATCAAGTACCAGTGACAAGACATGTGTAACTCAGCGAAACCTGTCAATCTACAATTACTCTGGGGAGAGGGAACGTTGTACTTTGCAAGACTCTTATTGTTACTGTTTTTTATCTGGTTTATTTTTAGGCCACAGCCCCACTGATATCCAGGAGGAGATGGCGTCTTGCAGTCACCCCTCTTTGTTGGGACTAAAGGAACTATCCATCTACTTGGTGGACTGCATTAAAACACCAGGACTTAAAGGAACTGTGAATGAAGGAGGAGGTAAGGCTCTAAATTCTCTCTTTATTTAAAAAATAATTCACATTGAGATACTTTTTTTTCTTTTTACAAGAGCGCCCTAGCCAAGACGGGCTACAGCACAATTAACCCTTTGGTTGCCGAAAACGGATATCTACGTTTCTGTGGCCCAGCGCTTGAGTGCCACGTAGACGTAGAAATGTAGATCTACGTTTCTGTTTTGGTATTTATTTTATTCACTATTGCCATTCATAATTCATCGGGGCAGCCTGTGCATGCTGTACTGAATGTGTCTGAGATCGCAGACGGTCAATACTACCGCCTTGCGCCCGCTATAGACCACCGCAACACTTCGGGATTCTGAAATCGGGGAGGAGATAGTGGGGGGAGCAAATGAATGAATGTGGATGAGAGCCTTGATGTAAGTGGTTGCAGCTACGGCTGTGGGGGTGCTAGAGACATGATCCAATAGACTTTTATGCGCCTGAGTCTCCTGAACACGGCGCGACCCACTCCAAATCGATCAGAACTAAATCGGCCGAGCTAAAGTCCCTTTTTCAGCACCTACTCCCCATACGCATGCGCAGATTGCCAACGGAGTCTGAACGACGCGAGACGACGCGCAAATTAATGTTGAATGTTCCATCAGAGGGGGGGAGCTTGTGCCTGCTTCGATGGCCAGTATCCTTTCAGCCGAACAGGATAATGGAAAAATGATCCCACTCAATGGCCAGACGCGTCTTATGGCGACATCTACAACTACCTCATTGAGTCTCCAGGTAGACTAATGTTTATATTTAAGTGCAGTGGTCTATAGCCGCTCACACTACCACCCCGCTCTGATGGAACATTCAACATTCATTCGCTCGTCGTCTCGCGCCGTTCTACCCCGGCTATCCCCGCCATGTGTGGGCTGTCAGCCCATGTCCCCACCCTGTCTCCCCGGAGCCGTGGCCCCCCGTACTATACCAGGAGGGAGGGGTGGGGAGCGAAGGTGGAGGGAGGCGCGCGCCTTCCCGTCCCCGACAAAAGCTTGGATCGAGGGCTAACTTTCAATAGATCGCAGCGAGTGAGCTGCTCTGCTATGCACGAAACCCTGACCCAGAATCGGGTCGTCTACAAGTGATTTAGCACCAGGTTCTCCACAAACTTGCGATGCATAACAGGAGAGGGGCGACCATCATCCGGCCGCACCCCAACCCCGTCACGAACGGCTTTCCTCACCGACCGGAGGCGGCTATCCCGGGCCAACTTGAGATCCACGGCGCTACGGTATCGTTACGTTTAGAGGGGATTCTGACTTAGAGGCGTTGAGTCATAATCCCACAGATGGTAGCTTCGCACCAGTGGCTCCTCAGCCAAGCACATACACCAAATGTCTGAACCTGCGGTTCCTCTCGTACTGAGCAGGATTACTATTGCAACAACACATCATCATCAGTAGGGTAAAACTAACCTGTCTCACGACGGTCTAAACCCAGCTCACGTTCCCTATTAGTGGGTGAACAATCCAACGCTTGGTGAATTCTGCTTCACAATGATAGTAAGAGCCGACATCGAAGGATCAAAAAGCGACGTCGCTATGAACGCTTGGCCGCCACAAGCCTGTGGTATCCCTGTGGTAATCCCTGTGGTAACTTTTCTAACACCTCCTGCTCAGAAAAAGAGGGAGTATTGATAATCTCCGAGTAGGGCTGACCCCTATAAGTCGATTAGTCGACTAATCGGTCAAAAGGAGCCGTAGTCGACTGGCCAACCTCTTAGTCGAATATATATATATATAAAATAAAAAAAAAGTATAATATATATATATATTTTTTAATCATTCTTTCCAAAATAAAAGAGGCCTAGAAGCATGGCTAACGCTAATGGCACGCATACCAGAGGCTAACTGCCTACGAAAACAGGCACAGAGGCACTGAAAGAGGATTTCACCTGTCTAATGAACACACTAGACTAGACAAATATCAAGATGTATCCATCAGTGGACCAATTGCATGCTTTTGCAGAGGACAAGAAGCCTTCAGTCGACTCCTTCAGACATTAAGCACCTCCACAGGCCAAATGGAACGATAAAAAAAAAATAAAAAAAAATATTAAAAAATATTATACTTTTTTTTGTATTTTTTTTTAGTCGACCAATAGTCGACTAACGGCAAATTTTGCCCAATCATAGTCGACATCCAAATCCTTAGTCGGGGACAGCCCTAGCGCCGAGGTTATCGGTACTGCTATCGATACTCGAGAAATTATTATTATTATGAGTTTTTTTTCGAGGAATTTAAACGTTGCAAACTATCTCTCCTCTCTCTGTCTGCACAAGAAGCGAGCCGCAGCGAGCCATTACACACACTCGTCGCAAGCCGCTGACACTCACACATACACATACGGGTACTTAATAAGGAAGGTGCTGTCCGTGGCTCCGTGCTGAAGCGCGCAGCACACAGACAGCTCTGCATGCGCTTGTTAGCTACGGAGCTAACAGAGTGTACCATCCAGCATCACTGGAAACCGAGTAACGTTAAGTCGAGTTCATACCACACTACACATATGAACTCGGCATAACGTTAACGTTACTCCGTTTCCATGAAGTGTTTAATTAGCAGCAATCTGTTCTGTTGTTGAAAATTTTACGTTAAGTTAGGTATCCGACGCACCGAAAATGCGAGGACAGGAAGCCGTCATGAAATCATTGTAGTCATATTGTAGTCTTTTAGTCTTATTAACTAAAAGATTTTAACAAAATAAAAAGCAGCAACACTATTGCATAACTGAGTCATGTTTGCTATGTATTTCTTTCTTTAGGGGAGTAGGACATTTGTTTCACAGTTTTAGCATGATGTTTTATAGATGGCTAGGTTAAACACAGGTTTTTGTTTTTAAGAGGGGGGGGTTTGATTTGATTTGATTGAAGTTTATTTCAAATAATGCAACGCAACAAACAAATATCAAGTACAGATATGGCCTTAAGCCGTTCAAATAATAAATGTGTAAATTTCTTTTTTAATTTAAATATATTTCAATATTTAAATAATAATAATCTAAAAGAACCAGATAAGAGTATCGATAAAGTACCGAACCGTTAAGCAGTATCGATAAGAGTAGTAGTATCGATTAAAATCCTAACGATACCCATCCCTAGTCGTATTTTACATTTTATTCCTAAAAACATGGCGAAATATGGAATTTTACCATAAAAATGGACTGAATGGAGTATTTTCTGATTTATGGAGTGATAAAAAGAGATATCCAAAATCCCCTCTGTAATAACCTTTGGCTCTAATATGTCAACAAAATGAAACTATAATTTAGAAAATGGCTTTATCCAATGTTCAGATTTCTGTCCTGGAATTATATGCAAATTAGTGCATATTTAAGTAGATAATGCCTCATTTGCATATTTAAACATACAATTTCAGAAAACTTGTAATACAAAAAAGTCTTGTCTTAATCTAAGTAATCAACTGGGGAATTTTCATTGTGATATCTATTAGTTAATTTTTTTACCCTATTCACCTGTAGTGTCTCCCCTTAAAGGAAACAGGTTAAGACGTTTTCTTCATTCATTCCTTTAGGTTCGATACAATTGAACAGGTGGATATAATAACATTCACGTTGCAGCAGCAGCTTGTGTCGTCTCCACCTCGCGCTGGCCTGAGTACTAACTCTAGTCCCATATATTTGAGGTCGTTGACGGTATGTTTACACTTAGAGAAATGTCGAGCTACCGATGACTTGACATCTGAATTCTCACAGCACATTTGTGTTCACTGATTCTTGATTTAAAGGCTCTCGTTGTTTTGCCCACATAGGAAAAATTACAAGGACATTTTAGCAAATACACCAGATTGGACGAATTACACGTAATCCGTCCTTTGACTGGGATATTTTTCCCCGTTTTTGGATGTGCGAAAAATTTATCTTTAATCATACCCTGGCACTGAACACAGGATTGGCAGGGAAAATTTCCATCTGGGATGTTGGACATAAAATGAGAAGGTTTCTTTAAGGGCAAATCAGTTTTGACTAGGAGATTAGATAAATTCGCTTGTCTCTTGTAAAAATAGTTAGGCGAATGCTGAAACGCTGTCCTTATGAGAGGGTCGGACTGCAGAATATGCCAATGTTTATTGACAATACTCTGCATGTCTCTCGTAATAGGGCTGTAAGTAGACACAAAAGATACTTTGTCAGGTTTATCTTCTTTCTTTCTGGGGGTAAACAACGTGGCCCTGTCGATATGCTTGGTTTTATTAAAGGCTTTTAGTGTCAAATCAGCACTATATCCTCTCTCGTGGAAACTGCCACGGAGTACCTTTGCTTGTGCAATAAATGTATCGTCAGTATCACATATTCTCTTATAGCGAAGTATTTGGCTATAAGGAAGACTGTTCTTCAAGGCTGGGGTGTGATAACTAGAATAATGCAAGAACGAGTTACGGTCTGTCTCCTTTTTAAAAACCTCTGTGTGTAATGAGATGCCATCTGGGGCTTTCTTGATCAGAACATCGAGGAAGGGTAAATTATACATATCAAACTTTAATGTAAACTTTATCGTTCTTCTACAGGAGTTCAGGTACTCAAGGAAGGCAAAAAGTTCAGATGATGAACCAGACCAAATAAAAAACAGATCGTCAATATAGCACATATTAGATTTGACACATTTCTCAAACGGGTTATTATTAAAGATATGATCCACTTCATATTTGGACATATAAAGATTGGCTAGGTTCACAGCGGCTGGAGAGCCCATGCTGAGGCCTCTGTTTTGTAAATAGTATTTATCTTGGAATCTAAAATAATTTCTAGTTAGAACTAGATCGGTTAAACTAACCAGCGCTTCTGTAGGGGGGAGTAATACTTCCCTCGAGTTTAAATAAAAACTCAGCGCATCTGCATGTGGAATGCTGGGGTAAAGAGAGGATCTTTCCTTGTTAGAGGAAGAAATTAAAACTATTCTAACCCCTGACCGAACTGCTCGAGTCAGTGAACCAGAAACTTGATAAGTATACACAGGACATCGAGCTGCACAAGAGAGCCAAGAGGAGAAGAGATGTGCAAGACTACGCAACACATATGGTGTATCCATGGCTCCACAATCCACCTTCCAGGAACCGCAGGCTGAATTGGCAGCCCAGAGACAGGCAACGACATACCGACTCCTCCTCCACAGCGGTGAGCTCCGACGAGGCGCCCTCTCAGCCGGGCAGATACCCGCTCCGGAGCCAGTCTGTTTTTCGAGGCGAGCAGGACGCTCCGCTTCCTCCCCGACCGGAAAGAGAACCCATAGGAAGACGAGGCGGGGCCAGAGGAAAAAATCCACGGTTCCGGTGATGAGCATTACATCTAACATTGTCAACATTTCAGATGTATTATTGAGCGACCCACACCATAATATCCTGTCTAAAGGTTTATCTTTTGTCCCAGCCCGCAAGGTGGATGCATTTACTACCAAGGTAGAGCTATTTAAGTTTTTTAGAAATATTAAGTTGAAAGCATTTTATGCCAGAGGGTTTAATAAGAGAACTCAATATGCCAATGAAAATGTGTTGATAAGTGATGATGATGCTGATGCTAGGCCTGAGATAGAGCCAGACACCTTTAGAAGAAAAGTATTTAAACCCCGTAGTCTGTTTACTCCCCATCTCAATCCTCCCTCAGTTGAAACTTTCTGCAGATTAGTACAAGATGATGTCCTTAAGTTATGCGAGACCAGTCACAAAGCCCATCTTTATCCAAATTTACTTGAATCGGAGTCTGCAGCACTGAAGGAGCTCATGAAGAAGGATGATTAAATTTTTAGAAAAGCTGACAAGGGTTCTGGTATCGTGCTCCAAAATAAGAGCTCGTATATATCTGAGATAAACAGACAATTGAATGAGATTGAGGTATATACCCTTCTAAATTCAGACCCTGTGTTCAGATTTTCTACGGAAATCAAAACGGTCCTTAAAAGCCTGAGATTGTCTGAGGCAATTACAGAAAATGAATTTAAGTTTATGTTCGTAGAGTACCCGGTTACTCCTATTATTTACACTTTACCTAAAATCCATAAGGATATGATTAGCCCTCCTGGTAGACCTATTGTTTCCGGTATTGGCTATGCCACAGAAAAAATCTCTCAGTTCATTGATGCGCATATTAAGGATTTGGCCTCTTCTCAGCGTGGTTACTTGAAGGATACTACTACTTTTTTGAACAGGCTCTCGTCCTGCAACATTAGTCCTACAGACTTACTAGTTACCATAGATGTAGTCAGCCTTTACCCCAGCATTCCACATGCAGATGCGCTGGACGCGCTGAGTTTTTATTTAAACTCGAGGGAAGTATTACTCCCCCCAACAGAAGCGCTGGTTAGTTTAACCGATCTAGTTCTAACTAGAAATTATTTTAGATTCCAAGATAAATACTATTTACAAAACAGAGGCCTCAGCATGGGCTCTCCAGCCGCTGTGAACCTAGCCAATCTTTATATGTCCAAATATGAAGTGGATCATATCTTTAATAATAACCCGTTTGAGAAATGTGTCAAATCTAATATGTGCTATATTGACGATCTGTTTTTTATTTGGTCTGGTTCATCATCTGAACTTTTTGCCTTCCTTGAGTACCTGAACTCCTGTAGAAGAACGATAAAGTTTACATTAAAGTTTGATATGTATAATTTACCCTTCCTCGATGTTCTGATCAAGAAAGCCCCAGATGGCATCTCATTACACACAGAGGTTTTTAAAAAGGAGACGGACCGTAACTTGTTCTTGCATTATTCTAGTTATCACACCCCAGCCTTGAAGAATAGTCTTCCTTATAGCCAAATACTTCGTTATAAGAGAATATGTGATACTGACCAGCGTTTCCGTTAGCCGGTAATTACCGGTATTTGACTGGCAAAATCTGGTGAAGTCCGACATATCTAATCTCTCCGGTCATAATGTCCGGTGAAAATAATTCCCTCTAAACACAATTAGATTATTTGAATTGTATTAAAATAGGCTAAAATTAAATAGCCTATGCGATGAACGAAACAATCATTACATTTGTCGTTGCTTCACCAAGCAGCCGGTCAATGACATCCTGTGTCAGCGAGCTGGCAGCTGATATATTTACGTGAAGCATGGCTTGGCAGGGTGCAGTACTCCAATTCAGCCATTGGCAATTCAGCTGTTGGGTGGGGGCGCTGCTGACACCGCTGCTCTGCTCTGTCTGCTCCTGCTCCATGCTTCACGTAAATATATCAGCTGCCAGCTCGCTGACACAGGATGTCATTGACTGGCTGCTTGGTGAAGCAACGACAAATGTAATGATTGTTTCGTTCATCGCATAGGCTATTTAATTTTAGCCTATTTTAATACAATTCAAATAAT
Source organism: Notolepis coatsorum (assembly GCF_963971535.1). Lineage (NCBI taxonomy): Eukaryota > Metazoa > Chordata > Actinopteri > Aulopiformes > Paralepididae > Notolepis > Notolepis coatsorum. The sequence continues at coordinate 203,450,492 of NC_140167.1, forward strand.
CAAATTGTGCTTAGAGGGAATTATTTTCACCGGACATTATGAGCAGCAGCACCAAGTCGTTGGGAGGTGGAGATATACATCACGGCGCAAACCCACGATAATGTTGCCGTCTCTCTGCCAAATTTCTCAGTTCTTCGCTTGATATAATTAATACAAATGTCCAATATAACGGAATTCGTTAGCTCATAAAAATGTGATTATAACAGACTGCTGTTTATTAAGGTCGGGCAGACTGCCCACCGACACCTCAAGTCGGCAGCAGCACGCAGTCTCGAGGGACTTATTTTATTTGGAATATATTAATGACTGTATATACGCAAAAGTAGTCTAGTTTTAAGTTAAAATATTATAAATGCCTTGATGATGTCATTCTTTATATAGGCCTATCAATTGTTTTTAAGCTCAATGAACTCTGACCGGAATTTATCCCATTTGTCCGGTAGATTGAATTGACACTCAGACCTGCAAAAAAAAATTCTAACGGAAACCCTGATACTGACGATACATTTATTGCACAAGCAAAGGTACTCCGTGGCAGTTTCCACGAGAGAGGATATAGTGCTGATTTGACACTAAAAGCCTTTAATAAAACCAAGCATATCGACAGGGCCACGTTGTTTACCCCCAGAAAGAAAGAAGATAAACCTGACAAAGTATCTTTCGTGTCTACTTACAGCCCTATTACGAGAGACATGCGGAGTATTGTCAATAAACATTGGCATATTCTGCAGTCCGACCCTCTTATAGGGACAGCGTTTCAGCATTCGCCTAACTATTTTTACAAGAGACAAGCGAATTTATCTAATCTCCTAGTCAAAACTGATTTGCCCTTAAAGAAACCTTCTCATTTTATGTCCAACATCCCAGATGGAAATTTTCCCTGCCAATCCTGTGTTCAGTGCCAGGGTATGATTAAAGATAAATTTTTCGCACATCCAAAAACGGGGAAAAATATCCCAGTCAAAGGACGGATTATGTGTAATTCGTCCAATCTGGTGTATTTGCTAAAATGTCCTTGTAATTTTTCCTATGTGGGCAAAACAACGAGAGCCTTTAAATCAAGAATAAGTGAACACAAATGTGCTGTGAGGAATTCAGATGTCAAGTCATCGGTAGCTCGACATTTCTCTAAGTGTAAACATACCGTCAACGATCTCAAATATATGGGACTAGAGTTAGTACTCAGGCCAGCGCGAGGTGGAGACAGACACAAGCTGCTGCTGCAACGTGAATGTTATTATATCCACCTGTTCAATTGTATCGAACCTAAAGGAATGAATGAAGAAAACGTCTTAACCTGTTTCCTTTAACCTCCTTACTCCCACATTGTTATTTCTGGTCTGATTAAAGATGTTGTTTGTTGCCAAACTAGAGGCATGATTCACAAAGATGCCCAATGTATAATTTGAAACTAATTAATTCAATTACGTAAAGTGGCTCAATTAGCCCTATAAATTAAGGGCATGCTATATGTTATCAAGTTTCTGGTAATTTTGTTTTGTTTCGTTTTGTATTGTATTGTTTATAAATATTTATTGATGATAGATATAGATATATCTATACATATGTATAAATTATGATTGGACTCTATTTGATAGGTCATTCATTTAGTCATATTGCATAGGCACACCTGCGTTGTGATGTCATTTCCTGCCGTGTCATTTATCTGCCAGGTGTATTTAACCATCACCTTGAATGCATTTCCAGTGCTAGCCATACCACTGATGAAGGACATTGTCCGAAACATGTCTGCTTTTGATTCAGGCTGCCAATAAAAAACATTAAACCTGTGAGTGCTGGTCCGGCTACCCTGCTTTGATATACTGAACTTTATGGGATTACAGCACCCAGTGTGAGAACTTGTGAGCGCGGTCTAACTTGACTATATCTAACTGTATTAAACAATATAAAACGAATTGGCCATAATTGACTGAGCAAACTAATGCTTACTGCTGTAACCTACTAATAACACTTAAGTAAATCTGAAGATTATTATATAGCAGATGCCTTGGAGAATAAGTCGTGGACAACTGTAGCGTGTGCTTGTTTATACATAACCCATTTCATGACTGTGATGCTTGAATACAGGGGCAGGGCTTGCATCACAGTCATGAAAGTCTAGTTTATACAGAGCTGGTGGTATTTTGCTGGCTGAAATACGGACGAGAGGGAACTAGGTAGCGGGGCTATATTACTTTTAACATGTGCTTAAACCCAGTGTTCTCGACAACGGAGTATGGTCGCAGATCTGCTGCTATAAAAACACCTATGGCGTTTGTTATTGCTTTGGCCCGGTCTGCATTAATAGCGAGATGCTGCTTGAATGCAACGTTGCTTCCAAATAAAAAGAGAAAATGCCTTTAATTTGTATTTAGTTTAAAAAGTATGAATCACAAGTGAAGCTCTCTCTGCTTCGGCCTGTAAGTGAGCTGCTGAGGTAGAAGATCTGCTGGACCTGCTGGTTCCAGACCTTGTGTGACCTTTGTGAGCAGCTTTTTTACTTTCCACATTAGAAATGCTGTCCTTTGGATTAATTAGATTTTGCACGTCCTCCTCATCCTCAGTTTTGGTACTTTTTGTCCATGCAGTCATGTGATCAATAAAGTCATTGACATTGATCATTTTGGCCTTGAACCAAATGTCATGTTTTTCCCTTTCCTCAGGAGGTACTATTGGCAACAGAGCATCCTGGTTTGCTGCTGCTTCCTTGCATATGTGGAGATATTGCATAAATGCGCATTGCACCGCCTGTTTGCATCCACTTTGCATTAACTCCAAAATCGTTTTTTGCAAGTTAGAAGCCTTGTTAAATTTAGATTTATGTAATTTATGTAATAAATGATCCATTTGGGCTTTTGGTGTTAATTTGCTCTTGCGTTTTGTGACCTGCTGTGCTTTGGTTTCAACATTGTGTGTGATTTGACCTGTGTCCACCTCGGACTGTTCTTTACAATGCGTTTCAGCCGTGGCGGGCTGTTCAACCATAACGCTAGACTCTGCTTGACTCTGAACACCTTTATCAGAATCCATATCAGCAATATAAGACCAACAGATTCAATATGAAACAGTACCTTCGGTTAAATCACTTAAACAAAACCCACAGTTAATCATCACATGGTTAAAACCAAAACCTAAATAGACACGCACACACCCACGAACGGGCTGCAACCATAAACCACCAATGCATTGGAATTTCGCCTTTTATATTTTTCTCAAGTGACCCTGTGTGCACACAATTGTTTTTTATATGGCCATATAAGGTATATCTGGTAGCGCGCTACATACCCGTTTGTTGCGCAGCGCTGCCGGGTCCGTTTTACTTTGTTCTTTGAACTTCGAAAATACTTCAAACAGCGCTCCTTGTCCGAGCGCTGTTCACTCAACTGCTTGCGTGCAGGACAGCTCCTGGTCGGTCCAAAGGAACGATCATGGCGCAGGGCAGCTCCTTGTCCGTCCAAACGAATGATCAACTCCAAATGGTGCAGGGCAGCTCCTTGTCCGTCTGCTTGTCCAAACGGTGCGGGTCGCTGGGGCAGCTGTCCTAATGCCGTGAGCAGCACCGTGGGTCCTTCTGGTCCAAACGCTGCGAGGCCGCCCGGCCGTGCGATTGTCCGAACGCCGTGCTCTCAAGCACCGGCGTGTCTTGGTCCAAATTGTCCACATTCCGTGCAATTCCAAGCGAAACGGTGAACCAAACAATTGTCACTAATTAGTGTCTTTTAGCGATCTCAGAAATCTAAACGCTGTCTCACTGATCAGCTGTTGAATCTTGAGCGCAGAGTGCGATTATCCTCGTCTTCCAATAAATAACAAAGGTTTCAATTGTCCATTTCAAACGAAGAGCCTTAGTTTTTGACTAATGTAGAGCCTTTACCTATAAGCCTACTGCGAGGGGCAAGTGGGCTGAGTTGAGTTAGACGCGTGCTTGAAGAATTAAATGTCCAGAGTGCTCGTATATTTTTGGATATGCCAATCCATTTATTGACCATTATCCACCAAAAAATATATACGAAACTCTTTTTACAAATAACACTGAACGCTGACCTATACGGCACATCAACACGATCACGGTCAAAAACTGTTTGGCTATTCCCCTTGCACACCTGGGGCTCGTCACCCACTGATCAGTATAAATGGGTAACCACCCCCTGTGATATATATTGTTACAGATTTCCCATAGCGTGATGTAAGATTTTATCCATAATGTGACACTTAAATCTGTCATAACCTGAGACTAAAGGGGCTTTAGTCCTGGACTAAATTAAACTGACCTTAATCATAGCCATGATAACTACTCCTGCTCCAGAAACTGTTGACTAACTGGTGCTTGAAACAAAGTGGTTTAAGTCTATAACTGTAGATGACTCTGGACCAGGGTTAGAAATTAACATAACTTTTTTTGCCCCCCTTAATTGATTTTCGGGGGCTTTTTTTTCCATTTCGGGGGCACTGAATTTTTATGATAAACGGTAGGGGTGGGACGGTTCACAAAATGGACGGTTTGGTTCGTATCACGATTTTGGTGTCACGGTTTTCAGTTCGATATACGTTAATTTTTATTAAAAAAAATTTAACACTCAAATCTAAACATGCTTCTCATTTATTAAAAATAAAATAAAAGGTTTACAGTGTTTACAGCCTTAAATAATGTTTGGCACACAAAGACCGAACTGACTGAAAAATATATTTGTCAAAGTAATAAGTATTAACTTCGTGCAAACAAACAATTATGCTCAGCCAGCACTAGACTTTCCTTTCTTTAATATAAACACACAAAAACAATGTCAACCATGTTTAAATTCCCTGATTGTCAGTTCTTAATGGAAAGATTCGTTTTCTGCTTGAAATTATTATGTTTCTGTCTACATTTATTTAGACTAACATTATTTAAATATTGAGTGCAACTGTGGTGGATTACGTAATTCGGTGAGTTGGAACTATCTATGGGTTGGCGCGGGTCCCCACGGACATTTTAGCGTGTGGCACCTTCAGCTCCGGTAACGTTAGGAGGAGTTCATAACCATAGATATCTATAGCATCAACATGCAGTGGGACAGCAGTAATAGTCCCGGTTGGAGTTAGTAAAACACAGTTGTATGTTAGCCTTCTTGGATGTTGAATAAACGCCTATCATTGTCTTTAAACACCCCGCCTCTCAGACTCCCATTTCCTCCTCTGCTACAGTAGCTAGTAGTAGCTACGGTGACATTTCATTGACTGTACAGGGCTGTACGCTAAGCTTTTTCACTAGGGGCACACTTGCCCCTAAATGAGAAATTTAGGGGCAAAGAATATTTTTTAGGGGCAAATTTTTAAATAACTATTTTACCATTATAATAGGGCTGGGAGATATGGCCTCTAAATGATATCGCGATATTTTTTGGCCATATCACGATACACGATATATATATCGCAATATTTTGACATTTCCTCTAAGTCTAAAGCACTTAAAAATGCTTGATTATAATAAGTCCCTGCAACATATGTTTGCATTATTAAACCATGAAGATGCTTTAAAAAATAATTTAATGAAAATGTACTAAGAGTAGTCTACTGACACACTAATAAAAAATTTATTTACATCTAAGACCATTTATATAAAAACTTTTGGGTGCCTTTTTTTTGCACAGTACTGTGTTTTCTATCCACTTTAGCCAAACACACACACACACACACACACACATATATATATATATATATATATATATATATATATATATATATATATATATATATATATATATATATATACACACACACACTACTGTGAGAAAATAATAATCACACACACAAAGGGATAATGGCTTATAGCAGACTTAATGATTTTAGAATATTTCAGATAATGAAATTAAATGTTTATCATCAACTATCCAGTTAGTATTTATACTGTCTGTAACGTTTGGCTACTTTAAATCATTGAATGTAGAGAGAGCTGTACTGTATTGTACCCATTCTGCAATCTGTTAATAAAGTTTTCAATCAATCAGAGCAAGAGAGAGAGAGAGAGAGAGAGAGAGGGGGCGAGAACGAATGAGAGAGCCAGCCCCCCCCCCCCCCCCCGGGTTTTGTTCTAGGTTCGCGTTTTGATCGTCTAAGCTGCCGTAGGTGATGACGTCACACTCGAATGTAAACAGGAAGCGTTTAACAGACGGAGATGGAAAGTGGATGATATACAGTAACAGAAACGAATAACCAATAAATATGAAGTTATGTTTAAACTTCTGTTGTCAAGCGTTGTCAATATAACCCACCCCCTTTCCTCCCGAATGGAACTAGTGTTGTGGAGTCCGCTTTGACTGGTGTCCAGGGTTAGCAGCAGCTAACGCTAGTTAGCTTAGCATAATCCTAATGGATACCGTGGATAGCAGGCTAACGTTAGCCCATTGCTCCTGTCAATCAAATTGCATGTTATTAAAGGTCCGCGCTGGTCTGTCTAATGAAATTACAACCGCAACATTATGCCCTGGTTGTAGGCTAATGTTTTATCCAATTTGTATGGATTAATTTAGGAGTGAAATGCGAATGAAGGGTTGCAATCACTACTCGCAAGCTTGCCCCCAGATGATATTTTCCACTCGCACCGGCCAGATTAGGGGGCAATTTGCGACGAGATGCTCGCAGTGTACAGCCCTGCTGTACAGTATTAGCTTGCGGGCTGCGTCGGGCTACCATAGTTAAAACGTGCGTTGTTTTGTACAAACTGCTAACGATATGGCAAGATGTGTGTATGCCTATGTAATGTTAATGGTATGTTTTTAAAGTCGTAATGAAGATTGATTTATATTGTGCGTGCCATTTTTACACAAACTGACTAGCACCTGGCTGCAGCTGGACCCTATTGGGCTGCAGTGCTGCTGCTGCCTGCAGCCAGTGCAGAACACCGGCTCCGCCAAATTAATTTTTTTATTTGCGCGTCATCTGAACCGTACGATACACAGACGCTCCATTACCGGATAAATATATATATAATTAGTAAACTGTCGGTGGCATTAAGTGCCCCCCTTAACTGATTTTCAAGGGCATTTTGTCCATTTTCAAGGGCATTATGCCCCAAGCCCCCGTTAATTTCGAACCCTGCTCTGGACTACACTGTTCTTAAACTATAAAACCAAGGTACATACCATTTATAAAGCTCTTACATAGAAACTAATTTACATAAGCCATCTTGCAATACCACTTCATAGGGTTTTATGGGGTTGGGGGTTCCAGTGGTGACATTCGTTTTTCGGGATTTGAGGTCACAGTCGCATATTATTTGATGACTAAATGGAAAACAATTATGATAATTTGTAGAAATTATGATAATTTGTTCAGTGAAGGTGAGGATCACAGTAGCTAAATTATTATTTATCGCTGCACACTATTCTTTTTGTTAACCTTAACAGTTAACCTGTTAAGCTGTAAGGTCCCCTTATAAGGGGACCCTGCTTTTCTTTATAATAAATCGATCAATAGAGACCGTATTAGATCCCCACGTGGGGTATGCATAATGTATTCAGCCTGACTAAGCTCAGTACCTCAGTGCTGATTGGCTCAGGTGTTGCAAAAGTCAACGGTGACATTGTTATTTCTCTTCATGTAGTGTGTGTGTGTGTGTGTGTGTATAGAATGTGTGTATGAGAGAGAGAGTGTGTGTGTTTGTGACATTTATGCGTAAGAGATAGGGATGCCCCGATCGATCGGCCACCGATCGTTATCGGCCGATAATCAGTATAAATATGCGATCAGTGATCGGTGATAATGCTTTATTTTCGCCGATCGTCAACCGATCTCACTCGCTGTCTCAGTTCTGTCTCAGACACCGGGTGGTGCGGCGTCTGCTCATCCCTCCAGCCCCTCCCGCACGCATGTAAACACGGGTCTAGTAGTCTAGTGGGACGGGACACGGGAGGACGGCGTCTCCCTGAGCTAACGTTAGCTTAGCTACCGTTACAAAATTACCCACTCAACTATTCACTTTTAGTTTAATACATGATGAGGCATTGTCTAACCGAATGGTATCTAGCCGGCCAGCTACCGATAGCTCCTGACATCAACAAACGCTCCACAAAGTCTAGTAGAGACGTGTATGATACCTGTTAGCTGTTAGCTCACGTTAGCGCAAGTTAGTTCACTGTTCAAAACGAAATGTCCCATTGAACTAAATAATTCACTGAGGCGTTGTATTAACGTTATATATCCGGCTAGCAGTAGCTACAGATAGCTCCTGATATCAATGTCTTATAACACTGATTCGATGCATATTCGAGCTGAGGGCATGTTGAATGTGATATGACCACAGTAACGTTATACCATTAGGGTCCAGGTGCAGCGCAGGAGAATCCTTGCCGTAGCTCGAGGCTACTAGAGTACACACAGACAGTGGAGCTTGTTGCGTGGTGGCGATGTCTCGCAGATAATACAAGTACAAGTCTAATTATATAATATATATATTTTATAAAAAAAAGAAAATTATATAAAATTAAATTACATTTTTTTTAATCAAAAACGATCGGTATCGGATCGGTATCGGCCGATATGGCTCACGACGATCGGTATCGGTGGCAAAAAAACGTGATCCGGGCATCCCTAGTAAGAGAGATAGAAAGAGACGAGGTGTGTGTCTGTGCGTGTGCGTTCTGCCCAGTGGGGCGTGTGTTAAGGACACAGTCGGTGTGAAATACCAGGCCGGTCTCAATGTCAGCTGGCGGCACCCGCCCCACAAAGGTCAGCTACCAAGAAATATAAAGTAAATAAAGGTACGACTGAAGACTAAATATTGGGTCCTCTACTAGTCAATGAAAGCAGGTGGATTTTATGCAACAACAACACGCTGAATAAAATCACCAATTATCTTTCTCTCCTTCCTCTGACACTCTTCTCCATCACTATCTCCATTCAGATAGCTGTCCTGTCAGGCCTGGGAGGAAACCAAGAGGCTTGGATGGAGGAAAAGGTCTCTGCTGTGACCAGTGTGGAAAAAGCTTTCTTTTTCCATCGAATCTGCAAATACACCAGAGAATTCACACAGGAGAGAATCTCTACTCCTGTGCCCAGTGTGGACAAAGCTTTACTCAGCAACAGACTCTGAAAAGACACCAGAGAATTCACACAGGAGAGAAGCCCTACTCCTGTGACCAGTGTGGACAGAGCTTTACTCGGCAACAGACTCTGAAATCACACCAGAGTATTCACACAGGAGAGAAGCCCTACTCCTGTGACCAGTGTGGACAGAGCTTTACTCGGCAACAGACTCTGAAAAGACACCAGAGAATTCACACAGGAGAGAAGCCCTACTCCTGTGCCCAGTGTGGACAAAGCTTTACTCAGCAACAGACTCTGAAAAGACACCAGAGAATTCACACAGGAGAGAAGCCCTACTCCTGTGCCCAGTGTGGACAGAGCTTTACTTGGCAACAGAATCTGAAAACACACAAGAGAATTCACACAGGAGAGAAGCCCTACTCCTGTGACCAGTGTGAAAAGAGCTTTAGTCGGCAAGAGCGTCTGCAAACACACCAGAGACTTCACACAGGATGGAAGCTCTACTTTTGCGACCAGTGTGGAAAGAGCTTTAATGAACTGAGTTCTCTGAAATCACACCAGAGAATTCACACAGGATGGAAGCCCTACTTATGCGACCAGTGTGGGAAGAGCTTTAGTCATCCGAGTAATCTGAAATCACACCAGAGAATTCACACCGGTTAAAAGCCTCCTTCTGTGACCAGTGTGGGTAGAACTTTAGGACAAGTACACATCTTCTGATTCATCAGCAAATCCATACAGCAGAGAAGCTACATCATTGTGGTCTGTGTGAGAAGAGATTCTTAAGCATTACATCACGAGACAGAGTGGGTTATAGAAATTAGATCACTTTCTTTTTTTTAAAACCTACTTTCTATAGAAGCATCTAAGAATGAAGTTCTTAACAGTTATTAACCAGTTCGAAACAAGGCGGACATTAATAAAATGTTCAATCAATCAATCAATTCAATAACCCACGCTCACTTACAACAGCGCACATCCGCATGAGCGTGTGTTATTGGTTAGATTGATTGATTGCCTGAAAATTGTATTAACAGTGAAATGAATGTCCTTTTGACAAATGGCAGATATTTTGTTCCACAATTACGCATGACACATTAATTACATAATCCAACATTGTGTAAGAAACTAACACATTTGCCATGACAGAATCATTTTTGAATTAGTCGTTATGATGCTTTCAACACATCCATTCGTAAAGATTATTAAAACCACGAACGGCGGGGGCGCCCGCGACACGGCCGACCCGGGTTAGATTCCGAACCCGTCGTTATTTGCCGAATGTCTTCCCCCCACTCTGTCTCCCGTTCCTCCTCTATCTCTCTCTACTGGACTGCCCAGTAGAAATAAAGCGATAAACGAAAAAAAAAAAAAAAACGCGAACGGCGGAGTGATTGTAATTAGGTTATGGGCGGGTTCTGGGATCAGGAGCATGGGTTATAAGTAGGGATGTCCGATATTATCGCCTACCGATATTATCGGCCGATATTGGCATTAAAATGTGATATCGGAAAATATCGGTATCGGTTTTCAAAACAAGTTTTTTTTACATTTCTATAACCTTTATTTACCCAGGCAAGCAAGTAAGAACAAATTCTGATTTTATTTATTGTCAAAATATGCATAATGTTGTGTTAATTCCACAACAAGAGATATGTAATGTTAATTACCTGAAATTATTCCGTTTTTGGGGGGGGAAACCCTGCATATATCGGTATCGGTTGATATCGGTATCGGAAATTAAGAGTTGGACAATATCGGTATATCGGTATCGGTAAAAAAAAATTACATTATAAAAAAGTAACTGTACTTACAGTAGATTTCATTCACAGTTTGTGAATCACGCCTGGTGATACTAAATCCAGATTGAACTCTGCCATTGAAAAGGGGAGATTTGGCCCAATCAATAGATGTGTGACTTGGCCATAATAAGGTAATTTATAGGCCTGATATTCTATATTCATATTTCGAATGGCATGTGTCCGGATGGCAAAATTCAGTACTGTATCTGTCATGGTCCCAGCCGGGGTTCCTTCCTGAACAATATGAACAGTGGTTTTCTGCCGCCCTCTGGTGGCCAAACGCAGCAGCTCCAGATATTGAACCTTCTCAGGCATTTAGGCCTAGGTTTGAATACTATTATTAATGCTATGCTGCCTCTGTTCATGTTGTGTTTCCCCGGTCTAGCTTGTGTTTAAGGGTTCTCTTTACATATGTTTCCTTTAAGGGTTATCCCTTTACATTATGTTTTCAGTGTGGAGATTATCTCCTTACATATATTTTTCTAGAGTGGTGATATTCCCTTGACATATGTTTCCAGTAAGATAATCCCTTTACACATGCTTATATTTGTGATGTGAGTTTTCTTTTTACTATTACTTTGTGTTCACCAGTCTTGGTCATGCCTGGTCTTAAACCCGCTGGCGCTCATCAGTAATCACGGGCAGTATTTATTCCTGCCCGTTTCTCACTTCCCTGTCGCGCCATTGCCATTGTTTTGTTGTTCTACACTTGTGTTCGGTCGTACTCTGTTCACCTTCACTCCTGTATTTCCCCGTGAGTCCGTTCCTTATTACTAGTCCACTTTTTTCCAGCACTGCTGAGTTTTATTTTACGCGTTTTGCAGTTCGCTTTTGTTTGTTACCGTCTTAACGTGTATCACTGTTTGTTTGCAACTGCTAAGTAAAAGCCCGTTCATTTTCATTCCGTCGTCTCTGCCTCTACTCTTCTGTCATCGTGTTCAGCATTTGGGGTCTCCTCACCTATCCTCATACCGAACCCTTACTGTATCTACAAAAACCCCTGTAAATCATCTGCCTATTAATTTGCTTAGATCATTTGTACACTTGATCTCAAGAAGGTGCTGAATGAGCTCAGTGGCAACCTTTCATGTCTGGTCAATGTTAGCATGGTGTTATTCACCGTCAAAGATGGGGGGTCATTACAATTTACTTAAGGGGAGACACTACAGGTAAATAGGGTAAAAGAATTAACTAATAGATATCACAATGAAAATTCCCCAGTTGATTACTTATATTAAGACAAGACTTTTTTGTATTACAAGTTTTCTGAAATTGTATGTTTAAATATGCAAATGAGGCATTATCTACTTAAATATGCACTAATTTGCATATAATTCCAGGACAGAAATCTGAACATTGGATAAAGCCATTTTCAAAATTATAGTTTAATTTTGTTGACATATTAGAGCCAAAGGTTATTACAGAGGGGATTTTGGATATCTCTTTTTATCACTCCATAAATCAGAAAATACTCCATTCAGTAAATTTTTATGGTAAAATTCCATATTTCGCCATGTTTTTAGGAATAAAATGTGATATAAATCAGGGTATGAATGCGATATCAACAAACCCTTCTGTAAATACCTTCAGAACATAGATATGAATAGAACTGGAAGGTTTGGTGTATGTGATTGCTACTGAAGTGGAGATTTCTGGCTCAGAGTATGAGGAAAAACTCTTAAAACTCTTTTTTGGGAAAACGCCTTCAAAGTTCTGTATTGTAAAATGCCATACTTTTTTTTTGAAACAGATATTTACAAACACAATATCTAATCAAACCATTAGTAATAGACAACCTAAACACATGCCTGATAACTGAATAATAATAATGATGTTATTGAACTGAACAGAACTACACACAGGCTACACACAGTGTAGTACAGTGTAGTACCCCCTAATAGGCAAATAATATTTAAATAGATATCACTATGAAACTTTCCCAGTTTGTTATGTACATATAAACTAAGAAAAAATATATTGCAAGTTTTCTGAAATGTATGTTTATATATGCAAATGAGGCACTTCCCCATTAAATATGTGCACATTTATGGATGCAATAAGGCAAAATGAAGTAAAATAAACAACTAAATGTGTGTTATTGACGTTTTATTGTCATTAGTTTCATAGAAGACATGTTTAGGAAGCAAAATATAACAAAATCTCAAAATCAACAAAAAAAAGTATATTTGCCTATTCACCTGCAGTGTCTCGCCTTAAGCATAGTAACAGACCAAAAAAAAAAAAAAAAAAATCTAACCCTAACTAACCGTACTGTCATGCACTTGTCCTAATAAACTAACCTACACTGTAGCACTCAACACTTTGATGAACATTGTTGCTCAGCTGATAGAGTTGTGCCCTTCCTGATGGCTTGTCGTACAGAACTTGTAAGTCGCTTTGGATAAAAGCGTCAGCTAAATGACTAAATGTAAATGTAAATGTAAACAGACACAATATTTCTGACACTGGGTCATTCCCTGAGGTCCATAGATGTCCCTAGATACCAAGAACATGCAAATGGACTTGAAGTAGAGCAATCTTCCATTTACATGGGTATGTACTTTTAGGCAAATTTTCTGAAAATACTGTATGGCTAGGGCTGGAGAGGTTAACTTACCATCTTTAGATAATACAGTTTGAAAACATGGTTCCTTTGAAAACGAAATATGGTTCTTCTGAGGTACTCAATTATACTTGAATTCATGGTAATCTAAGAAGATAATGGTGCCAGAAAGTTTTTCAGTCAGACAAATCATGTGATAACAGATAACATGATGTGATATCATTATCATAATATTGACAGAATTTATGTTTATGACTGAAATCAACAGTCAGAACATGGGAGTTGGAAGCCACATGAATGGAAAAGTGAGTATTAAGTGCTTCACGCAAAACAAAAAATAGAACACAACTAAACACCTAAGGTACATCCCTGAAACGGCTCCAATCCTCACTGAAGACTTTTTGACCTTTGGTCCCTAATCTGGTCGAATGGTTTGGATTTACCAATTCAATTGTGAAAATAATACAACAGCTTTTGAACTTTTATTAGTTTCAAATGTCTCCCTGAACTACATATTTTTTACGTTGTTTGGAAAGTGACACGTTAACGAACCCAATTGACATCCAATGTCATTGCTAACAATTTATCATTTCAATGTCTCAGAACCCATAACCCCCAGTGCCAGTGAGTTCTAGATCAATTGAAATGACTCCCAGTTTGTGTCAAATCACTATCAGGTAGGCCTTTCTTTTAACAAAGTGATCTTTTCCTTTAATGTGATATTTTGATTAAGTTGCCTTTGTGGTGCGAAGTTCATTCCACCATTGTGGAGCAAGGACGGAGAATAGCCCGGCTTCTCTTTGATGACCCCCACGGAGCTCAGATAGGAGGGGGTCTGAGGCGGTCAGAAGATGCAGAGGGATCATGAGGGTGTGTAGTTGGAGACCATTGACCGGAGGTAGGAGGGAGCCGTGCCCCTTCTGCATGGTGTGTGTGTGACTGTGAGGTAGGTAATACATAGATATATATATAAAGACTAGATGGCACAAGGCGGAGTCTCCCGCGTAGTTCACCGGTGGCCATCTTGCTACTGCTTTAACTCTTTGACTGCCACCAGCTTTCACCATCTGCACTGGCTGGCGACTTTAGCGATGTTTGCAGAGATGTGTGTTCTGTATTATAGCTATGGAGACAATAGTATGGCTCATTTTACAGGCATTGTTCATAGTCCATCACTGACTAATTAGTTCATTTCTACACACTGTAGTTTGTTACACGCTAAACAGCGCCCCATTTCCAAAATAATCCAGTCTTTTTTCATAGATCGCGAGATATGACACATTATATGCAATAAGCCCAAATCGTTCTGGTTGATCGCCTGAAGCCACGAATACTCCCAAATCAAAGGTATATACCATGTACACATGTGCCTTCACAAAATCATCAAGGGGGGGTGGGGTAGTCTTACCCCGAAAATGCGATCGTTACTAAAAGCTTGGTTTAGGTCCGGTAAGATACGACACTGATCGTTACAGAAACATGTTTCAGGTTTGGTAAAATAGACATAGAGTATACCTTACCTTAGCCAGAAGGTACTCCAAAAAGAATAATTCCAATGATCCCATCGGCGATCGCGATTACTCGTTTATATGTAATTACTCGTGTATACAGTAAACTATAGGTTTTGAGGCGAGGAGATCTAGCGATTGCTCTGCAAGAGCTCCTCCCCCTCAGAGCGAGTCAGGACAGACAGTCTAGTTCAGACAATCAGAGTTTAAAAGGTAGGCGATACTGCCACCTGGTGAGATTCAATCGTCATTGCAATTCCAACGTAGGTAGATGAATCAGGGACACATAGAGGGCTCCGGCTGACCGTATAGAATCAGGTGTCCCTGATTCAAAGGAAAATATCAAAGGATCAAAACCTGAGTATACTCAGGTTTCTGACGCTCAGCGGTTGGCGAGATAACCTGACTTTACTCGGTTATAGCGCTGAATGAGTTAAGGTGAGTGATCTGCACAAACCGAAATCTTAACTCGCTGAAATCTTGACCGAATTACAAATGTTATTAACGTGGCTATGATTATTGCTTGGAATAATTTTTTTTTAATTATTATTTTCTTTGATATCAAAGTCCATTATAAGTATGCAGTATGATAACTACATCTCTGAAGTTTTTAACAAACCAAATGGTTGAAAATGTTGCAAGCTATGGTTATTTCAATAATACATGCACTATAGACATTCATGTTATGAGTGGGCTTCATATGTGCCGTGAAAATGTTCAATTCACTTTAACCAATTGTTGTCTTCACTTTTTCTGTTATTCTAAGACTAGTGGGGGATTTTTGACTAGTTAAGTCAGGGGGGGAGTGGGGCAAGGGGCGACTGTGTGAATCTATGATCCCAGTGGGAATTGAAGGGTATTTGACTATCCACAGCGGATTAATCAGTGGGGTTAAGCGGTTGGGTAAGTATAGACGGTTAACCCATAAGGTTGACAGGATAGCATATAGAGCAGGGGGGGGGGGGGGGGGGGGGGGTTATTATTTTTGTCATTGTAGGTTTTTGTGTTCCATGTATTACTGTTTTATGTCAGTACCTGATTTCTCGATTCTGATTGGCTGAAACAGTCAACTTACACGTGGGTATTTTTCATAACCCAACGCTCTTGGTCCCAGGACCCGCCCACAACCGCCTTACTATCAATGCGCCGTTCGTGGTTTTAGGGATGAAAGCAAGATGGCGGACAAGCCGGACAGGAAACATTACGAAAGGATAATGGTGATAGGGTCATAAAGACTAAATGAAAAACGATTCTGTCACGGCGAATGTCTTAGTTGCTTAAACAATGTTGGATGATGTAATTGATTGGGTCATAAGTCATTGTGGAACAAAATAAAAATTGCGCGAATTGATTGATTGATTGATTAATTGCAAAAAAATTATATATATTTTTTTAAACCTACTTTCTATAGAAGCAGCCTTGTTTCCAACTGGTTAAGTTTAGGCCCTCTTTCGAAGTTGGTTAAGGTTAGAGTTTGTCTTTAGAGCAGGGCGATAGACCACCCGCCCTGATTCCAAACTCTAACCTTAACCAACTTCGAAAGAGGGCCTAAACTTAACCAGTTGGAAACAGCTAATTTTATTACTGTCCGCCTTGTTTACAACTGGTTAAGTTTAGGCGCTCTTTCGAAGTTGGTTAAGGTTAGAGTTTGTCTTTAGAGCAGGGCGATAGAACACCCGCCCTGATTCCAAACTCTAACCTAATCCAGGTCCCCGAGGGGAATCGAACCCAGGACCTTCTTGCTGTGAGGCGACAGTGTTGACCACCACACCACCGTGCCGCCACATGGTTCTTTATCCCTCTCTAAACATCTTATGCGTCCCATGCGGCTCTTTGATGTTAACACATTGGACGCCAAAAATCGCTGTTCAGCGTTATTGCCCGCCATGCGCTGTCTGCCAAGATCGCTGTACAGCGTTTTTGAGATCAATATTTCATTTTTTCGCCATGGCATTCATAATTCATCCACCCACCCCCGGTCCTGCAGCTGGACCCTAGATGTGACTGCAACGACGGCTCAATACCGCCGCCTGGTGGATGGTCAGGCGAGTTACACTTGCAAAACAGGATGTGCCATCAGTGCATCGAGGAAAATCCTCCGGCAGTCACATCTCGTTACGGGACTCCCGACAAACACTATAGTACATATGGATCGCTTTCTAAACTTAATAATCGATATGATTTCGGCGTTTATTGCGCCATACAAACCGGAAATGGACCTAGGCGATCGGCGTCGTATAATTGGGATCTTTCACCGCCAGTCTCATTGGCCCACGGTAAGAGGAATATAACGTTATTTTCAACCCGATTGTGCATTTCCTTGTTTGCAAACCATCTGATCAATATATCCACCCATACTACATGAAGCAGTTACTGATGATCAAGGAATTATAAACGACCCCCCCCCCCCCCCCCTTCCTTCACGCATGATGAAGCATAATGTATACCGATCATATACATTTAAATTTTTTAATATAGCGTGTATAGGAAAGAAACACCAATCGATAATCTATATATGCGTTTGGGCCTATAACTAGCGTTTTTGGAATTACAGCAGAAAAGATTAAAAACATACTTATATTCTAGAAGGTACTATTAACACAACAATGTATGAATGAAAAAGTATAACGTTCCCACATCCTGAACGATAGATAATCGATGTTGAATGGGCCATAGTAATGTCAATTTATCAATACAATTTAAAAAGTTATAGCCCTGCAAAGAAGGTAAACATCTCCATAGACTTATAGCGCTATATTGATGGATATAACCTATGGCGTGGAAAGTGTTAACAGGACATATTCTGTATCAACAATGACCAGATCCAACAACATGGCGAGCGGCCGCCTAACAACAGAGGTGTTCTGTACTTGCATGCTGGTAAGCCTATTAGTCCCACTAAGTCTACCAGCAGGTAACGTGTGGCTCTGATGAAGCCACAATGGCTTAATCCTTCGGCAGAACAGGTTACCTCCTCGTTGCCTTCTCAGAAGTTGACATGCTGCCCAAAGAGAGACTTGGAACCCATGGAGGAGCTACTTTTACCTCGTGGGGAAGGGGAGACGCGCTCCCCCCAGAATTCCTTCGCCATCGGAGGCGGAGAGGAGACCATGGTAGATCGTGTCACACATTTCTTCCAGGACAAATGCAGCGGGAAGTTCAGAAAGTCCCTCAAGAACTTCTGCAAACGCAACGGACTGTTGACTCTCTCCATCACCGCTGTGTTGACGGGCTGTGTCTTGGGTTTTATGCTGAGAGGAAGTAAGCTTTCTATCCAGGTATGTAAAAGCTACTATTTTTCAAGACTGTCTTGGAGGGAAGACGTGAGGAATGTGCTCTGACTGAGATGCACAATCTCTGTGCCTCCTTTGTCTTTTTTGTTGAACGTGAACATAGACGCCTCGCTCACTTTTCTTTATGCAAAATAGGCCTGTCGCCCGAAGGATTTGTATAATCTACTTTGATTGGCCAAAATCTGCCGACAGTCGACTGGTAGTCGACTACCACCCTGTATATATATATATATATATATATATATATATATATATATATATATATATATATATATATATATATATATTTTTCCATTTGGGCTGTGGGGGTGTGCTTAATGTCTGAAGAAGTCGACTGAAAGCTTCATGTCTAGTGTGTGAAATACAGCCTTGCTGGTATGTATGTGCGCCATTAGCGTTAGCCACGCTTCTAGGCCTCTTTGCTTTTGGAAAGTGATTAATTCACTTTTCATCCATTATTGCTCCGAAGACATGACACATATTATTAGCAGGTCTGGCTGAAATCCAACTGGGAGATGTCAACATCCGAGCTTAATGGACCGTGAGAATGGACCGGGTGCGCGCTGTTCTTTTAGAGGATGGACAAGGACAGTAAACACATGAGTGTCGTTATAGGAACTGAGTGAGACTGTGGAGCTTTTGAAGTCTGCCACACTGACGCATGACTGCTGCCATTCATGCTTTTCATTCCAAAGGCTTGTTGTTTAGAGTTCTCAGTAAGATCTGAATCTCTGAGTGCAAACTGTGGCGGTATAATATGCCACATATTATATGGCAAACTTGCACCAGGTAGCAATCTCCCTGATTGATCATAAATAGTTATGGCCTGCAGCGGAAAACAGATTCTTGGACATTCAGATACTTTGCTTTGACGTCAATTCGATTTTGGGACAAAAACAAAGGTCTATTGCTGTGATGCCTTAATGTGAGATCATAAATATTTGATTCAATTAGATTAGATTCAAATGTATTGTCATTATACAGCAGTCATCAAGTACAGTACAATGAAAATAATGTTGGCATCCAACCAGAGTGCAAATGTAGCAGTAAAGTGCAACAGCAATATACAATGTACAGGTGATTAAACTGGGTACAAAATATACAGATTAGTACTACAGAGTGTAGTGCTAATCAGATGTACGTACTCAGTTTACTCAGTTTGAGTCAAATGTACTCAGTTTGAGTAAAATGTACTCTGCGAAATTTACTGTGTACAGAGTTGTAGTATAGTATGTTCAGATATTTGACATTAATTATTCTTGCAGATTCTAACACTTTTTTTTGGCAACAGCAAACACTGACGTGATTTTATTATTATTTATTTTTAAGAAAAGGATAGGTCAACAAATGTTTGAGGTCAATCCAAGCTCAGTCCTCCTGGCAGGCAGGGGGATTATTTCATTCCTAGACACAGACTGCGCGGCTTCCTCGAGCAGGTCTGAGAGTGTGCCTGTCAGCCTGCAAGTGGGTTAAAAGGGTTAGGTCTACCTGAGAGCGTCACATGTAACTGGTGTCACTGTGCAAGTGGCAACCGTGGTTAAGCTAAATTAAAAGCATTTTCATTTAGACATGTTATATCACCTTTATGAAAACGGAAGAAATATGCTTGTTTAAATTTAAATGTACAATTTAGGCCTTTTTGATGACAGCACAATATGTCAGTGTAGTATGCCTCTGCAAATTAATGGAAGGGAAAGTTGCATTCTCACAGGCCAGTGCTAAAGAGATTTAAAAAAGAAAAAAGAAAATATAGCAGCTCAGGCCATAATAATTAACAAAATGTGTGTGTGTGTGTGTGTGTGTGTGTGTGTGTGTGTGTGTGTGTGTGTGTGTGTGTGTGTGTGTGTGTGTGTGTGTGTGTGTGTGTGTGTGTGTGTGTGTGTGTGTGTGTGTGTGTGTGTGTGTGTGTGTGTGTGTGTGTGTGTGTGTGTGTGTGTGTGTGTGTGTGTGTGTGTGTGCGTGCGCGCGCGTGTGTAACTGCTTTCAACCATTATGGCACAGTGACACAAATACTAGCCTATAGTATATCAGGATGGTTTAATGCTGCTGATTTAATGAAATACTGTAAATTGTACGCTTCTTCTAATCACCCCAATCAGTCAAATACTCATTTTAATAATTTTCCATCTTGTCATTTGTAAGCAAACATCCTAATATTTTCTCTACACCAAGCAAGAATTTGGCCTGACTGATAACGGTTGGTGTGTCTGTAAATAACATTAGTTGTCATCAGCTGAGTTTCTTTTATTAAATGATCACATAATTGGACCATGGCCCAAAGTTGATAATTAGATGACATCAAGGCAAAACTTAGCTAATAGCTAAATGTTCCAACATACTGAACGCTTTGTTTTCCTTCTCTCATCCCAGGCTAAAATCTACTTTTCCTTTCCTGGAGAGCTCCTCATGAGAATGCTGAAGATGCTAATCCTTCCTCTCATCACGTCCAGGTAACCGATCAGATGATTCAGCCCTGACCTTTGACCTCAAACAGGAGCTTATTGCTGTGGCTGTCATTTTGTAGCCTATACTACACCATGGACTATCCACATTGAGATCACAATGTCAGCTGTCATCTTAAGTATTCAACTCAAAAATGGCAAGACTAGATATATAATGTTTTTCAAGGACATTTGACATGATAGCAGCAAAGATTGTCTTTGAAATTATTTAGATGAGAGGTGGGGAAATATATTGATACAATTACAAGTTTTTTAGTTTTTTTTATTTGCACGGCCTGCAATTAGGTTACATATATTTGCAATTAGTCGTCATATAAAAATATAAATAATGTCTGGACACGGCGAACCAAACATAAGCATAGAATATGTTTCTTAAATGTTACTTGTGCTTTCGGACAAGTTATGTTTTTTGTAGGTTTTTATTGATTCTTGCTACCGGGCGGTCCGGTAGAGAGAGAGAGAGAGAGAGAGGAGGAATGGGAGATAGACCGAGGAAGACATTTGGCAAAGATCACCGGGTCCGGGAGGCGTGAACACTTTCGGCAACCAACATGCCCTTCCGCGTTGCTTTGATTGGCCGAGCGTGCGCATGAGCCGCGACGCGCTCCTCTGAGGCAGGAATATTTTTCTGATGAATACCCCCAAAACATGGAGGTCCCGAACGCAATTCATACAAATGGAAGTATTGATTGCGCCGTAACCAATCATTAAAAAAATATACCGTTAACTGGAATATGTTGTGCCTTTACACATATGTTGGATTATGTAATTGGTTTGTCATGACAAACCAATAGAAATTCGCGATTTACCCGGTGGCTACAGCAACACACAGTGACTACATGCATCATTGTTTACAATGAACGGTGGGGCTAATCTAAAGGACTGGACACGGACGTGTTAAACAGCAATCAATTAATTTAATATAACAGTCCGGTTCTGTGTTTGTTTGTGTCTGTAGACTGTTGGTGAACAACTAACTTTAGGTTAGTTTAACGCGTCCGTGTCCAGTCCTTTAGATTAGCCCCACCGTTCATTGTAAACAATGATGCATGTAGTCACTGTGTGTTGTTGTAGCCACCGGGTAAATCGCGAATTTTTATTGGTTTGTCATGACAAACCAATTACATAATCCAACATATGTGTAAAGGCACAACATATTCCAGTTAACGGTATATTCTTTTAATGATTCGTTACGGCGCAATCAATACTTCCATTTGTATGAATTGCGTTCGGGACCTCCATGTTTTGGGGGTATTCATCAGAAAAATCGGATCCGGGATTCGGCTCCCATCAGTCGGGCAAGAACTGCGGGTTTTCAGCCTCTCTCCTCTCTCCTGGAGCTTAAGGGGGAGCTTAGTATTCCTGCCTCAGAGGAGCGCGTCGCGGCTCATGCGCATGCGCGCGCTCGGCCAATCAAAGCAACGCGGAAGGGCATGTTGGTTGCCGAAAGTGTTCACGCGTCCGGGAGTCGAACCCGGGTCGCGTGTATCGCTTCCGCAACGGAATTCGGTTTCCGGGTTCCTCTGATTGGCCGCGACCCCCACGTGACCCGCCGCCCTATCCACCGCTCTGCCGGGCGCGCGGCAGAGCTCGCTTCCTCATTGTTTACATCAGGGTCCCCCATTTTCAATTCATATAGAACAACTACGCGTAACAAATCATTAAAAAAATATACCGTTAACTGGAATATGTTGTGCCTTTACACATATGTTGGATTATGTAATTGGTTTGTCATGACAAACAAATTAAAAAAATCACGATTTACCCGGTGGCTACAACAACACACAGTGACTGCATGTAGTCAGAGCCAGAGCTCAGCGATCACTGTGTGTTGCTGTAGCCACCGGGTAAATCGTGATTTTTTTAATTTGTTTGTCATGACAAACCAATTACATAATCCAACATATGTGTAAAGGCACAACATATTCCAGTTAACGGTATATTTTTTTAATGATTTGTTACGCGTAGTCGTTCTATATGAATTGAAAATGGGGGACCCTGATGTAAACAAGACAAACATCTTTTTCAGGTCTGCATCCCCTTAACAATTGTGTGTATTGAGCCGTACTGTATTGTACCCATTCTGCAATCTGTTAAATAAAGTTTTCATTCATTCATTCATTCATTCATTCATTCATTCATTCATTCATTCATTCATTCATTCATTCATTCATTCATTCATTCATTCATTCAGTCAATACTTCCATGCGTATAAATTGAGGAAGCGAGCGAGTCCGCGGCCGCTCGTCTCTGCCGCGCGCGGCAGCGCCAGAGCGGTGGATAGGGGGGCGGGTCACGTGGCGGTCGCGGCCAATCAGAGGAACCCGGAAACCGAATTCCGTTGCGGAAGCGATACACGCACCCGGGTCGGCCGTGTGGCACCGTGGTGCTGTATGCGGTGCGCCCCATAGAACATGTTTCTAGACTAAGTTTATCCTCTGCCTCTTCTCTGACACCCAAAAGGACATACTGGTGATACACCTTTACAATGAAATACCATATATGTTGAATGGTTGAGTAATATGAATGAAATGATATGAAGTAAGTAATATGATGAAGGTTCTTAATAGGCTGAATTTCACCTTAGTAATCGATTCATGGCATCTTGGCCAAAGTGACATCATTTCAGGTATTTACATTTACTAAAAACACAATAGATCACAATGCAGTCAGAACATTAACCTTTTCACTACCACACTATAGAAGGTTAACCATTTCACTACCATACTGTATAGAAGCTTAACCCTTTCACTGCCACACTACAGACGGTGAAAGGTTAACCTTCTGTAGTGTGGTAGTGAAAGGTTAACCTTCTGTAGTGTGGTAGTGAAAGGGTTAACCTTCTGTAGTGTGGTAGTGAAAGGTTAACCTTCTGTAGTGTGGTAGTGAAAGGTTAACCTTCTGTAGTGTGGTAGTGAAAGGTTAACCTTCTGTAGTGTGGTAGTGAAAGCATTATATATACTGTACATATATTCAAACTCAAGTACTCTCGATAGCTGCCGGACTAAATTAACGTGTGCAAAACAGTTTTTGCGATTTATGTGCACAATAAATCAGCAGCATGTTTTTGGGTGAAGTTCATTACAGATCATGATATTACTATGACAATATCGTATCAGGAGCTCTTGTGATTCCTACAATAACGGCTTAAATAACCATTTAATTAAGTATTTATTTTTTGTTTATTTGACAATTATTAAAATACGGTACATGTTAGAACAAGTCATGCATCCTAGAATGATCAAGGATAGCACAAAAAAGTCACAGACTTATTTCCATTGTGGTCCTCACTCTCAGCGCACATTGCTGGGACAACAGTGGATCAGGAGGTAGAGCGGTCGTCTGGTAATCCCGGTTTCGATTCCCGCTCCTCCCGGGTAGCGCGTCGTAGTGTCCTTGAGCAAGACACTTAACCCCTAATTGCTCCCGATGAGCAGGTTGGCACCTTG
The DNA here is from genome assembly GCF_963971535.1 of Notolepis coatsorum. Lineage (NCBI taxonomy): Eukaryota > Metazoa > Chordata > Actinopteri > Aulopiformes > Paralepididae > Notolepis > Notolepis coatsorum. Next base: position 203,474,593 of record NC_140167.1, read on the forward strand.
CATGGTCGCCCCCCCGCCGTCTGTGTGTGAATTTTTCTTTTAATTTCAAACCTTTATTTAAACTTGAAAGGCAACTGAGGTTTCCCTCGTTTACAGTCACGTCGAGTGAATGTGTGAGTGAACAGGTGAATGTGAGGAACAAAATCGTAAAGCGCTTTGGTTAAAAGCTGCTGTATAAATGCACCATTTATCATCAAACCTTTATTTAACCAGAAAAGAAAAAGCCATTGAGACAGAGGTCTCTTTTTCAAGGGTGATCTGGCCGAGAAGGCGAGCACAGATGATGACAGAACATACATAACAAGACACAATACACATACAGTAGACTTAGACTACCACACAACCAAAGTTTTTAATGAAAAGTCAAATTCAGTTAAAAAAAAATACAGACACAATAAAACAATAGCAATCAAACCAACATTTTGTATTCAACATCAAAGCCATTTACAGTCACTGAAACAATTGTCCTCGTTTTCTAATGTAACTCGTTCTCCTCTCTCCTGCCAGTTTGATGTCCGGCCTGTCGTCCATGGAGTCCAAGGCCTGCTGTCGAATGGGGGTCCTGACGGTCACCTACTACCTGTGGACCACCTTCATCGCCGTGGTGGTGGGCATCCTCCTGGTCCTCATCATCAAACCCGGCGTGGGAACAGACATGGAGAGCCACCGCCTGGGAGGAGGGCCCGTCATGACCTCCGCTGATGCCTTGCTCGACCTCGTCAGGTGAGTGGAGAGGCGATACGCTGTTGTTGCGTTTTTACGTTGAGAGGGTTGATGGTGCGACAATCACACTCTACTGTTTAACCCGTGTCTTCGTGACCCGTCGCGGTATCGGAGAGAAACCCAACAGTTGTGCCCTCGCTTCTCCACCTGATCAGGTCCCAATTTGGCTGTTCAATTTCAAAACGCACATAGCACACACATCCACACGCACACACTCACTTTAAACAAACACACTGTAGCACCCACTCCACACACTTTATAGCACACACCCACTTTAAACAAACACACTGTAGCACCCACTCCCCACACTTTATATTTATTGATGAAGGATTGCACTACAACTCGTACACCTTACTGTAAATTGTACCTAAAATTGTACCTCATCCCATTTCTGCTTTGCACTATATAGTACTGTACATTAGTACACTGCATAGTATTGTATATTATATGGTAACTCAGAACATTGTACATATGTCTATACCGAACACTGTGACCTCATTTTCTTCTTCTAAATTACATGCTATACTATGTTATTTGATGTTATTTGATACTATCTTGTCTTAGCACAGTCTCTGGAGCGTAACAGTAAGAAGCATTTTGTATGAAAGTATTCTGTACTTCTGTATGACAACTATTAAAGAAACTTGAGAAACTTGAGAAACTTGAAACAATTTGGTGACAGTGGCTCAGGAGGTATAAGAGCAGTCGTCTGGGCAATCGGAAGGTTCCCGGTTCGATTCCCGCTCCTCCCGGCAGCCTTGAGCAAGACACTTAACCCCTAACTGCTCCCGATGAGCAGGTCGGCACCTCGCATGGTCGCCTCCGCCGTCGGTGTGTGAGTGTGTGAGTGAACGGGTGAATACGAGGAACAAATTATGAAGCGTTTTGGATAAAAGCTGCTGTATAAATGCAGACCATTCACCATTTACCATTTAATGAATGCATCTAATGAAGCTCAAGATGGTTTTAGTTGTGCTGTTAAGTCTAATCTCCTGAGTAGTGAGTCATTGGTATGTTTTGCTTGTCAAAAATGTGTATCACCTATATTATTAGCCTTGCAAAAAGGTTAAAGGTTAGTAGCCCCCAAACATAAAAGACAATGTTAAAGGGGACATGTCTTGCTATTCCTTTCACTATTTGGGGCGACTTTACACAATTCCTGTGAGTCTATGGAACACATCTGTAAAGTTTTTTTCAAAAAAATTCATTGTTTTGTATTTAGTAAGTACTCTAAAGCAGCAGAGAGAGCGAGAGAGAGAATGAGCGAGCGAGCGAGAGAGAGAGAGGATACATCGCTCCGTGCGTGCGTGTGCGTCTGCGCTGTGTGAGCGGCTCAACTGCGATTGTGTGTAAAATGCAGGTTGAGAGAGAGAGAGAGAGAGAGAGAGAGAGGGAGAGAGAGAGAGAGAGAGAGAGAGAGAGAGAGAGAGAGAGAGAGAGAGAGAGAGAGAGAGAGAGAGAGAGAGAGAGAGAGAGAGAGAGAGAGAGAGAGAGAGAGAGAGAGAGAGAGAGAGAGAGAGAGAGAGAGAGAGAGAGAGAGAGAGAGAGAGAGGGAGAGAGGGAGAGAGGGAGAGGGGGAGAGTCAGGGACAGGGAGACCGCTTCCGCATTATTCCCACTGCTCCGTTGTTGAGCGAATTGTTGATTATCTCTGTCGCACATCAACCCGCGCACATCAACCCGTTTGAGGAAGTAATTCCACTCGCTCTGTTGTTGAGCGAATAGTTGATTGTGGGCGGTGACTACAACCAGTGCCTTACTCACGTCAACAAAACAGTCAAATCAGAATAGCTTAGTTGAGTGAGGGAGGATCTCGTGAACTCGAGACTAGACTGAGGAGTCAAAATGAGAATTAGAGACACAGACCCCATTGATATAAACCCCCATTGCTAGGAAACAATGCTAAACACTGGAAAAGGCCATTTATAAGACACGGGACCTTTAAATTTGACAACAATTGACATGATCCTGTCTCCGGCTGTTGGCGAGCAAATGTACAAATGTATTAGCATGTACAGTAGGGCCAGAGATCAGGCTGAGATGCTGATCAGGGTGATTCCCTGGCCGGCTTGATGGTCAGTGGCGTGCAGAGATAGGGCCGAAGGGGGGCTTGAGCCCCTGCCCTTTTGCCCCAAGTGCCCATCCAAAAAAAGAAATCTGTGCACACCCCTGTTGATGGTAGTTATATTAGATGTCTGTTTTGAATTAAATTGTTATGGACCAAAGTCTCTCAGCAGATCACCTTTACCCAGGGTTAGTAGTACCATGTGACCTGATGAGAAATGTTTTTCCACATAAGAGATGGACTCTGCTGTGAGTAGAAATACTAAATCCTTAGCTAGTAGGGCCAGTAGCGGAACCTATCAGACCCGGGCAGGGGGGCGGGGCCACATGACCGGGCCCTTTAAACCCAATAAAGCTTGACATTATATCGGGAGTCCGGGGTGGTAATCTGACGCTCGTGCGTAAAAAGTCGCAAACGGTCTAAGATTACAATTTAAAACAATGTTTGAAAGAAAACTAACCAAAGACAAGGTGTAATATTTAATATTTCGTTTCTACAAAGGGTATAGAAACTAAATATATACAGATAATGATATAACATGACATAAAGCCAACAAACTACAAGAACAACGTAAACATAGCCTAATAAAATGACTACATTTCTGACACACCATTCACCACGGACCACGAGAGCAGCTCGTGGCGATGTCCCGACTATAGTGCTCTCCTGGGCAGCTTGGTGTAAACTCCTCATCCTTTGCTTTGTTAGTATAAAACTGAGTTCTTTGGATTGATATGATGAGCCAGGAGACGAAGGTGAAGTCAATCGATGGTATTTATTGACACAGGAACACACAGAGGAACAGTCCTGGAGACCACAGCCCTCAATGATGACACAACCATGCTTTTATACTATGTGTGTAACTGAGGGGTACAATTCCCTGACTGTATTGTTAGATATGATACTTACTACCACTACCTCTTGTACTTTAGACTCTGGCCACCCAGTACTAGGCATAAATAATTATGGTAAACACTCCCACGTAGATGAAACGATCCAACACAAATGTACCAAGTCGAAAGTCTGCGTTTAATAATAATTAATACATAGCAAAAGGTATGTAGAGCAATCACTTAATTACATTTATGATTTGAAATAGGATGCACTTTTATGGCAAATGAGTATTCGTTGGTATATCAATAGAGAACGTCCAATCTCTGGTGGCGCAGGCGGTAAATATACAACCTGGAATATTTAAGGAATAATAGCAATGATACTTTAATGATTATAGAACTGGATACACTAGGGGGGAATTCCGGTCGCTTGTAAGACAACTGGAGAAGGGGGGGGGGGTAGAGTCTGGCTGTATCCGTCTGGCCGAGGGTATCCTGGGAGAACCCACGGTTGTGCGGCTCGGTGCCTCAGCGATCCTCGATCCACAGATGAAAGCAGTTGGACTCTCTGTGGGCCGGCTTCCTTCGGTCCACGATGGAGAGACGTGAAGCGACCTCGTCGTGTAGAGCGTCTCCTCACCTGTCGTCCTCTCCGGGGGGGGGTTTCCAACACACGGCAGTGTTGGTCTTTATCCATAGAATAATCACTGTATACAAAGCATAATCCGTGCCTGGGAAGGCGGGCTGTCGTCGGTAGAATAATCCGGTATGCAGGTCCACTCGCTCGTCGGCTCTGGGGCTCCTCGGGTGCAGCCTCACATGGGGTCGGCCACCCTGGATAAGCAGCCAGTTCTCTGCCCGAAACGATGGGGTACTGACTACGATAGTATTCTCACCGCACGAAGCACTACATATGAATAGACTATTATTAGCTTAATAGACTACGTCCAACTCGACGATATAGTGCCAAATATGACTATTCAAATATTAATATACACGATGTCTCAATACCGATGGTAGGCCGAACTTGGCCTTACTCCCACACGTGGCGTCGCGGGGAGGCTTTACGTCTGTCACTCTATTGGAGGGTAAGAAACTGGACTAAAAAGGAAGTCCTACTTCAATCAGGTTTCAGAACAAATCACAGCACTGAAACTGCCCTTACCAAAATAGTTAGCGACCTCAGGCTAAACTCCGATGCTGGCAAAGTCTCAATTCTTGTCCTATTGGACCTTAGTGCAGCGTTCGATACGATTGACCATAATATCTTGATCAGTCGTCTAGAAAGACTGGTTGGCTTTTCCGATCATGTACTAAACTGGCTCATAACATACATTAAGGGGAGAAGGTTCTATGTTAAGCTTGGAGACAATGTATCCGAGGAACATAACAGCAATTTTGGAGTCGCACAAGGAAGCTGCCTTGGTCCATTACTCTTCTCACTATATATGCTGCCCCTCGGGGACATCATTCGAGACCACAATGTATGCTTCCATAGTTATGCTGATGATACACAACTATATATCTCCGCAGAACCAAATAACACTACAGCCATACAGTCCATTACAAATTGTCTGTTAGCAATAAACAAGTGGATGAACAATAACTTCCTAAAATTAAACGAAAGCAAGACCGAAATCCTATTGATCGGCCCAAAAGCGAAAAGGGAAGTGCTTTGTAAAAACCTGGGGAGTCTGTCATCCTATGTAAAGACTGAGGTTACAAGCCTAGGTGTCATCTTGGACTCAGACCTGACCTTTAAGTCTCATATAAATAAGGCCATGAAAACGTCATTCTTCCACCTAAGAAACATAGCGAAAGTAAGACCTTTCGTAAATAAAAAGGATGCAGAGAAACTTATTCATGCTTTTGTATCAAGTCGGCTTGACTATTGTAATGCACTGTTCACTGGTCTTCCCAAAGCAACCATTGGGAAGCTTCAGCTTATCCAAAACTCTGCAGCTCGATTACTAACTCATACAAGGAGAAGAGAACATATCACTCCAGTCCTGGCCACTCTGCACTGGCTTCCAATAACTCATAGAATTGATTTTAAGGTCCTTTTCCTAACATATAAAGCTCTTAATGAGCAAGGCCCAAAATACATAGCAAATTCCCTAGTTAGTTATCTGCCCTCAAGAACGCTACGGTCATCCACTACAGGTTTACTAGACACGCCCAGAAACCAAAAAAGGATAGGAAGTATGGCATTTGCCAACTATGCCCCAAAACTATGGAACACACTACCAACACACATCAGAAACGCCAGCTCTATACACATTTTTAAAGGAAAATTAAAAACGTACCTATACAGTCTAGCTTACAAATAGTTATGGCTTGGAAAAACCTGATGGATCCATGAGGCTAGGATAAGCCTTGTGGACCCAACTTTTTAGATGAAGGAACGGGTACATAGGAGACACGCCTCCAGTTTTTCAAACGTTTTTGACACGCCTCAGCTTCTGAGCTGAAGGCGTGTTTTTGCGGACCTCCCAAACTTTCAAACTTTTTAGATGAAGGAATGGGTACAATAGGAGACACGCCTCCAGTTTTTCAAACGTTTTTGACACGCCTCAGCTTCTGAGCTGAAGGCGTGTTTTTGCGGACCTCCCAAACTTTCAAACTTTTTAGATGAAGGAATGGGTACAATAGGAGACACGCCTCCAGTTTTTCAAAAGTTTTTGACACGCCTCAGCTTCTGAGCTGAAGGCGTGTTTTTGCGGACCTCCCAAACTTTCAAACTTCTTAGATGAAGGAATGGGTACAATAAGAGACACGCCTCCAGTTTTTCAAAAGTTTTTGACACGCCTCAGCTTCTGAGCTGAAGGCGTGTTTTTGCGGACCTCCCAAACTTTCAAACTTTAGACTGTTTTCTTTATACGTTTTTCTTTTTCTTTCTTTCTACCACAAGACGCGGCCACTGATGGGTCCATGGGACTTGGATAAGTCCTGTGGACCCAACTCTGGCCACTGACCACATGAGCGAACGGGTACATACGCACACAATACACGGCCACTGATGGATCCGTGGGACTTGGTAAAGCACTATGGACCCAACTATGACCACTGATAAAAACGTAACTACACTAGCATTATAAGACCTAAACATTGCTACCTACCATACAAGTGCATTGGTTTAGTGCACTTCCGGTTGCCACTGAGCGGAAATGTTTGTGCGGACCTGTTCTCCCAAACTGGTAAGCAAATGACTGTTTTTACGTTATTTTCATTTTTACGTTACTATTATTATTATTATTATTATTATTTTTTTTAACATTGATCTTAACTGATCACTATGACTTTATTGCTTTTATCGTTATATATGCCTATAATTGTGTACAGCACTTTGAGCTACATGACATGTATGAAAGGTGCTTTATAAATACTTACTTACTTACTTACTTTAGTAGCGCAGTATATATACGCACTATGAACAAATAGTACCGTTAGTGGTGCGGTAGCCAGATTCCTACGCGGAACTAGGACTTGTTCGTACATGTTGAGCGGTACGTTTGAACTGGGTCTGGGGGGTATGGCAGCCTGGCACCAAGGTCTCGACCAATAGTAGAATGGAGACTATTATGGGATGTTCAGTAGGCTAGAATGGATATTCAATGCATATTGTACAAGGAATATACAAGGGATATCAAGGAATATTAGAGAATATACAAATACAATTAAATATATATATATAATAAATATATATATTCGGTTTAATCTGGCCCTTCACAACAGCCACCCCCTGATTGGTCCCAGACCTAATCAGTTAAGCAGAGACAGATTAATCGCGTTGTCTATTTACACATAAGGGTTTGCTGTAGGGGTCAGTCAACTTCACAAAGTCATAGGGTTATAGGGTCATGGTCATCATCGATTGTGTCTGGGAGTCGGGGCAGTTCTATGAGCCTCGCCACGGGACGGGTGTAAGTGCGACCCTGGACAAGCACTTCAGCTGCTCGGACCTTGCCGTCGGCACCGGTGATCACTTTGCTTACGCGGCCGGCCGGCCACATAGCTCTGGGCAGTGATTGATCAATAATCATGACGACTGTTCCTTCTGTCAAATTGTCTCTCTCCTTTACCCACTTCTGGCGGGTCTGTAGAGACGGTAGGTAGTGCAGTAGGAAACTGCTCCAAAACTTGTCGGCTAATACTTGGCTGTACCTCCACATTCGTCGGCCGTTCGCTTCTTCAGGCCGGTACATTGTCTGGGGTAACGCGGGATCTAGCCGCCCCATCAGGAGTGTGTTGGGGGTAACTGGGTCGATATCCGCCACATCGCTGGAGACGTAGCCGAGGGGCTTAGAGTTCAATACTCCCTCAATCTCCGTGAGGACTGTCATTTGTTGTGCACTCTCTATGGTAGTGCAATCATCTATGTTGGGGTCTGCGGAGATAACAGTGCTCAATCCACAGAACACAGGCTTCTTATTCTCAGCCTCCTCCTGACTGGCTTCCCTCGGGATAGGCGTGGGCCACTCTCCTTCCGGGAGCTTTAGGAATGCTGGGCCGTCACTGTAGACATTGCGACGGGTGAGGTTATCTAGGGGCATTCCCCGGGTGATGACGTCAGCTGGGTTCTGTTTTGTATCAACGTAGCGCCACTCTGTTTCTCCGGTTAACTCTTCGGTTAAGTCTTGAATCTCGGTGACTCTGACTCCCACGAAGACTTTGTACTTGCATGAGTCCGATTTGATCCAGGCGAGTACTGTCGTGGAATCTGACCACAGGATTGTTCTAGACACCGGTATGGTGAGCTCACGTTGGATGAGCGTGGCTAGGTGCGCTCCGGCTAGGGCTGCGCAGAGCTCTAGGCGTGGGATAGATTGTTGCTTGCGTGGGGCTATTCTCGAGCGGGCGAGGACAAATGCTGTGTAGATCTCTCCCCCCTCTTCTTGGGCCCGCAAGTAGGCTACTGATTCGTATGCGACCTCTGAGGCGTCACTGAAGACGTGTAAGTCCATTTTACATGTCTCTGGCCTCACCGTGGGTGGGAAGTAGCTTCGGCGCATATTAACGCCTGGGAGTGAGTGGAGCTCCATCTCCCACTCTCTCCAGGTGGATGCAAGGTGTGCGGGAATGGGGTCGTCCCAGCCCTGGTCCTTGTCCCACAATGCTCGTACAATCATTTTTGCCCTGGTGGTGTACGGTAGAATACATCCTAGCGGGTCATATTGTCGGGCGAGTGTTGTGTACACACTCCGTCTGGTGGTCGGCGCCGCCGCCGGCCTTCCCTGCTCCGTAGTCAGGGGCTTGTGTCTGTAGTGAAGCGAATCTGTTTTGAATCGCCACACCAATCCCAGGGTCATCTCCTGGGCTTCTCCCGGGATTGTAGCCATCCAGGTCTCGCTGCTGGCTGCCTTGTCCTCGGAGGAGAGGCTGCGCAGTACTTGCGGATCGCTGCTGGCCCACTGCCTGAGATCAAAGCCGCCTTTGATCAATGAGGCGCGGAGTTTAATCAGGAGAGCCTCGGCTTCTTCCTGGGTTGAAAGGCTTTGTAGACAGTTGTCTACGTAGAAGCTGTTCTTTACGCTGTGTCGGACCTCTTCGTCCGCTGCTGGGTCCTCTGCTACATGTTTCTGTAGTGCAAATGTAGCACAGCAGGGGCTGCACGTCGTTCCGAAGGGGAGGACTTCCCATTGGTAGATGGCTGGGTGCTCATCTCCTGGCTTCTCTCTCCATAGGAACCGTAACAGGGGCTTGTCCTCCTCTACTAATCTCACCTGCAGGAACATTCCTTTAATGTCCCCGCTGATGGCCACCTTTTCCTGGCGGAAGCGGAGTAGAACGCCGAGTAGGGAGGGGCCGAGTGTGGGACCGGGCAGTAACTCTTTATTCAGATTTTGGGATCCGATCTGGTAGCTGCAGTTAAATACTATGCGGTCTTTACCGTTGTGATGGACCTTGTGGTGAGGCACGTACCACGATTCAGTGGTCTGGTCAGCCTCTTTAATGTCCATCTTTGTGACGTGTCCCGCTGTGATGAGCTTCTCAATTTCAGCGCGGTATACACTCTCTTGGGCGGGGTTCTTGGCTAAGCGCCGCTCCGTGTTCAGCAGGTACCGTTCTGTGGCGTCTGTCTTGGCGTGGAAAGTAGGCATTCCTTCTCGCCGCAGGAGTGGCGTGGCGTATCTCAACACGCCGTTGACCGGGACTCTCTTGGTCCCTGTCTCGAGGAGGTGAATGGCGTAAATGTCATCTTTAGAGCGAATGTCTTTCTTTCCGTTCTTAAAGGGCATTTGTTCCAAGGTCCATAGCCGCTCTACGTGTTGCAGGAGTGCGGTTTCTCCCTCTGTGACTCGGGAGTGGAGACATCTAGTGGCTGTACTTCGGTTGAGAGATTTGGCGAGCGGGCCTTGGAGAGTCCATCCCAAACGGGTCTCGACTGCTGCAGGATAGCCTCGGGGTCCGGTATGAACCCGGTCTATCGGGACAATGAGGTCTGCATGGTCGGAGCCTATCAACAGGGTCGGCATAGCATTGTCTATGAGCGGGATCGGTAACTTGCGCAGATGTGCATATTTCTCCATCAGCTTGGCGACGGGGTATCTGTACCGCGACAGTCCTATTTCTTGGCTGGTGAAAGCGTCTGTAATCTGGTACCGTCGCTCAGGCTGGCCGCTTGCTGCGATAGAGAATGAGACATTCTCGCCCTTTATCGTCTTCAAATCTCGTCTTATTGTCCGAATTGTCATTTGGGTTTCGCTTCCCCGCAGCCCTAGCTGGGCCGCAGCGGAGGCGAGCAGAAGGGTCTTCTCTGACCCGTCATCGAGGACGGCGTAAGTGTCCAGGACTTTATTCTGGTAGCTTAGTGTCACACGCACTACTTTTAGGAGTACTCGGGCTCCACTGCTGCTGGCGGGATCGATGTACATGACGCTCGCTTTGCTGCTGGATGGTGCGGGTGAAGGGCGCCGTCTGTTACTGTCGTGAAGTATGTCCAGATGGGCTCCATCGCACTTGGTGCACCTTTTCTTTAAGCGGCATTCGGCTGCCATGTGTGAGCGCGCACAGCGAAAACAGCGCTTGTTGGACTTTATCCATTGACTTGCTTCCTCCGCGTTCAGCTTGGGGAAGGAGTCACATTGCGCTAGCCAGTGTTCTTTCTCACAGTAGGGGCACACTATCTTCCACTTCTCCGTTCTGGAGGGGGTACTGTGGCTCCTGCTGCTCGGTACTGACTCCGATTAGTGCATCACAGTCACCGATCTTCTTCCATCATTTAGTCGTCTGGTTCCTTCTCTGGAGCCAGGGGTGCTCCGTCCGAATGTATCTAGCCGTAGGCTGCTGACTTCTCTCGCCAGGAAGTCTGCTAGATCGAGGAGGTTCGGTTCGGGGCCATTCAGGTCTCGGTGGTCTCTCTGCCGCCTAAAACGCTCCTGTCGAGCGGGCGGCAGCTTCTCCAAGATCCTTTCCACATTTGAGTTGGCGTAAAGTTCATGCCTCCCCTTCTCTCTCTGCGCTCCCAACATCCCTACCAGGGACTGCACTCTGATGGACAGGTCGTCCAGTGCTCGATTGTCTATTGCTGGGGGTAAGTGGTCGATGTGTCGGATCTCCTGGATCACGTAATCCCATATGCGCCCATACCTCTGGTCCAATGCTACCAGCGCTGCTGTGTATGGGGTGGTGGAAGTCGCGTAGGCGAGCGCTATATTATGTGCGCGGGGTACCTTTAAGTGCTTCAGTAGGATGGCGTATTTATGGCGTTCATCCAATACATCCACCAACATGGTCTCCAGACACATGCAGAGTTCTGTATACTGGGCCCGGTTCTCTTGGGTGAAGTCGGGTACCATAGGCGTGCCAATGTATGACGCTGACTGTGGATACATCGGCGAGCGTTGGGGGAGAGGCCTCCTAGGCGAGTCTCCTCCCGCTCCTTGGTATGGGCTGGTACCGGCAGTGTACCATGGCCCGCTTGTCCAGGTGCTGTTCCTCGGTGCGGGTCGTGCGTCGTGCTCACCCGGGTATAGAGTCGGGGGTCTGTAGCGCAGCTCCGCGGGAGTATAGCCTGGGCTGTACCGGACCTCCTGGTCCGGTAGAGTACTGTGCTGTCGTCGGGCGTGGTTCTCCTCCTCTTCCTCTTCGTCTTCAGTTAGGTCATCCAGTGCTTGTAGTCTCTGGTTTAGCCTCTCCACAGGATATGCTGCTCCTTCCCGGTTGCTAGGTCTCGCTTGGACCGGTGGGGGGAGGTGGTCTGTGGGGGGTATAGACCTCGTCTGTTGGTCAAGTTCAGGGTTGTTTACTCGGCTAGGGGATGCCGCCCTGGAGGTGTGTCTAGACGAGTTCCTGGAGCCTCTGGCGGAGGGAGAGGGTGTTGTCCGTCTGATCAGCTGTTCTATTAGTTGCGCTTGCTGTCTGTCGCGCTCTGCGTCCCGTAGAGCACCAGCAGCTGCTCGCTGGCTGTCTGCTCGGTCTCGGGCCACATTCTCTTCCCTCTGGATGCGTTTTATTTCTAGACGTATATGCTCTTCTTCGCTCCGCTGCTGGATCTGCAGTCGGTCGCGTTCAGCAGCGGCGTTCAGGCTGATGAGGAAGGCCTGCTGTAGGGTCCTCTCTGCCTCGCTGGGAGAAGGCGGTTGTATAGGGGAGCCTTCCCTCGGGGTACTCCTTGCGGAGCCTTGGAGCTCTATCTCCACGGTGCTCTCCCCGTCTTCTTCCGTTCCGAGTTCTCTCTCGGTAGCGTTGTATTCCTCCCGGGACTCATCGGGGACTACTTCTTCAGTACTGGCGGGGTGTGAAGTCATGTCTGGTTCCCACTGGTCCCCACCGTGAACTTGGTCAGTTACATTAGAACTTGTAGGGGCCTCTATGGTCGGGGTAGTCTGGGCGTTGGGGTTAGACATACTTTTACTTTCTAGTTTTACCGCGTTTACTGTTAGTAGAAGACTAGGTTGTTGACTGACAGCGTAAGCCTCTAAGTACTGAGGGAGCCGTCGTTCGCGCTGCGGGCGTTGGTTAGGAGGATCGTTTCGTGGAGTGTTCATCATAGGCCATTTCAATATTAATAACACTATATTAATATTACACTAATTACCCTCCGGCTCGAAGGACCAATTTTAACTGAGGGGTACAATTCCCTGACTGTATTGTTAGATATGATACTTACTACCACTACCTCTTGTACTTTAGACTCTGGCCACCCAGTACTAGGCATAAATAATTATGGTAAACACTCCCACGTAGATGAAACGATCCAACACAAATGTACCAAGTCGAAAGTCTGCGTTTAATAATAATTAATACATAGCAAAAGGTATGTAGAGCAATCACTTAATTACATTTATGATTTGAAATAGGATGCACTTTTATGGCAAATGAGTATTCGTTGGTATATCAATAGAGAACGTCCAATCTCTGGTGGCGCAGGCGGTAAATATACAACCTGGAATATTTAAGGAATAATAGCAATGATACTTTAATGATTATAGAACTGGATACACTAGGGGGGAATTCCGGTCGCTTGTAAGACAACTGGAGAAGGGGGGGGGGGGTAGAGTCTGGCTGTATCCGTCTGGCCGAGGGTATCCTGGGAGAACCCACGGTTGTGCGGCTCGGTGCCTCAGCGATCCTCGATCCACAGATGAAAGCAGTTGGACTCTCTGTGGGCCGGCTTCCTTCGGTCCACGATGGAGAGACGTGAAGCGACCTCGTCGTGTAGAGCGTCTCCTCACCTGTCGTCCTCTCCGGGGGGGGGTTTCCAACACACGGCAGTGTTGGTCTTTATCCATAGAATAATCACTGTATACAAAGCATAATCCATGCCTGGGAAGGCGGGCTGTCGTCGGTAGAATAATCCGGTATGCAGGTCCACTCGCTCGTCGGCTCTGGGGCTCCTCGGGTGCAGCCTCACATGGGGTCGGCCACCCTGGATAAGCAGCCAGTTCTCTGCCCGAAACGATGGGGTACTGACTACGATCGTATTCTCACCGCACGAAGCACTACATATGAATAGACTATTATTAGCTTAATAGACTACGTCCAACTCGACGATATAGTGCCAAATATGACTATTCAAATATTAATATACACAATGTCTCAATACCGATGGTAGGCCGAACTTGGCCTTACTCCCACACGTGGCGTCGCAGGGAGGCTTTACGTCTGTCACTCTATTGGAGGGTAAGAAACTGGACTAAAAAGGAAGTCCTACTTTAGTAGCGCAGTATATATACGCACTATGAACAAATAGTACCGTTAGTGGTGCGGTAGCCAGATTCCTACGCGGAACTAGGACTTGTTCGTACATGTTGAGCGGTACGTTTGAACTGGGTCTGGGGGGTATGGCAGCCTGGCACCAAGGTCTCGACCAATAGTAGAATGGAGACTATTATGGGATGTTCAGTAGGCTAGAATGGATATTCAATGCATATTGTACAAGGAATATACAAGGGATATCAAGGAATATTAGAGAATATACAAATACAATTAAATATATATATATAATAAATATATATATTCGGTTTAATCTGGCCCTTCACAACAATGTGGGTTCCAAATTTAGCGAGCCACTGGTTAGTAAATAGATGATCAGACAGGCTTGGTCGTATATGGTCATATGTGGGGTTATATGTGAGCTGTTGCTGAATCTGATAATATGTCCATCTTTGCTTCCCCTCAGTGGCCTGTGGCCGGAGGGCCGATATAGCCAAGCATTAGGTCACACAGGTCATCAGGTCAGAGTATTTCTGGGTTGGTCACTCGACCCATTGGCACAGTGGGAGAGATTATGCTCTCACCAGAGGAGCTAGATCTTAGATCTAAGGATCTGTAATCCTTCAGTGAAATATTAATGAATATACATTACAGCTTGTGTTGGGGTGAATTGCCTCAAACATGTTCACAGTTGCATTTAAACTGGTGAATCTTTGGGACAGTTGCTGGATGATTATATCGAGACATGCATTGAAAACGTTCCCCCGAAAGTTTCTCTCTGCGTCAGTGAGGCGGCTGTCTTCAGAAAGTTCATCAAAGTGACGCTTCCTGGCCCTGCGTTGTTTCAAACTGTGTTTGACTTCCCCATTTAGTAGCCAGGGCAAGAGTGGCGGACTTCGCCTCATCAAATTGTCCCCTATAGGTTACTCCACCAAAACACTGATGGCATTTTGCAGTAGAGTAGATGCTTTGAGAATATCCGCGTCTTTTGCAACAAGCGCATCATGGCGAGATGACCAGCGAGTGGGACATAAGCGTTTTAATGTGATACTACACGATCAGTAACAACAACCATATCAACATTTACAATAAACTCACGTTTTCTTGTTGACAGTGTGTGTCCGTGATTGTAGCCTACCTGTAAATCTGACTCACCCCCACTAACGTTGTTGTGGGGCTCTTCAACAATTTAAGGTTTCTCCCGCAGGAGGAGAGTAGGGCGGAAAAAATATACATTTCTATAGCTTGGACAATTAGTCTTTTCCTTGGTCCCTTTTATCTTTTTCTTTGCGTTTTGTCGCTCCACTTTTGTGTTTATAACTGCTCCCGCTCATGCTTAGGCAGGGCTCTGTTGATAAGTGATGATGATGACGTTCATTTACGTATGATGTTGATGGACGGCTGATGACGATTTTACCCAAAATAAATTTGAAGATGGAGACAATAGAAGGGATTCACTTGCAATTGTTCATGTTTTAATGTTAAATGTGAGTGTGAAAAAAGCAGCACAAGTTCAACTCATATTATAGGCTACGATGCTTTATACCTAATATGACCACAAACGTCAGTGCACTGAGTGGCGCGAGGCAGCAGGGCCCGCCTGCCAATATCTCGGGGGCGGAGCCTGCTGCCTCGGCGACGGGCCCCCATTGGGTCCCGACCGTCCCGGGCCCGGGGAGCACCGCCCCTACAGCCCCCCCTGAAGCCCCGCCCCCCTGAGTAGGGCTGTACCGAATAGTTCGAAGCTTCATAACGTTGACATTCGAATTATAAATCAACATTAGAAAAAATAAAAGTTAAATTTTTTATAATTTTTCTTTTATTCATTCTGTTTTAACTCTTTGACTGCCACCAGCTTTCGCCATCTTTACTAAATGGTGCCAGCGTTATTGACCATTTTAGTGATGTTTGCAGACCCATCGTATGTTCTGTATTATAGCTATGGAGACGATAGTATGGCTCATTTTACAGGCATTGTTCATAGTCCATTACAGACTAATCAGCTCATTTCTACACACTGTAGTTTGTTACACGCTACACGCTAAACATCGGCCCATTTCCAAAATAATCCAGTCTTTTTTCATGGATCGTGAGATATGATGCGTTTTATGCAATAAGCCCAAATCGTTCTACCGAAACCCCAAAAACTCCCAAATCAAAGGTATATACCATGTTCACAAAATCATCAAGGAGGCGGGGGGGGGGGGGGGGGGGGGGGGTAGTCTTACCCCGAAAATGCGATCGTTACTAAAAGCTTGGTTTAGGTCCGGTAAGATACAACACTGTGATCGTTACAGAACCATGTTTCAGGTTCGGTAAAATAGACATAGAATATACCTTACGTTAGCCAGAAGGTACTACAAAAAGAATAATTCCAATGATCCCATCGGCGATCGCGATTACTCGTTTATATGTAATTACTTGTATACGGGAAACTATAGGTTTTGAGGCGAGGAGATCTCCTAGCGATTGCTCTGCAAGAGCTCCTCCCCCTCAGAGAGAGGCAGGAAAGAAAGGGAGCAGGACAGATACAGTCTAGTTCAGACAATCAGAGTTCAAAAGGTAGGCGATACTGCCACCTGGTGAGATTCAATCGTCATTGCAATTCCAACTTAGGCAGATGAATCAAAGACATCTAGAGGGCTCCGGCTGACCGTATAGAATGGGGATCAAAGGAAAAGAAATCTCGGGTTTCTGGCGTTCAACGCATGGCGAGATAACCCGACTTTTCTCTGGTTTGCGGTCCCAATGGGGGTTTTCTTCACAGTTGCAGATAAAGATTAGGCTACACTAATATTATAGTATTATACTATTATAGTATATGTCTCGTCATAAAAATGTAAATAAAACATTTATCATAAATGTAGCCTACAGTATCTGCATCCGCTCTGCGCTCTGCGCTCCATCAAGACGTCACCATCACTTTCATACCAACCGTGCCCTGATTGGATTATTTATGTTGACGAAACTGATGAGATATATTCAAGTTGATTTAATAAAAAAAAAATACTAATTTTGTTTGAGGATATTTAAAAAAATATATATATATTATAATAATAATAAATAAAAAAGAATACTTCAATAGAAGCTTCGAATGTGCGGCTGGGTAGCGCAGTGGAGAATGCCCTCGCCTACCACCGCAGAGACTCTGGGATCGAATCCAGCTGTCAGCGGTACCTCCGGCTTGGTCAGTCGTCCCTACTAACACAATTGGCAGTGTTAGCCGGTGGGAAGCCGGTGGGGTATGTGTGTGTGTCCTGGTCGTTGTAAACTGCGGTTCCTACAGGTCGGTCGGGGCGCCTGCTCAGCAGGGAGGGGATCTGGGGGAGATAGTGTTACGCTCCCCCAGTGAGAGTCCTCGCTGTCAGGTGAAAAGAAGCGGCTGGCTGACTCCACATGTATCGGAGGCATGTGATAGTCTTCACCCTCCCTAGGCCGACAGTGGGGCAATGCATGCAACGACCAGGAAGGGAATTGGCATAACGACTAAATTGGGATGGGAGAAAAATACAGAAAAAAGTGAGAACAAAAAAATTGATAAAAAATATAGAAGCTTTGAATGTAAAAAAAAAAAAAAAAATGACATTCGGTACAGCCCTATTAGCTAGTGTAATGGCTACAACTATAGTCCTGCATCTCCTCCAGTCTCAAGAGTTGAGAGTAGGGCTGACCTCGACTAGTCGAATAATCAACTAATCGATCGAAAGGAGCCGAAGTCGACTGCCAACCTCTTAGTCGAATGCAAAAGAATTATAAAAATAATAATAATAAAAATAAATGTATCATTCTTTCCAAAAGTAAAGAGGCCTAGAAGCGTGGCTAAAGTCCAACGCACATGGCGGGCGATTCTTTCCAGGCGACCGATTTTTTAAGCGAGGCGACCGACAGAATTCTATCGCTTCCATTGTTATGAATGAGAGAACCCACACGGCAGGAGATTTTGAAGCGACGATCGCGCAGCAATTTCTGTTGCCTCGCTAAAAATCGCCTCGATCCTATTTTGTGAGGCGACGGCAGGCGACACAGCAGGACAATAAGCAAATAACATGACTTCTACTGGTGTAGCATTTGTACACCATTGATTTATCAATACATTCATTGATCAATAACCTACGTATTATTACCATGCTACTTTATTATTAACAGGAACAATTTAAATAAATAACGTTAGTTGGAGAACAGACAGTTCTCTCTCAGCATAACATTACTTGTCCAATCGGTGCCTAGTGAACGTATTGTAGCGATCAGTCTTGCAGTAATGTCAGGAAGAATGAGGAGAGGTTGTATTCGTATATGGTGGTTTAATTCCAGCTCAATATGGGTTTTACAGGTTAATACTTCCCTCGTAACACACAACACAGCTACCTGCTAATTCATCTCGTTTCACGACAACCTAACGTCCGGTCCGTCCTCTGATATCTCCCGGGGGAAACCACACCCCCAGCTAGACAGAGCGACACATAATAGCTTATTATACCTGAACGGTCGCCTCTGGTGTGGGGGGCCAAGCGATTGTCGTTGAGCGACAGACGATCGCATCGCCAGGCGACGTCGGTCGCCCGCCGTGTGCATTGGACTTAACGATAATGGCGCACATACCAGCGAGGCTGACTGCCTAAGAAAACGGGCAAAGAGGCACTGAAAGAGGATTTCACACAAATATCAAGATGTATCCATCAGTGGACCAATTGCATGCTTTCGCAGGGGACAAGAAGCCTTCAGTCGACTCCTTCAGACATTAAGCACCCCCAATCTCCTCTAGTATTACAAACACACCACGGCCACCATGTCTTTCTCTAAAGTAAAGGCCGCCCAACACAACTCAAGAGAAGACAACGAAGCAAATTAACTAAATTAGAAACAATTTGTCAAAAAAACAAGCTGCACAACTAGGGTTGGGTACCGTTCACATTTGGACCAATAGTTCCTGGAATTCGGTATCAGTACCCAATGGCACCTTTTTTTGGTACTTACTCGCTCTGTAATAACAACATTTTTTATTTCAGTTGTAAAAAAAAAAAAAGGAAAAGAAGTCCAAACTCAGTTTAAACATTGTTATTTATTTAGAACATTTTGTAATTTGTTGTTGTAACACACTACACAAAATATATTGCATGAGCATGTATTATGTTTTTAAATGTTTAAAGATCAACATTATCTGGCCATCCTCAGTAGATATTATCAAACTCCTCTGACCTTGTCTGGTCCAAAGACCCAAGAGATGGGACAGTAATATATATATTTGTGGAAAAGGCTCCCTCTTGTAGTCTATTACACTCTTATACTAAACATGTAAAGGTACCGAAATTTGGTACCGATTGAGTGTTTGGTACCCAACCCTAAGCACAACACACATGCACACACTAGCACAAGCATGGCGTCAATCCAATTAAACGGCAGGGATGATTGGTATATTTTTAGTAATCCGCCAAGGATGATTTGCAGATTAACAACAGAGTCATTGACCGTGTGAGGATATAATGATATCCGCCTCGGCACACGTCAGGAGGAGGGCTGACCGGGCTCGTGCCTGTCCGAAAGTCCCCTCCCCTCACGATCCAGGTCAGGGCCCGCCTCGCCCATGTTTGTCCTTTGACCCGGCGTGCAGTAAAAGCAGATCTCCTGCAGAGGCTCCTGTTACCCCTGTTGAGATCAGAGGTTCTGTGTAGGATTCTGTTAACAACCCCCCAGACAGACTCAGGAGAGATTCTGTGGAAAGGTGTCAATGGAGGGTTGTTGTTGTTGTTGTTGTTGTTGTTGTACAATTGATGACTGCAATCAAGACTGGTCTCTGTTTCTCAAGTTTAAAGTTTTGTTTTATTTACATGTACATTATTATAGTGAAATGCCTGGTTCTGTATGAGCCTCCTGAGATTCTGCTTCATAAAACAGCAAAAGACCAAACAATATACAAAATATAACATTTTACAGAACTAAAATGTACAAAATGCAAAAATGCTAAATGAAGTAGAAGAGGTATTCAGTTTCTAAGAAAACTATTTTCTGGAGAGAGGGTGATAAAACATTATATGCTGATTTAATTATGTCATCTGTTACACAAAACATTTTAACAATTAAATCGTCATAAAATGTTATATGACTGTATGAGTGCGACCCCCTCTAGATATACATGTATGCCAGGCTAACGACGCCCGGGGGGTCAGAGCACAGCGTTAGCATCCCTGCTAATAGAGTTACGTCTCTGACAAACTGGCCGCCGCTCTTCTGTTTGCATTTCTTAGTAATGATCATGTACAGTTAAATGGCGTTTAAGGTTTATTCATCACATACATACATACACACGACATAATATGAATCTTGAATCTTGAAGTAGGTACATTTGACTTACTGTACATGATCATTACTTTGCACTATCTATATTATAGTGAAATGAAGGTGGCCATGCCCGCTTCGATTGTGCAAAAAATACAAATAATAATAGAATAAAATTGAATAGATAATAAAATAGATATGATAAAAGTACTAAGATAAAATACAATACAATGCTAAGCTTAGGTAATGAGTCCTATGTACACTACTATACAATATGCAGTTTTTAAAGTGACCTGTGGTGTGTTTGTGTGTGAGAGAGTGCAGAATGTGTGGTGTGTGTGTGTGTGTGTGTGTGTGTGTGTGTGTGTGTGTGTGTGTGTGTGTGTGTGTGTGTGTGTGTGTGTGTGTGTGTGTGTGTGTGTGTGTGTGTGTGTGTGTGTGTGTGTGTGTGTGTGTGTGTGTGTGTGTGTGTGTGTGTGTGTGTGTGTGTGTGTTCATGACATGTGTACTTGTGTGTGGAGAGATCAGTGTTCAGTGTTCTAATGGCCTGAGGGAAGAAGCTGAGCCTGAGTCTCTCTGTTCTTGCTGCATGTATGCAGAGGTGCTTGCCTGACCTCGGCAGCTTGAACAGGCTATTGTTGGGGGAGTACTTCTTCAGGTTAGAGGGATAGTAACAGGAATACAAGTGCTTGAAAGGACTTGCATGCCATTTTAAGAGAAATTGATTAATTCCCCCGCATTGGCATCATTAATATCCCCCAAAAGAGGGCTTGATTCGTGGTCAATCGTTTCTAAGAACTGTGAATGAATATTATCGATTGATCCCTGTGTTCTGGGGGCGACAGTGGCTCAGGGGGTAGAGCGGGCAGCGTGTCGACGTGTCCTTGAGCAAGACACTTAACTCTTTCACTGCCACACGACAGAAGGTTAACCCTTTACTATCACACAACCGACGGCGATGCTCCATCATTAGCATCATTAGCTCCGCATCCGCAGAGCTACTGATGCTAATGATGGAGCATCGCCGTCGGTTGTGTGATAGTAAAGGGCTAACCTTCTGTATTGTCACAGTGAAAGGGTTAACTGGCTGTCGTGTGGCAGTGAACGGGTTAACTGCCCCTAACTGCTCCCGATGGGCAGGTCGGCATGGGTGTGTGAGTGAACGGGTGAATGTGAGGTATGAATCGTAAAGGACGCTATATAAATGCAGTCCATTTACCGGCATTTACCATCCCCTGGGGTCGCCGATCCGACTGGAAAAAGACGTGTTGTCGTTGAGATGTTTGACAGCACATTCTAAAGGAGGGGTTCCCAACCTTTAGGAGCAGATGACCTCATACTGGAGGTCAGAAAAAGTGCTGTGACCCCCCCCCCCAACATTCAAAACATCTGTTCATCAATTGGACATAAATGATAGGGACTCTATTTTCATACCAGGGGACCTTGGGTTCCAAGTCCCAGAGATTGGGAAATCCGGCTCTAAGGATGGGTTTAAAAACAACAGGTGTTCAACGATGTGTTCATGGGAACATGTATCGTGTGTCATTTTAATGCATCTTTAAAGGCTTGTGTCCATAGCGGACGTTTTTTTCAAGGCCGACCGCTTTGAAAAAAAGAGAAAAAAAAAAGCTCAGAGCGTCGATGTTGATTACCTTGATGAGCGGCGCTCCTTTCCAAAAGTTGAACTAGTTTCAACTTTATGCGCTGGGAGCGCTCCGCCCAAAAACGCTGCCGCCGAGAGCTCATAAACGCGAGGCGCGGCGCTGGGAAGAGGAGCGCGCCTGTCACGCCTGTAGCATAGAAATGAATGACAGGAAGGAGCTGACAACATAAAACGTCCGCTATGGACACAAGCCCTAACACAGCTGTCATTTTTTAATACGTCCATGTGTGCATTCAGAGAGTTATGTGTGTGTCAGCTAATAAATATAAATACATCAATGATTCAATCTATGAGTCATTTAATATTGAGCCCCACCTGGTGCATTTAAGCCGTCAAGTTGTGTTGGGTCTCAAAGGCCACTCACAAAGATGTGTTTCACTCACAAAGATGTGTTAGATGTGTTTCACTCACAAAGATGTGTCTCACTCACAAAGATGTGTTTCACTCACAAAGATGTGTCTCACTCACAAAGATGTGTCTCACTCACAAAGATGTGTCTCACTCACAAAGATGTGTTTCACTCACAAAGATGTGTCTCACTCACAAAGATGTGTTTCACTCACAAAGATGTGTTTCAGGTCATTGACTGATAAGAGCTACACATCTGAATGAAACATGGAGCCCAAAGAAGACTATAGTTAACATCTCATTTGGGGCTGAAATATCTTTCTTAGCAAACATTAAAACGTGTTTTCTGTACAAACCTGTTCGTATATTTCTCGATAAATAAGATTTATATTTCATTATTTCATATTTCTCTTGTTTCCCCCCTACAGGAATATGGTACCCTCCAATATTATCGAGGCCACATTTCAACAGGTAAGCAACGACCCTAAAATCTGACTCCCATCAACAAATACATTGTTGGTTTTTACAGACCATAGAGTTGAGCTCTAGCTCTCTCTCCGAGTCTGAACATCTCTCTCTCTGCCTCGGGTTTGTCTTCCAGTACAAAACGGACCTGATTCCGATACTGAAGATCGCCGCCAGAACAATCAAGCCTAACTTCGTGTACGTGGTGCCCGACGACGACGACCCCGACGGGCGGACGGTCTACTTAGAGCTCACCCCTGCCCCCGAGATCCAGTACAAGACCACCCCGGGCATCAGCACGCAGATGAACGTGCTGGGCATCGTCATCTTCTCTGCCACCATGGGTGAGACGGGCACCTCCCAGGGGTGTAAAAAGTACCCAGAAATTATACTTAAGTGAAAGTATGGGTATACCATCTCAAAAATCGTACTCAAGTAAAAGTCAGAGTATCTGGCTAAAAACACACCAGAGTAAAAGTCTAAAAGTTTCTTCTTTTAAATGTACTTAAGTACTAAAAAGTAAAAGTAAAAACTTAATTTTATTGGAAGGGATAGACCAGGGGTCTCAAACTCATTCCATCGTGGGCCAAGTTTTCATTTGATATGAAATTATTCTTCTGATAGCAGGTGTTTAATCAAAGATCCGTGCTTTCTAGTGTTGCACAAGGACCAATCAGCATGGGTATGGGCGGGTTCATTTTCCATTGATGGGGATTTGATTGGCTGTTTTTAAATAAAGTGCGGCCGCAGGAATAATAACGTTAACGTTAGTTCGGCCAGAGAAACAAATATACGAATTAAAATGGTTGGACCTGCGAGATTTGTACTTTGTACTTTGTAGGTCTGCATTTTAAATGTACGGAGTAAAAAGTATGTTTTTTTTCCTCTGAAATGTAATTGAGTAAAAGTACAAGTATACAAACCTAATAATACTTAAAGTACAAATCCCCCAAAACTGTTAGGGTTTGAAACCGACCTCAAACGCACGGCACAGACAGGTAGTTCAGAGTTAGCCAAATACTAGGGCGTATTTATTTACAGAGTCAAAAAGGAGTCAAGTAACAATTTCGAAACAAAAAGGGAGACTGCCTTCGGCAGAGTTATCTGCGGCTCTGCAGATCCTCTTGGTGTTAGAGGTGGGGAATCGGTGTTGACGCCGTAGAGGCTCTGCAGATACTCCCAGCTTCAACTCGAGGTGGAAACGGAGAGAGAGAGAGAGAGAGATCAATAACAGTCCAACATAACACAGAGGCAGTGCGGTTCCCTCCTCCCTTAGCTGAGTCCAGAACAAACAAAAAACGATAATCCTCAGTGTTCTCCACAACACACAATTCAGCTGAGTCCAGTGCAAGCAAAATGATAATCTTCAGCGTGTCCTTTAACACACAATTTAGCTGAGTCTAGTGCAAGCAAAAAATGATACTCTTCAGTGTTCTTGAAACACACAAAACAGAAGAATCCAAAAAGGGGTTTGGTTCCAACTCACCAAAGCGCAAACGCGTAAAGCGGGTAAACGAGGCGCAGCTCCAAACGGGGGAACAAGGTTTTCACCAGCGGCAATCCACAGATGTCCTGGAGGGAAAGTAGACGAGGCACAGCAACGGGGAACACAGGCAGAAGCAGAAGTATTCAAAGCAGTAATACTCAAAACGACCCGACCTCGAATGACAGAAGGTCAGAGTATATGAAGCCTCTGGAGCGCTGATTAGAACACACATCAGGTGCGTGATGGTAATTGATACTTGACCTAGAAGTGTGCGTTAGGCAACGGACCAATCATCACAGTACCTTAAGAAGCGTGTGGCGGGGAATGAACCAATCCTCACAAAAACAGTACTTAAGTATTGTAACAAAGTACAATTACTCAAGTACTTTACACCCCTGGAACCTCCTCTATTATGGTTTTATTATGGCGTTGGTAAATAGTTGGAAAAAGTACAGAAATCCTTTACTTACATGTATGTATGTATGTATGTATGTATGTATGTATGTATGTATGTATGTATGTATGTATGTATGTATGTATGTATGTATGTATGTATGTATGTATGTATGTATGTATGTATGTATGTATGTATGTATGTATGTATGCATGTATGTATGTATGTGGAACCACTGATAGAATAGTAGGAACAAATCCACTACATACACTAAGAGGACTTGACAGCAATACCTAAAAAGGAGCACGGCATCCACACAATTAATTGTTGTAATGTTCACCTCTATAATAATGTACTTCAGTAAGAAATAGTTCCTACATGAAACTGCTCACAATGAGGTCTGTGTGGATTATCTTGGGTAACCGGGTCATGATTTCTGGAAAGAGACGTTGCTTTTTCAAATGTATTCTTTGGGTTCTCCGAGCGCCACACACCGAGTGCTGTTCAGCTCCATTGTGTACTGAAGTCTTTGAGCGCCACACACCGAGTGCTGTTCAGCTCCATTGTGTACTGAAGTCTTTGAGCGCCACACACCGAGTGCTGTTCAGCTCCATTGTGTACTGAAGTCTTTGAGCGCCACACACCGAGTGCTGTTCAGCTCCATTGTGTACTGAAGTCTCCGAGCGCCACACACCGAGTGCTGTTCAGCTCCATTGTGTACTGAAGTCTTTGAGCGCCACACACCGAGTGCTGTTCAGCTCCATTGTGTACTGAAGTCTTTGAGCGCCACACACCGAGTGCTGTTCAGCTCCATTGTGTACTGAAGTCTTTGAGCGCCACACACCGAGTGCTGTTCAGCTCCATTGTGTACTGAAGTCTTTGAGCGCCACACACCGAGTGCTGTTCAGCTCCATTGTGTACTGAAGTCTTTGAGCGCCACACACCGAGTGCTGTTCAGCTCCATTGTGTACTGAAGTCTTTGAGCGCCACACACCGAGTGCTGTTCAGCTCCATTGTGTACTGAAGTGTTGGCGATATATCTAGCCGTGTATTTCCGCCATTGGTGTCACCGCGCATGCGCACCAGGCAGCCAAATGCCTGGACCAGGCAGCCAAATGCCTGGTGCGCATGCGCGGTGACACCAATGGCGGAAATACACGGCTCGCTCTGTAAGTACCACTCGCTTTGTAACAATGATTTAAACTGTTTATTAGCAACTCCGAGCTTCCAGACCCAACTGTAAAGCTGTGTTAAACCCATATTGTACGCTGGGTATCTTTGAAATTCATATCTGATATATTTTTGACCCCCCCCGAGCCCCCCGATCACGCTTGGTAGTTTCTTTTTAAACTGGTCGCGCCACACGTGAGAGTGACTGCGGTCACTAGATCCCCAGGCTTGCACACCGCAGTCACGAAAGGGGCTAACCGTACCATTGCCTAGATTGGACATTCTCGAAGTCAACTTCCTGTCTGTTGTTGCTAGGCAACTGCGGCGTGGGGGAAACATGCACGCCGCGTACATCGTGTACGGTTCATTTAGTGCAGAAACGGGTCGGAAAAGCAGCAAATTAAACACAATCAAGGGTAATTTTCTTCAGTGCATCACGATGCCAAAGAGCTGCTGTGTTACGCTTTGTACTAGTAATAATAACATAATCAAAAATCCAAATCGAAAGTTTTATATAATACCAGTTGAGGCATCACGGATAGCTGGCGGCTATCAAGAGGGCACATGTAGACTCAGACGGGAGAGTCGATCAAAGCAGACCCTGGCCCCCAAGTCAAATCATACGTATGTCTGCTCTACCCATTTCATAACAGGTGAGAATAAGGAACAAATATGTATATCGTAAATTCAGTTTTATTGGCTGTGAGGCTGTAAACAGCAGAGAAATGTTAGCTGCTAGCTACTTCACCATATAACGTTAGTCCATTCTCTTCAAGTAGCCTACATGCCTTTTTTTTTTCCCGCCTTAGAATCACCAGAAAGGCTTTCGAAATAGTAAGTCAATATTTTCAAAACAAATTATATGAAAAGGTTATGAAATGAACAAGAATGTGATAAAATGTTGTTATAAAAACGGAGCTCAACACATACATTTGATCGTAGAAATCCGTTTGTTTTCCACCATACCAAGATGGCGGCGGTCTCGTGACGTCAGAGTGTCTTCGAGAATTGAACACTTTGAACACGTGTTCCTCAGGTCTGCTGCTGGGCAGGATGGGCGAGAGGGGAGCCCCGCTGGTCAACGTGTGTCAGTGCATCAACGAATGTGTCATGAAGATCATCAACGCTGCTGTTTGGTGAGTCAGGGAAATTAATCGTGGTTATTATTACCAGGCATGTGATGTGATGGAGGGTAAACCCAACTAAACTCACTTTGCCCGCCTTTTTGTGAAATATATCAGATCTTTATGATTGAAATTGAATAGAATATTGTAGCGTTCTGTGTCATACCGTCATGTCAGGAAGAATGAGGACAGTTTGTACTTCTTTGTGGTTGTTTAATTCCAGACTGAAACTGTTACATACAGGCCAATGCTTCGCTTGTGATAGACACACAGCTACCTGCTTTCACGTACGTTCCACAACAAGCTAACTTCCGGTGTCCCCTCCCATATCTCCCAGCGGGAAACAACACCCCCGGCGAACAGAGCGACACACAAACCTCAGAACATTACAATATATTAGTAAGTAGTATCGGATTGATGCAAGGTACATGAGAATAGGGTATTTCTCAGGAAATAAAACAATACTATTCTGATATATATATGTACTTTTCAGTATAGGCTACTGGTGATTAATTATATAAAAAACACCTTTTATTTCATCACTGTATGACCACTGGTTATTATGGCCTATAAAACTAGTGGAGTACACAAAGGACTTACATAGCTATAGCGATGCTTGCATACTTTCCAAATACTGTTCCAAAAACAAACCCAAAAATTTTCAATCAATCAATCACCGCGCCAGGTGATTGATTGATTGAACATTTTATTAACAGATTGCAGAATGGGTACAATACAGTACGGCTCAATACACACAATTGTTAAGGGGATGCAGACCAGAGAAAGACTTTCGTCTTGTTTACACCAGGGTCCCCCATTTTCAATTCATAATGAATTGATTGAATGAATTGTAAGTAAGGGTGCAATTAGCACTGTGCGATCCATTCTTTGTGGATCCCGCCCTCAGTGTCATAATAATAATAGTTCATTTATTTTATATAGTGCTTTTCAATGACCCAAAGTCGCTGACAATAGGCAAACATATTTTCTTTTTTAAATAACCATTTTTAAATAAATTAAAAAAGAAACAAAGGAAGGAAAGGAAAATAGATCAGAAGTATCTGGGCAGACTCTGTCATACCTGTGAGCTGCCACTAGGGGCAGACTGGCTAATCATGAGCGAATTACTTTATTAATTCATACATTTTTGAGTGAGTGAGTTTGTGCAAATATAATTTTTGTCCAGTTTGTAAATTTTTATATATATTTTTTTAAATATAATTTAGCTTGGGAAGGAATCCATGTGTGGTGATTACAGAGCTTCATCTTGATCTAATGAGATTACTTAATGGCTTTAAATCCTTCAATTGGACATTCTAAATGTCTCATTTACCATGCCTTTGATCCAGAGAAACAGAATAATCATTATTTAATATCTGTGCTTGTGACCTAAGTCCTTAGTGTTGCATTCCAAAGCACCCGAGTGTCTTCCAGGTCTCAATGGCTACACAGTATCTCACCAACACTCCATGAACCGTGAATATCCACAGGTGTTAACAGTTGATACACTTGACACTTGAAGCATGTAGTTCCTCGCCCCGGCCCTGGTGGCCGTGTCACCGTGTGGTGAGAACGTGCTCTGCCTGTGACGTGCACTTCACGTGCCTTAAGGAGTCACCGTATGGTGAGAACGTGCTCTGCCTGTGACGTGCACTTCACGTGCCTTAAGGAGTCACCGTATGGTGAGAACGTGCTCTGCCTGTGACGTGCACTTCACGTGCCTTAAGGAGTCACCGTATGGTGAGAACGTGCTCTGCCTGTGACGTGCACTTCACGTGCCTTAAGGAGTCACCGTATGGTGAGAACGTGCTCTGCCTGTGACGTGCACTTCACGTGCCTTAAGGAGTCACCGTATGGTGAGAACATGCTCTGCCTGTGACGTGCACTTCACGTGCCTTAAGGAGTCACCGTATGGTGAGAACGTGCTCTGCCTGTGACGTGCACTTCACGTGCCTTAAGGAGTCACCGTATGGTGAGAACGTGCTCTGCCTGTGACGTGCACTTCACGTGCCTTAAGGAGTCACCGTATGGTGAGAACGTGCTCTGCCTGTGACGTGCACTTCACGTGCCTTAAGGAGTCACCGTATGGTGAGAACGTGCTCTGCCTGTGACGTGCACTTCACGTGCCTTAAGGAGTCACCGTATGGTGAGAACGTGCTCTGCCTGTGACGTGCACTTCACGTGCCTTAAGGAGTCACCGTATGGTGAGAACGTGCTCTGCCTGTGACGTGCACTTCACGTGCCTTAAGGAGTCACCGTATGGTGAGAACGTGCTCTGCCTGTGACGTGCACTTCACGTGCCTTAAGGAGTCACCGTATGGTGAGAACGTGCTCTGCCTGTGACGTGCACTTCACGTGCCTTAAGGAGTCACCGTATGGTGAGAACGTGCTCTGCCTGTGACGTGCACTTCACGTGCCTTAAGGAGTCACCGTATGGTGAGAACGTGCTCTGCCTGTGACGTGCACTTCACGTGCCTTAAGGAGTCACCGTATGGTGAGAACGTGCTCTGCCTGTGACGTGCACTTCACGTGCCTGAAGGACACCATCATGTCTGTTGATGGTAACAACGGTGGCGGCAGCCTTGGCACATGCTTAGGATTAGGAGATCAAGACAGGGGTCAAGGCAGGGGTCAATGGTGACTTATCTCAGGAGCCAGGAGAGACACGTTGTCACAGACAAAGGTCTATAAATAATATAAATGTACCTGAATCGGGTTGTTGTGAAGCCAACCCGTCCAGTGAGTGCATTTAGCACAGGTCCCGGTAGGTAGGAAATAATAAAGCGTTTTCAAAGTAAAGGATATTTAGTGTATAAAGGGGAATGAACCACACAAACAGGGATAAGGTAAGGGAGAACAAACAGGGATATACAAGAAGACAAACCAAAAACGGGTACAAGTAGAAACCTAAACAATAACCCCACCTAATGGGGAAAACAAGGGGAAACACTAAAACAACACAAGTGACGGGCTAGCTCCACAAAGAATTTGATTTGCAATCAAATTTGATTGATTGAAACTTTTATTAACAGATTGTAGAATGGGTAGAATACAGTACGGCTCAACACACACAATTGTTAAGGGGATGCAGACCAGAGAAAGACTTTCATCTTGTTTACACCAGGGTCCCCCATTTTCAATTCATCATGAATTGTAAGTAGGGTGCAACTAGCACCGTGCAATCCATCCTTTGTGGATCTAGCCCCCTATAGGGTGTCACTGGACACAACCAAACGCCACATAGTTCAGTTGGCAAACTGGGAACCACCCAGCAATAACATAAAACACAAGGCTAGTACAAATACCCAGGAGTGGCAAGACACACTCAACCTTACCTGGTTGAAACACCAGTAAGATAAAACAAAGACACTAAGAGTAGCTTTGTGAGTCACAAATGAAACGCACAGTCAACAGTGAAATAAGGCCGACGCAACATCCACTCCAATGGTAATGGCAAAAAGGCAGCATCTCAGGTTTTATCCACCCGCCCCTTAACCCTTTCACTGCCACACGACAGCCGGTTAACCCCGACCGTCGGTTGTGTGATAGTAAAGGGTTAACCTTCTGTCGTGTGGCAGTGAAAGGGTTAAGGCTGGCAGTGGGGTCACATGCACATAGAAAGAAAATGTTTACTTAGAAGGACAGGCACATGAATGAGTCTCTTACACACAGGGAAAACACACATACACACGCTTATGGAAGGTGTCAATCAACTCAGTACAGACTTCTACATTCATTGGTCTAGGTCCTCTAGGTTGACCACGCTCCATTATTAAACCACACCCCTATGCATAAGCCACGCCCCTTTCACATATCATGAACCGTTTGTCGTAGAGACTTATCAGATATGTCAATCAACTCAGTACAGATCTCTACATTCATTGGTCTCTAGGTTAACCACACCCATATTCTGAAGCCAAGCCCACATTCATATCTCACGAGCCCCCTTTTTTGTACATTTTGAACCGTTGCCAATGACAAGTCAGAGCACTGATACTCAACTATGTGTAGGCCTACACACGATATGATAAAAACAGGTTCACTACGGAATAAATAATAGGGTCATTACGGAGTTGTAGTCATCTAAAGCATCAACTTGATTTATGAGTTGGCAAGGGGAACATGTTGAGAAGATGAAGAGGGTTTCAAATCAAAATTGACCACGTTCCATAACGGTGACTGAATAGCGGTGGTAGTCTTTATACCTACGGTGTTGTGTGTTGACTGTGTGAATGACATCTTCAGGTATTTCCCTTTCGGGATCGTGTTCCTGGTGGCCGGGAAGATCTTGGACATGCAGGACCCGACCACGCTGGGCAAGAAGCTGGGCTGGTACACCATCACCGTCCTGGCAGGCCTCTTCGTACACGGCCTCATCCTCCTCCCCCTCTTCTACTTCATCCTCACACGCAAGAACCCCTTCACCTACATCAGAGGCCTGCTGCAGGCCATGGTCATCGCGCTGGCCACCTCCTCCAGGTAAATGACCCTCTGTGGCCGGAGGGCTGGCCACCTCCTTCAGGTAAATGACCCTCTGTGGTCATCGCGTTGGCCACCTCCTCCAGGTAAATTACCCCCTGTGGCCGGAGGGCTGACCACCTCCTCCAGGTAAATGACCCTCTGTGGTCATCGCGTTGGCCACCTCCTCCAGGTAAATGACCCTCTGTGGTCATCGCGTTGGCCACCTCCTCCAGGTAAATGACCCTCTGTGGTCATCGCGTTGGCCACCTCCTCCAGGTAAATGACCCTCTGTGGTCATCGCGTTGGCCACCTCCTCCAGGTAAATGACCCTCTGTGGTCATCGCGTTGGCCACCTCCTCCAGGTAAATGACCCTCTGTGGCCGGAGGGCTGGCCACCTCCTCCAGGTAAATGACCCTCTGTGGTCATCGCGTTGGCCACCTCCTCCAGGTAAATGACCCCCTGTGGTCATCGCGTTGGCCACCTCCTCCAGGTAAATGACCCCCTGTGGCCGGAGGGCTGGACGTGGCAGACAGAGCAGTGAGTGAGTAATGGTGTTGTGGCTAACTAGCCGGAGCTAGTACGAGGAAATAGCTCATCAATGAAAATGATTATTGGCACGGAAGGAATAGGGTTAGGGTTCCAAAAATCTGAACTATCGCTTTAACTGTCCAATATAATTGGAATAGCACAATATATGTTCTGTTTTAGGATGGACTTTCCCTTAAGGCTTAAGGCTTAAGCCATCTATCTAACCTTCTTACTGTCTTCTATCATGCACTCGTCCACTAAATAATCTTCCTTGCCTGCCTATACTACTACCTACTGTACTAATATGTCTCTACGACTAGGCACTCAACACTGCAGCACCCACGTTTCAACACTGTTTGATGATCAATGTTATTCAGCTCAGCTGAAAGAGTTGTACCCTTCCTGCTCACTTGTTAATATATATTTCATAAATATATTATTCTATTGTGCTTAACTTGGCTCATATTTCATTTTATTTTACTCCACCACTTTATTGTATTATCCGTCTGTTAATGTCTGTCCGCTAATGTCGCACCAGTAACGTCCAAAGCAAATTCCTTGTATGTGAAAAGTATACTTGGCAATAAAGACCTTTCTGATTCTGATTCTGGATTGTCACTTTGGATAAAAGCGTCAGCTAAATGACGAAATGTAAATGTAAAAGTGAAAACAAAAAATCTATAGTGGCGTATCCCAGAATAGATACATCCGCCACACGCTCTCTTATTCTGCTTCATTCTCTCTCTCTCCTCTCTCCACAGTTCTGCCACTCTTCCCATCACCATGAAGTGCTTGTTGGAGAACTGCAGCGTGGACCGTCAGATCGCCCGCTTCGTGCTTCCCGTGGGCGCCACCATCAACATGGACGGAACGGCCCTCTACGAGGCCGTGGCGGCCATCTTCATCGCACAGGTCAACGACTATGAGCTGGACTTTGGCCAGCTGGTAACGATAAGGTAGGATGGGTGGGCACAGCTGATATTAATGTCTATATACTGTAACAGTCACAAATGTGCCTATTATATTATTGTGTTATTATTTAGTTGCAGTGCCATGTTTAGTCCATTGTTTGTACCTGATGTAGCAACAGGTTTCATTAACTTATTGGCTGTGTGACGTTTAACTTGTCAGCATGAAAATAACCGCACCAGGATAGCTTAGCAAGTAGTTGTCACTTTTGGGATATGGTACGTACCCATTTATTATTAACTAAATATATAATCAGGCCTATGACCATACGATGCCTGTTCATACGGCATTCATTCAATGTACTGTACATATATCAACACATACTGTAGGGCGGGATCCACTAAGGATTGCGCGATGGGAATTGCACCCTTAACACTTTCAGCCAGCAGGGGGCGCACGATTTAGTGCTTGAATGCCCACCATCCACTTCAATGTTAGCGTTAATAACGCCTAATCTATGTTTTAAATTATGGCTATGTGTCTAATCTGCCCGTCGCTTATCAATGACTCGTTTTCCAGTCAACATTGTCGAAGCGGATTGTTTTTTTATCGGTTAATTTCCATTTTATAGCATTTTGAAAAGCCCTCGTTTTCAAGGAAAATAAAAAGATTCCATGATAATCGCCATTTTCTGGAATATTCTAGAATACACAAAAACGTTGTAATTTTTCGGCCTATTTATGAATCGTTTTCAAATAAACGCTAGATTATCGATAGTATATGTGTACGATTCTCTGATTTACTCAAAGCGATCGTGCACATACAGACCCATCACACATAGGGCGAACGCTGAGATCTCAGCGAATACAACTCTGATTATCCCAAGACTTGTAAAATAGATTCCTTACCTCAGATCAGATGTTCTCCAAAAAGATCATTCCAATTCCTGATCGCCATTCCAAAAATCGATCGCTTTTATTGATCCAACGCTGCATACTGGACATATGTATTCCACGCTGTTCTGAGGCTCCACAATGAATCCGATCGGCTCGGGTTACATGCCTGAGAAGTAAAATGTGGATTCCGGATTTTTCTTTTCTCATCCATTTTCATTGAGTCCATTCCAAAAGGGTGCATTACCATCTGGGAGACGATAGGGGGCGGTTTTTTCACATCTGAGCTCCTGATGGGGCTGGTTTACCAACGGGAGACTCGGTTGATGAAATATGAATTCAGATCGCTAATAAAAAAATAACACGCTAATTGTCGTGGTGGGCATTCAGGCGTCGGGCTGATAACACGTGTTATGACGTGGTGGGCATTGAAAGTGTTAACACTTTCAATGCCAACGACGCTATATGTCGTTTGTTCATGCCGACCGTTTATTGCCAACGACGCGATATAGCGTTTTTTTTATTAGCGATTTGAATTCATATTTCATCAATCTAGTATCACGTTAGTGCTTCAAACTCTCTCTGAGCTCCATTGGGAAAATACCGCCCCCTATCGTCTCCCGGATGGTAATGCACCCTTTTGGAATGGACTCAATGAAAATGGATGAGAAAAGAAAAATCCGGAATCCACATTTTACTTCTCAGGCAAGTAATCCGAGCCCATCAGACTCATTGTGGACCATCAGAACAGCGTGGAATACATATTTCCAGTACGCAGCGTTGGATCAATAAACACGATCGATATTTGGAATGGCGATCAGGAATTGGAATAATCTTTTTGGAGAACATCTGATCGAAAAATGTCAACGTTTTTTTTTGTGTATTCCAGAATATTCCAGTAAAGGGCGATTCATGTGGAATCTTTATATTTTCCTGAAACTTTCAAAAAACGAGAGTTTTTCAAAATGGTATAAAACGGAAATGAACCGATTAAAAAAACAATCCGTTTCGACAATGTTGGCTGCAAACAAGTCATTGATAAGCGACGGCCAGATTAGACACATAGCCATAATTTAAGACATAGATTATGCGTTCACAAATATGAAAGCGCTGTCATTGAAGTGGGTGGCGGCATTCAAGGGGGTAAAAAGGAAAACACGGCCGGCACGGAAAGTGTTAATTGCGCGGGGTTTGCACACGGATTCTGCTCCGTCTTTGCGAGCTATCCACTAAGGACATTGCGCGGATGAGATACCAGCGCAGACGGCCATTATGTGTGGAGTTTCCCCCTGATCTGCTTCAGTGCATTTGGCTCGCGGAGCAGTCTGCACTCCTGACAGGCTGCTGGCAGATATCAGGAAGTGGAAAAATAAGCCTGAAATGAGGCATAGACACAAAATACAAATTAAGCAAGCTCTATACATTACGAAGTAAACAAAATACAATACGAAATTAACGGAATACTAATGGTGAAAAATACGTTATGCACGTATTTTTTACCATTAGTATTCCATTCATTTCGTATTGTATTTCGTTTACTTTGTAATGTATAGCTTGCTTAATTTGTATTTTCATGACACATTGCGTCCTGTGTTTTTGTCACTATCTTTCGTCATTGCATATGTTTGTAATGCCCTATTCCAATTACATTTGTCACTTAATTGTACTATATTATATTGTGCTATATTTAATTTAGTTTATATCCCATTTAATTGTATTCAATCTCTTTATTAAGTTGTAAAGCCCTGGCCTATATTTGATTTCATATTTATATTCTATTCTATTGTGCTTAACTTAGTACAGGACTAAATGTAAGGTGGCATCAGTCAGTCGCTTAGAGCCTCATGTATAATAGCGTTCACTGCCAGATTTAAGCAAATCACGCCACTTTGCGAAGGCTATCTCGGCCTGGAGCTGCATATTTCTCGAACAACTCGTATACCGTTTATAAGATCTATTTTCTGGTGTTCCAACGAAACCTCAATCAACTAAATCCGTCCATAGATCCACGAAATTAACTTTTTGACTCACCGGCCAGTGGCGGGTAGATGGGAAATATCTACCCGCCAAGCATATTTCTTACCAGCCAAATTAATTTTTTTTAATTTTATTAAATATATATATTATATAATCATACTTGTAGTTGTATTATCTGCGAGACATCGCCACCACGCAACAAGTCAAAATGCTTGCTATCTGCAAACAGCTCCACTGGCTGTGTGTATACTCGAGTAGCCTCCAGCTCCAGCAAGGATTCTCCGGCGCTGCAGCTGGACCCTATACTCTACATTCAGCATGCCCTCATGCGATGGAAGCCAGGGGCTCGAATACGCATCGAATCAATGTTATAAGACATTGATATCAGGAGCTATCTGTAGCTACTGCTAGCCGGCTAGATACCGTTAAGACAACGCCTCAGTGAACTATTTAGTTTACTGGGACATTTCGTAGTGAGCTAACGTGAGCTAACGTGAGCTACCTAGCCAACGGAGGTATTATGCACTACTAGACTATTGCTGGAGCATTTGTTGATATCAGGAGCTATCAGTAGCTAGCCGGCTAGATAACGTTAGACAATGCCTCATGTATTAAACGAAAAGTGAATAGTTGACTGGGTCATTTTGTAACGGTAGCTAACGTTAGCTCACGGAGGTCCCACTAGACTAGAGCAGTCAGCAGACTGCCCGAGGCAGCCTCTGTGTTTACACAGGTTTGGGAGGGGCAGGAGGAGGAGGAGGAGCAGTGCGCTGCATGTCTGTGTGCTTGAGACAGCGAGTGAGAACTCCGCTAAGAATTGGATCATGTTTTTCGATCGGTTTTCACATGACTATTTCGTTGCCCGCCACATGGCGGACAGACCTCTCAGTCTCACTCGCCAAATGTAAAATCTGCGGGTGGCGGGCTCTAATTTCGTGCCCTGATCATGATGCAAAATCAATCAATCAATAACGCCGACAACATTGGGAAAGCTGACAACGTTAAATAACAATATTTAAATTATAAATACGATTGCATGGGATCTCTGGGTGGCTGGCTCAATATCATCCTTGATTTTCATCCAGAGTGATATTCTCCTTCGAAATATTCTTTCACGATGCCTGCGTCTGGCAACAATTACTGCTGCCATGATCACCTGGCAGTGACGCTGGCATGATGCCTCTTTATAGTGCTTAGGGATTTGCCCTTATTTACCACCATGTCTGTTAACTTAAGACGGTAGGTGCGTAGCATTAACTGGTCGGTGCAATTGACGCCGGCCTTTGTGGATACAGAGCAGATTTCGACGAGGCTCATTTACATAGAAAGGGGACACGTTCCGCCCGTATTACCTCATTTAAATACGCGCCAATTGCACCGGAGGCAATGCTGACGGAAATCAGTTGCCACCTCATTTCACCCGTTGCGCGTCCTCTGTGGATACCAAACAGAGTTTCAGAGCGATATGCACCGGCGGCTTTGCGTCGGAAAAAAAAGCAGCGCAAACCCTTTGTGGATCCCGCCCATAGTTTCACAGACACTAGCCACGTCATCACTACTAGAGGACTAGACAAGTTAACGCTGCTGTCGGACGGCAGGTGGACAGGAAGTGAAGAGAGTCACTGGCTCAAGATAAATCAGATTATTACCTGTTGCTACATCAGGTATACAAACAACGGAGCGCCACCTCGTGACTCAACATGGCACTGAAACTAAATAATAATAACACAGAAATATAATAGGCACATTTGTGACCGTCACAGTACAATGTCAGTCAATTGGTTTTCTGTCGGTAACGTTCCACTCACCGAGCTTTGTCTCTCACCCGGCAGCATCACGGCCACGGCAGCCAGTATAGGTGCGGCGGGGATTCCACAGGCTGGTCTTGTTACCATGGTAATTGTGTTGACATCAGTGGGCTTGCCTCCGGATGACATCACACTCATCGTGGCAATCGACTGGGTTTTGTAAGTCGAGAAGATGTGAGATCCAAGACGGGGGAAATCACTTTAAAGGGAAACACCACCTGATTTACAAAGGGGAGAAAATACAAAGAATCATGTTATTATTCCTATAGCGAAGGGACAGTCCAATCAATATCAACACGAACAACTCTTTGCCAGAGCCGTGTAGGCCAGACTCCGGTATAAAGTCTGGAGCTGCTACATAAACAATGAATGGTTTTATGAACCGGTAGAAAGTTTGTCTGCATTTCAACCAAATGTTCCAAATGGACCCACGTTTATTTCCCACTGCAGTGTCTACTAATATCAATAGCTGACGGGGAAATTTACTTGGGTCCAAGCTTTTCCCTAGCAAACGCAATTCCTTTGAAACAGTGTTGCGTTGTCATCGGTTCTGAAACGGAAAATGGCCCTGTGGTGTGAGCGTGGCACTGTTCTGAGTGCTGTCATACCTGTGCTGAGTCTGGTTCATTGACTCAGTACAGGGTAAACCAGCCACGCTCACCCACTGGGGGGCGACAGTGTCTCAGGAGGTAGAGCGGTCGTCTGGTGATCGGAAGGTTCCCGGTTCGATTCCTGCTCCCTCCCGGGCGCGTCTATGCCTTTACCAACGCGTTCGTGTTTCCGGGTTCCCGTTTCGCGCTCTGATTGGCCAGGTCATGTGACATGTGCGCCAATCGTGGGACGGAAAGTTCTGCGCCTATTTCTGGGTCGAACAGCCTGCAAACTACCTAACGCCTAGTTTATCACTGGTTAAGCTTAGGCGACTCTTTCGAAGTTGGTTATGGTTAGTTTGGAATCAGGGCTGGTGTTCTATCGCCCCCTTCTCTAAGACAAACTCTAACCTTAACCAACTTCGAAAGAGCGCCTAACCTTAACCAGCGCGGGAAACAACAATGACGTAACCACTACACCTCCCTATAGACCAGGAAGTAACCACTACACCTCCCTATAGACCAGGAAGTAACCACTACACCTCCCTATAGACCAGGAAGTAACCACTACACCTCCCTATAGACCAGGAAGTAACCACTACACCTCCCTATAGACCAGGAAGTAACCACTACACCTCCCTATAGACCAGGAAGTAACCACTACACCTCCCTATAGACCAGGAAGTAACCACTACACCTCCCTATAGACCAGGAAGTAACCACTACACCTCCCTATAGACCAGGAAGTAACCACTACACCTCGCTATAGACCAGGAAGTAACCACTACACCTCCCTATAGACCAGGAAGTAACCACTACACCTCCCTATAGTGTAGTTAGTCTAGTGTTACAGTAACCACTACACCTCCCTATAGTGTAGTTAGTCTAGTGTTACAGTAACTACCACACCTCCCTATAGTGTAGTTAGTCTAGTGTTACAGTAACCACTACACCTCCCTATAGTGTAGTTAGTCTAGTGTTACAGTAACCACTACACCTCCCTATAGTGTAGTTAGTCTAGTGTTACAGTAACCACTACACCTCCCTATAGTGTAGTTAGTCTAGTGTTACAGTAACCACTACACCTCCCTATAGTGTAGTTAGTCTAGTGTTACAGTAACCACCACACCTCCCTATAGTGTAGTTAGTCTAGCATCTAGTGTCATGTCTAGTTACCTGCATCCCCAGAAGATCCCCTGCATACTCTCCCCGCCACCTTTACCATCTTTCCCAATTAATTTTCTATGGAGCAGCTGTGTTGATATTGATTGTACTGTCCTGGGCCATAGGGAAATGTATATGAATTCTTAATTTGGGTGGTGTTCCCCTTTAAGTATGGAACCATACTGAGTGCTAATCCGTTTCTTTTACAGAGCAACATAGGCATAGACCATCACTTTGGGGTCACTGAACAAAACAGCTATTTCCATTAGAGAGTTAACACCCTTTCACAAGTGAAGAAAGCAGGAAATGGAGTCTCTTTGTTTTGGTTTTTGACATGTTACTCATTAGATTTGAGTATTTGTGAAGTCATTGGTTTATTGTGTAGCTTTTAAAATGACCTCTGAAGAAATACTATGTTAGAGTAGCTTCTCTGAAATTAATAATTTCCCATAGTTGTTTCAAATGCCTTAGTTACTTTGCCTTCTGGAGAGGACTAGTGAGAGAGAGAGAGAGCGCAGCAGCAGCATTCAGAGGCAGCCTTGACTCAGCTTTGACACTGCATCAGATCTAAGGTGTCCTCGTCTCCTCTGGTGTCCCAGGGACAGATTTCGTACCATGATCAATGTCCTGGGAGACGCCCTGGCTGCTGGAATTATCGCCCACCTCTGTCGCAAAGACTTCCCTCTCGGCCCCGATGGAAAGGTAGGTCCCACCGCAACTGACTGCCCATCAAGAATCATGCCAAGGTGCGGCTGGGTATAGCATAGAGGCCTACCACTGCAGAGACTCTGGGTTCGAATCCAGCTGTCAGCGGTACCTCCGGCTTGGTCAGTTGCCCCTAGTACGAACACAATTGGCAGTATTCGCGGGTGGGAAGCCGGTGGGGTACCACTGACAGCTGGATTCGAACCCAGAGTCTCTGCGGTCCTGGTCGTTGCAAAACAGTGACTCCCACTGGTCGGTCGGGGCGCCTGTTCAGCAGGGAGGGGATCTGGGGGAAATAGCGCGAACCTCCTGCGTGCGTTACGTTCTCCCAGTGAAACTCCTCGCTGTCAGGTGAAAAGAAGCGGCTGGCGACTACATGTGTATCGGAGGAGGCATGTGATACTGACAGTAGGGCAGCACAACGACCAGGAAGGGAATTGGCAGAACGACTAAATTAGGGGATGGGAGAGAAATTATAGAAAAGGCAAAAGATTATTCTATTCTATTCCACTTGCTGTGGGCACAATCCAGATTTTTCATACACACTTTGATATTATATATTAATTATATCTTATTTGATTTGATGTTTTTTATTTTCATGTCTTACATACAGGTGTATGCCCAGCCCATGTGGGCTTACAAGACACATAAACAATAAGTATATAATAGTATACTTGACATTGACAATAAGTTATAGACCAAGATGGCCACAAAAAAAAAAAAAAAAAAAAAAACGTAATATAACAAGCTGTAAACAATGTATGTAAACAAATAAACAAGAGGAATTCATATACAATTATATAGGATATAGTGTGTTTTGTCTCAAGTGCCACGCTTTCTCCAAAAATCCTGCATCAATATTGTTTTTATTATTCGTTATATAGTTTGCTCCAATTATGTAGGCTTTGAATTGGATTACAGTCTTAACATATCGTAAAAACAACTGTGTTCATCTCACGTGTCCTTTCCCTTCCCAGCACCGGCCGTCTTACAGCGCGCAGAGCTCACACCACAACTCGGGCGGTTACGGAACGCAGAACGCACACTGGAACAACTACGGAACGCAGAATGCTCACAACAATTACGGAACACAGAATGCTCACAACAACTATGGAGCACAGAACGAGCACGGCAACTACGGAACACAGAATGCACACAACAACTATGGATCGCAGAACGCACACTGGAACAACTACGGAATGCAGAATGCACACAACAACTGTGGATCGCAGAACGCACACTGGAACAACTACGGAACACAGAATGCGCACAACAACTACGGAACACAGAATGCTCACAACAACTATGGATCGCAGAATGCACACAACAACTGTGGATCGCAGAATGCACACAACAACTACGGATCGCAGAACGAGCACAGCCACTACCATGGCGTCAGCGTGCCCATGACGGAGATGCACACGCACCCAGACTGCATGTTCGACGTGATGGGGGACTCTGTGAACGAGAAGCACACCGTCTACTACAACATCTGTCAAGTATGACCCCCTGCTGCTGCCCTCAAACATTTGTTTTTGGAAAGTTCCTCTCGCCTCCCTCATTGTGCCATCTTTAAAAGTACTGTATATGTTTGGATTCAAGTCTGCCGTCACTTGTCACAGTATTTGTGACGGGATGTGATGGTCTTTCTGCCTCAGTAGTGATGGACTACAGAACATAAAAATGTTCTCCCTGAGATGGACTTGAAAGGAAGCAAGCGATGGAATGTCACGCGGTGGAGCGTGCCGAGTGCCCTCGTCGAAACTGGACACCAAACTAAATGTTTTGAGTTGTGCTGTGGGGTTTGTGAGTTGACTCAGCGTACCTCTCCAGGTATTGTAGTCGACTGGCCCGTACCTCTCCAGGTATTGTAGTCGACTGGCCCGTACCTCTCCAGGTATTGTAGTCGACTGGCCCGTACCTCTCCAGGTATTGTAGTCGACTGGCCCGTACCTCTCCAGGTATTGTAGTCGACTGGCCCGTACCTCTCCAGGTATTGTAGTCGACTGGCCCGTACCTCTCCAGGTATTGTAGTCGACTGGCCCGTACCTCTCCAGGTATTGTAGTCGACTGGCCCGTACCTCTCCAGGTATTGTAGTCGACTGGCCCGTACCTCTCCAGGTATTGTAGTCGACTGGCCCGTACCTCTCCAGGTATTGTAGTCGACTGGCCCGTACCTCTCCAGGTACTGTAGTCGACTGGCCCGTACCTCTCCAGGTAGTGTCTATGCTTTTACCAACGTGTTTGTGTTTCCGGGTTCCCGCTTTGCGCTCTGATTGGCCACTGACCTACGCTAGTACACCCCCCTCGCTATGAGCGTAGCAGGACGCTGAAATGCAAATGCGTATCACAGTACTGCCTCCAGGAACAGCTGTTTCCGCGTGACTTATGTGCGCTAAAGTTCTGGTAAGTTTAAAGTGCTTAGAAATGCCAGTAAATGCAGGTTCATTCATGCTTTGAGGCACGCTTCCTGACAGGATTTTATAATATTGTATTTTATAATAACAATTCATGACAGCTTGTATAGCTCAACTGGTTAGTCCCGCGCCTGTGGACCATATGGTCCCCGGTTCGAATCTCTTGGATACTTCTTTTTTTTCTGTAACGTTAATTAATTTATCCACTCTGGTTGATAAGATAAGATATTCCTTTATTGATCCCCTTGGGGTAATTCAGGCATCATAGCAGCATGGGGGTACACAGGTAGTGAAAACAACACAAGCAGTGTAAACAAATAAGTCAATAGAATTGACTATCTAACCAACTGAAATATACAGTATTCACAGTATCACAGTATTCACATAAGGTGCAGTGTGCATAAGGTGGTGTTATTGTCCTTTTTGGGACACCAGAGTGGATAGATTATTTAACGTTACGAAAAAAATTTAAGTAAGCAAGAGATTCAAAACGGGGACCATATGGTCCACAGGCAGGGCACTAACCAGTTGAGCTATACAAGCTGTCATGAATTGTTACTGACTAATCCATCATTTACACTTTTCAAGTGCCAATTGCGGTCGTCGTCCATTATTTGGCATTAATAAATCAGATATCATGCGTGTGTGCTTTTGTGTGTGCACTCTCGCGCTGACTCGTTAAGCCTTTCCCTACGCATATTCATTTCTGGAGCATTTCTTTATCCACTCTGGCGTGATGGTGTATTGTACTCGCAAATCGCTTCCTATTGAATTAATCGGTTGAGTGCAGCGCCGACTCTCTACTTACGAGGGGGGCGTACTAGCGTAGGTCAGTGGCCAATCAGAGCGCAAAACGGGAACCCGGAAACACGAATGCGTTGGTAAAAGCATAGACGCCTCCAGGTATTGTAGTCGACTGGCCCGGTGCTCACTACTGGAATTCCGTGCGTCGGTCAAACGTGGAACTCTGTCGAAGCTAAAGGTGGACTGACTCTCCAAGTGCTCTTCACCAAAACAGACTCACCTCGTTCCAGTTCACTCGTGAATAAGAGAGCATGCTGGCATGCGTTTTGATTGACTTCATTTGAAGTCTGTGTATTATGTCTTATGTGCATTATCCTCTTTTGATTGTGTTGTTTTAACTTGAACTTTTAGCTCATCTACAAGCAAAAAAAATGCTCGTAAAGAGGCGTGGCTATAAAAACATTCACATGCAGCTAATATCATCAGACACCGGTGACTATGGTTTTGAAACTGAAACGGTGCATTGGTTTCAATTCACGCCTGACACATTCATGGGCAATGGCACCGACCTGGGTCTGAAATGGATTTTAATTAGCTCTCTGCAGATTTACTTGGCAATGTTTGTTTGTTAGTTGTTGTTTTTTTGTTCGTTTGGTGGAACCAACAAAACCAACCAACAGTATAAAACCCACCAATCTTGTACTTTTGGTCGACCAAAGCAAACAGTCAAACAAAGTATTTGGTTTAATACCTGACCCCTGGCTGGGACTGAATCAAGTCTCGACAGTCATAAGGGCTCTGTTGCGATATATATCTCTGCTGGAAGGTTTCAAGGGATAGTTCGAGTTTTGATAAAGACTGTCTGGTTTATCATGAACTGACAATCCTTTCAGTCCATCCGAACAGCACTTACCTAATGCAGTCTTGGTTTTTGGGACGATAAAGGCCCATTTAACAATCCAAATTTCAACAAATGGGTAACCCAAAAAAGAGAATAGGGACATGTCTTAATTCTATTGTTAATTGAGTTCTTGATATAAGGATTAATAATAGACAATAGTTTAAGTTGATGTATTTGAGGTA
This sequence comes from Notolepis coatsorum, assembly GCF_963971535.1. Classification (NCBI taxonomy): domain Eukaryota; kingdom Metazoa; phylum Chordata; class Actinopteri; order Aulopiformes; family Paralepididae; genus Notolepis; species Notolepis coatsorum. The sequence continues at coordinate 203,518,574 of NC_140167.1, forward strand.
TTTTGTGACTGTAAAAGATTTATTTGCTATATAGATTTCTCTGTTTCCCCCCCTCAAATAAATGGTTTTAAGTGTTGCATTGAGGGCGGCCGGGTAGCGCAGCGGACTAAGCGCCTGCCTACAACCACAGAGACACTGGGATCGAATCCAGCTGTCAGCGGTACCTCCGGCTTGGTCGGTCGTCCATACTAACACAATTGGCAGTGTTAGCGGGTGGGAAGCCGGCGGGGTGTGTATCCTGGTCGTTGTAAACAGCGACTCCTACAGGTCGGTCGGGGCGCCTGTTCAGCAGGGAAAAGATCTGGGGGAGGTAGTGTGATCCTCCCACGCGTTACACTCCCCCAGTGAGAGTCCTCGCTGTCAGGTGAAAAGAAGCGGCTGGCTGAGTCCACATGTATCGGAGGAGACATGTGATAGTCTTCAACCCTCCCTAGGCCGGCAGGTGGGGGGGAAATGCGCAACGACCAGGAAGGGAATTGGCATAACGACTAAATTGGGATGGGAGAAAAATACGGAAAAAAGGGGGAGAAAAAATAGATTAAAAAAAAGTGTTGCATTGCTAACAGAATTGGATGGACAGAAAGCAGTAGCAGTCAGTTCCTGATGAATCAGATTCTTCAGATCAGGCTTCTCGACTTGATCTGTTTTAATGTCGGATCTTTTTTCTTCTGCTACATTTTAACCAGAGTCCTCACACTACATTTTTACCAGAGTCCTCACACTACATTTTTACCAGTGTCCTCACAGTACATTTTAACCAGTGTCCTCACAGTACATTTTAACCAGAGTCCTCACAGTACATTTTTACCAGAGTCCTCACACTCTTCTTAGACTAGGCCAATGACCAGCGGCAATGTCACTAACTCACCCAGTCGTTCACTCAGTAATTCACATACAGTTAGCCACTCTGTCCCTAGTGGCGGCTCACAGGTGATGCACTTTGTGTACGACCAGCTAGCTTCACAATTCACATCTATGGGGGGGGGGGTCATTCCATTTGGGCTGTGGGGGGTGCTTAATGTCTGAAGGAGTCGACTGAAGGCTTCTTGTCCTCTGCAAAAGCATGCAATTTGTCCACTGATGGATACATCTTGATATGTCTAGTGTGTGAAATCCTCTTTCAGTGCCTCTGTGCCAGTTTTCTTAGGCAGTTAGCCTCTCTGGTATGTGCACCATTAGCGTTAGCCACGCTTCTAGGCCTCTTTGCTTTTGGAAAGAATGATCCAAAAATATATATATATACTTTTTTTTTTTTTTTTTTTTTTTTTTAACTAAGAGGTTGGCAGTCGACTACGGCTCCTTTCGATCGATTAGTCGACTATTTGACTAGTCGAGGTCAGCCCTACAAGCATGTATTGATTTCACTCTTACTGGTTATGTTAATTTACTACAACAAATGCTAAAACCATGGACAATTTGGTGTGTTTCCAAGGCCCTATCCCTCCCCCAAACTAAAATACACTAACTGGACTTGAAATGCTGTTTAATACTTAGAATGGCACTCCGAGAGACATTCATCATTCATCATAATAATTTCTATACAATATTCAGTATAATTCCCCACACCTGACATTTTTACAATACTGTTAGATTTCAACATGTAGTGTCGCCTTAAGTTCATCTGGGACTCTAACTGCTGCACAGAAGCCAACACTCAGTCTCAGGTCGACTACCAGACCTTTACACACCTGACCACTCTCTTGAATTAGCAACACAGGTTTTTATGTATTTACGTGTATCATTGTACATTATTTGTGTATATATATATATTTTGATACGAAATAAGATTTGAGTGTATTTGAACTTGAACGATGAATGTGTATTCATATTTGAAATACATGACCTTATACATGACTTTCAAGGGAAGGTTGTCTCCTCTCTGTCTTCCTTCCTTCCTTCCTTCCTTCCTTCCTTCCTTCCTTCCTTCCTTCCTTCCTTCCTTCCTTCCTTCCTTCCTTCCTTCCTTCCTTCCTTCCTTCCTTCCTTCCTTCCTTCCTTCCTTCCTTCCTTCCTTCCTTCCTTTTTTCCTTCCTTCCTTCCTTCCTTCCTTCTTCCTTCCTTCCTTCCTTCCTTCCTTCCTTCCTTCCTTCCTTCCTTCCTTCCTTCCTTCCTTCCTTCCTTCCTTCCTTCCTTCCTTCCTTCCTTCCTTCCTTGCAGGACCCAGTGCGACAGACATGTGCTGTCTTTTAATATTGTCCAGCCCCTCAGCTGTCCTCCAATCAGAGCACAAGACGCTCACTGTCTGACCATTAATCCAATGAGGAGGCAGGACATCCTACGTGCACATGTAATGTCGGTGCCTCCGGTGTTAGGCAGCGTTAAGATTAAGCTACAATGCAGAGTGCTTAGAAGAGGAACAACAAGGACTTAAGGAGACTTACCCCCAAGGGTCTTTTGGATTTAGATGCCTGAGCCTTGCAGGTGGTAGCCTTACTGAGTCCATTCTCAAGGACATTCCTGGAAAGGTACACATCCAAGTGGCAACAAGACATCCATATCAACCAATGTGTTCAATTTGATCCATAGCTACGATGTCCCCTTGTGTTATTTTTCAACCAAGTATATGTTTCATGAAGATCCCCTCACTTTTATTAGGGTTAACAGCTCTTGGAGGCATGACTTTGATTATACAGATTATTATTTGTGAAGAACGTGTGAGTCACCAAAGCGCCTTTTTCACATTCTTCCCCTGGAGTGAGAGAGCTTCTCTGTACTTCCCTGAAATCTGAGTTGCGTGCGTGATGTCACTAACAGGTCGAACTGATCATGGGTCAATATGTGGTAACTTGACACCTTTAGCGTCAGCTACACAGGGAGCTCAGCTGAGTAGGTACTGACATGTCTTGAAAGAATATAAGCTGCCAACTTGAAATTCCTTGTAAACATCAGTGAATCCTTGTTGCCAATTAGCATATTCATAGATCCTTGCATCTTTATGAGGGTTAAGGTGTAGAGATGCTGCTAAGACATTTTCAGCAGTTTATTGAACAATTTGGTGAAAAAAAACAATTATACAAATTGTTATTCAATATAGAAAAAAACCGAATGGTTTAAAATCTTAATATTTTTTTTATCTTAAATAGGACATTTCCTGAACAGTGGACTCTGATTGGAAGACAAGTAACCAATCAAGACAACTTGTAACCAACCATATAGGGTTCGTAAATGGGTGGAGTATCAGAAAGAAAGGATTTTATGGAGGGGTGTCAATCATGGCTTTGTTGAGTATTAAATGGGGCGTATGTTTATTTTTGTGAATGGTTTGGTAGGCTTTGTAACACACCTGATATACTTGCTACACTACATTATTGCTTCATCTGCTTATTATAGAAAAAGTTCAGATTGATGGAAAGAAAGTCTAATGAAACTAAACCTAATTTACATGTTTCTCTATAAACCTGATCCTGTCTTTGTGTGGGGGAGAAAAACGCCTTCTTTGGTAGAAAGAGTACTACAGAGTATTCCAATTACTTTCTCGTCTCCCAGAGCATGTTTGAAGGTTGCACATACTGTATCTCATAGTAAGCTCTAAAGACAATTACTAATACACAGTGGTGAAAACTTAATAAAGTAACTTTTTTTTCTTAATAATCTTTTATAATATTTTCTAAAAAAAAAAGTACAATCTTGAGGTACTTGAGTATTTACATTTTAGGGAACTTTTACTCCACTGCATTTGAAAAGGAATATTGTACTTTTTATTCCACTATATTTATCTGAACCCATCAATTACTTGTTACTTCAACTGTCAACTTCAAGAGGACATAATCAGAGCAGCATATCTGGACTACGGGCCACTTAACCTTTAATCAGAGCAGCATAACTGGACCACACACCCCTTTAACATAACCTTTAGTTCAGTAGAGCAAGGATTGTACATTCCCAACCAAGTAAATACAAGAATGTCATATACAATTTGTACTTTTACTTTTGATACTTCATTCAAAAGTACATTCAATATTGTACACTTTTCTACTTTCACTTAAGTATAATTTTGACCAGTATATATTTTTATATGGGTATTTCTACTTTTACTGACGTTAATGAACTATGCACTTCTTCCACAGGGACGTGCACAGGACTTTAGAGGGGCAGGGGCAGGTGCAGGGACGTGCACAGGACTTTAGAGGGGCAGGTGCAGGGACGTGCACAGGACTTTAGAGGGGCAGGTGCAGGGACGTGCACAGGACTTTAGAGGGGCAGGGGCCCAGGGACGTGCACAGGACTTTAGAGGGGCCCAGGGACGTGCACAGGACTTTAGAGGGGCAGGGGCCCAGGGACGTGCACAGGACTTTAGAGGGGCCCAGGGACGTGCACAGGACTTTAGAGGGGCAGGGGCCCAGGGACGTGCACAGGACTTTAGAGGGGCAGGTGCTCAAAGGCTGAAACGGGCACTAGGCCTGTGTGCGTGCGAAGCGAGCATGTGCATCGCGCAAGCCCCGATTTTTGGAGGCCCCTTTTTGGGCGGGAGGGCCCCCTTTTTATGCTTTTTGGGGGGTTTTGGTGATCAAATATTAAATATTGAACTATAATAATCAGTGCAGGAGCTCACTTATCCTTGAAAGACACTTTTATCACTGACTTAAAAAGCCCATACATCTCCATAAATGTTCAGGGGGGAGGGATTAAGTGCTTACCCTAAAGACCCCAAGAAGTGCTGTATATTCTGTATTGTTTAATATAAATGCATTTTTTATTCCAATCCCGATTTGTATTTGAGATTCCCAAATCCCATTGGACTTGACTTCTTCGTGTCCCTCAGTGAGTGTAATACCAGCATTCAACTGTATGCGCCACAGCGGTTTCTATCATCATCATCATCACCCACGCTATGCATAAAATATATAGGTCCGCGGAGAGGCACGCTGAGGAGGCCGTGCAAACTGCAATGGAATACGGGGCATCTCTCTCTCTTTACCTAATATTTTGATTCTATCCTGACATTTTTCAGCTGGAAGGGCAGTCTATATGTGCAACGGTAAAAAAGAAATTAAGGGCACTTTTTTATGAGGCACAAAAGGGCAGGTGCTCGAGCACTCCTTGGGGTCTATGTGTGCACGTGCCTGTTCTTCCACCACTAATACATTTCTGTCATCAAGGTGGGATATACCCTCGTCTTCCAACACAGTGCAGTGCAGTGTGCAGTGCAGCATAATGCTGCCCCCTGCTGGAAGTCAATATGAGGGACACAGAAGACACCCTTCTACTGTTTGTAAGCGATAGGTGACATTTGGGGATGTGGTTGCAATTCTAGGGGCAGTCTGGGTAAAATCATGCAATATCTGAGGGCCTGTGTGTGTCATCTAGAATGTCCCTGGAGCGAAAATGGATCCAACAGGGAAGCCTATAGGAACAGGTTATTGGTTATTGTGGTATAATAAACATTAGGTTCTAACAATCAGGGGTGTAAAGTACTTGAGTAATTGTACTTTGTTACAATGCTTAAGTACTGTTTTGGGGCATTTGTACTTTACTCGAGTATTATTAGGTTTGTATACTTTTTTTTTATCTATTTTTTCTCCCCCCTTTTTTCCGTATTTTTCTGCCAATTCCCTTCCTGGTCGTTGCGCGCATTTCCCTCCCACTTGCCGGCCTAGGGAGGGTTGAAGACTATCACATGTCTCCTCCGATACATGTGGAGTCAGCCAGCCGCTTCTTTTCACCTGACAGCGAGGACTCTCACTGGGGGAGTGTAACGCGTGGGAGGATCACACTACCTCCCCCAGATCCCTTCCCTGCTGAGCAGGCGCCCCGACCAACCTGTAGGAGTCGCTGTTTACAACGACCAGGATACATACCCCACCGGCTTCCCACCCTGCTAACACTGCCAATTGTGTCAGTAGGGACGACCGACCAAGCCGGAGGTACCGCTGACAGCTGGATTCGAACCCAGAGTCTCTGCGGTGGTCGGCAAGCGCTTAGTCCGCTGCGCTACCCAGCCGCTCCAGGTCTGTATAATTGTACTTTTACTCAATTACATTTCAGAGAAAAAAAACATACTTTTTACTCCTTACATTTAAAATGCAGACCTACAAAGTACAAAGTACAAATCTCGCAGGTCCAACCATTTTAATTAGATATTTGTTTCTCTGGCTGAACTAACGTTAACGTTATTAATCCTGCGGCCGCAATTTATTTAAAAACAGACAATCAAATCCCCATCAATGGAAAATGAACCCGCCCATACCCGTGCTGATTGGTCCTTGCGTAAGACTAGAAAGCGGGGATCTTTGATTAAACACCTGCTATCAGAAGAATAGACAGTCAGAGTGACGAGCTACAGAAGACGGCCACAAACGATAGTAAGAGTGATGAAGAGGACGAAACGGAACATTTCATTGCCCCGGAATAAAAAAAAGTACATTTAAAAGTAGAAACCTTTGGGGCGCCCAGGTGGCAAACCACATAACGCGCTGCGTCGAGGCACAGCCGACCCGGGTTCAATTCCCGGACCTGGCGTTCTTTGCCGAATGTCTTCCCCCCCGCTCTGTCTCCCATTCTTCCTCTCTCTCTCTCTCTCTGCCCGGTAGTAAAAAAATTATAAAAAATCTACCAAAAACACATGAATTGTTTTTAGCCAGATACTCTGACTTTTACTTGAGTACGATTTTGAGACGGTACCCATACTTTCACTTAAGTATAATTTATGGGTACTTTTTACACCCCTGGTGTACGCATTATATTGAAAAGTGAGGTGGTGGCGCGGCTGGGTAGCGCAGCGGACTAAGCGCCTGCCTACCACCGCAGAGACACTGGGATTGAATCCAGCTGTCAGCGGTACCTCCGGCTTGGTCGGTCGTCCATACTGAAACAATTGGCAGTGTTAGGGTGGGAAGCCGGCGGGGTATGTATCCTGGTCGTTGTAAACAGCGACTCCTACAGGTCGGTCGGGCCGCCTGCTCAGCAAGGAAGGGAACTGGGGAAGGTAGTGTGATCCTCCCACGCGTTACACCCCCCAATGAGAGTCCTCGCTGTCAGGTGAAAAGAAGCGGTTGGTTGACTCCACATGTGTCGGAGGAAGCTTAGTAGTCTTCACCCTCCCAGACCAACGGTAGGGGGTAAGTGCGCAATGACCAGGAAGGGAATTGGCATAACGACTAACATTGGGATGGGAGAAAAAGTATGGAAAAAGGGGGGGGGGGGGGGATTAAAAAAAATAATAATAATAAAGTGAGGCGGTATGCCTTTAAACTACTCAAGGCTACACTCTTGTCCATAGAATATGCTTATCCTCTTAAGCCCTAGCCATATTTTCAGAAGATTAGCCTAAAAGTACATACCCAAGTAAATGGAAGACTGCTCCACTTCTACAAGTCCATCTGCATGTTCTTGGTATCTAGGGACATCTATGGACCTCATGGAATGTATTCCCAGTAGGGATGTCCCGATCCGATCACGTGATCGGGATCGGCGCCGATCACGTGCTTTTCAGAGGATCGGGGATCGGGGAAAAATAATAATAAAAATCGGCAGTAAAAAAAAAAAATATTCAACAAACATGACCATGTCCACGTCTTAAACTCATACGGAGGCCTTAGTTTTGGTTTTAAATTACATATAATATATCATCATTAATGTATTTATTGTCACACAGAGCAGAATAATTGTCCACAACAAACACATTCCCTTTAATTTACACCGTTGCAACAAACACATTCCCTTTAATTTAGACCGGTGTTCTGCCACAACAACACGTCGCTCCCGAAACACGGTTAATATCCACTGACTTGAGCAGCTAGACTTAATGTCAGAGGTTTGGAACTAAGCATTTTAAAATAGAAAGTCAAGCCAGTTGCAATGTTTGCAAGAGGACAGGCTGGAGGCGAAGTTTTCAGACTAACTTTTCACCTGGAGGATAACGTGACTGAGGATTATCGTCTGCGTTTCAGACCAGAATGGACCATTACGTAAGTCGAACACTGAATGTATACTAATGTGCAAACATATATTGAAACTTTTAATATTTCTCATATGAAGCAGAAGCACATTTCTCAGGGTGAATGTAATAACAAAAGCCTCCGCGCTCGCGCCCCGGACTATAGGCAACAGAGGGGCTTGTCTCGCTCTGCCAGTTTCTGACAAAAATGCGTCAAAATTGATTACTAATGTGAAAGATCGGATCGGAAACGATCGGATCGATAGATATTTAAAATCACATGACCGGGATCGGATCGGGAGCAAAAAAAGGCGATCGGGACATCCCTAATTCCCAGTGTCAGAAATATTTGTGTCTGTTACTATGCTTGAGTAAATTGCAATGAACCAAAGGAGAATATAAATTATATATATCTTTTTGCTTTTTTCCCCATCTTTGACGGTGAATAACACCATGCTAACATTGACCAGATGTGAAAATGAGCCGATTCAGGACCTTCTTGAGATCAAGTGTGCAAAAGATCTAAGCTAATTAATAAAGGGCAGATAAATTACAGGGTTTCTGTAGATGCAGTACTGAATTTGGCCATCCGGACACATGCAATTTGAAATATGAATATAGAATAATAGAATATCAGGCCTATAAATGACCTTATTATGGTCAAGTCATACATCTATGGATCGGGCCAACTCTTCTCTTTCCAATGGCAGAGTTCAATCTGGATTTAGTACCACCAGGCGCCCGTAACAGGGCAGCAAAGACCGTGAACGAAATCTACTGTAAGTACAGTTACTTTTTTGTAATGAAAAAATGCTCCGCCATTTTTCATCAGATTGAGATGCGTTTGTTTTCTAGACGTTCACAGAAAGGTAAAGAAACAAACTACATTCTATTTTATGGCAATAACGTTCAGGTTTGTTCGACCCGTGAGACATAATCGGGGACTGCGGTGTGGTGACGGAGGGGCGCCAGACCAGGGCGGCGACACGGAGGAGGGAGCAGATGGAGACCGCGGAGCGACAGGTGCGAGCGACAACGCAACAAGGAGAAGGCGGTCGAAGGAGGGGAGGAACAAAGCAGAGAGGAAAGTATAGAATAGAAATACTTTTATTATCTTGAGGGAAATTTTACACTAAACATTAAACATTTAGACAGAACAGGTCTGAAAAGTAATGCAAACGACTTGCCAACAAAATAATTGAAAAATAATAATTATTATTATATTATATAATTTGGCAAAATAACAGTCAATTTACAATGATAGACATGCATAACTCTATAGTCCCCAGCTCCAGTATACTTCTGGAGGAAGCTCATACAATAGTTTCATGTCAAAATACTATTGGATGACGTGATTAAACACGACAGGAAACCAAAGTGTGACCTTCAGGAAGTGTACTGGAGCTGGACTACAAAAATACATGTAGGCTATTGTAAATACACAATACATTGTTGTAATATATATACAACAAAATAATGTGATATCACAGTAATTTCTTACAATTTGATGTTGTGAAGTCACAATACATTGTTGTAATATATATACAACAAAATATTGTAATATCACAGTAATTTCTTACAATTTGATGTTGTGAAGTCACAATACATTGTTGTAATATATATACAACAAAAAAATGTGATATCACAGTAATTTCTTACAATTTGATGTTGTGAAGTCACAATACATTGTTGTAATATATATACAACAAAATATTGTAATATCACAGTAATTTCTTACAATTTGATGTTGTGAAGTCACAATACATTGTTGTAATATATATACAACAAAATAATGTGATATCACAGTAATTTCTTACAATTTGATGTTGTGAAGTCACAATACATTGTTGTAATATATATACAACAAAATAATGTGATATCACAGTAATTTCTTACAGTATGAAGTTGTGAAATTACAACAATGTATTGTACTACAATTACTGTGAAATTACAACACATTGCTGTGAAGCCATTCACAGTAAATTATTGTGATCTTATTGTAAAAGTCATGCAAAATATTGCCAGTAATTTATTGTAACTTTACGGTGAAAAATCTTACAGTGTATTAGTTTGATTATGTCTTATGGTGTATATATGGGGAGTGGGGAGAGGGGCGTCTACATGAATCTATGATCCCAATATAAATGAATGTTAATTTGACTGACTGTAGCGGTACATAGAATTGCATTACAAGACAATAAAATTTATTTTTTTTTCATTAACAAAAAAACCCGAAAATGTCATCCGTTTTCTGCGACTAAATCTAGACAAAAACAAAAAACACAAAATCGAGACTAAAACTGACTAAGACTAAAATGCTCAGACCTGTAGTTGACTAAAACTGACTAAACGAAAAATAAATGAAGATGACTAAATATGATGAAAACGAAAAAGGAGCATTTGACACATGACTAAGACTAAAACTAAAATAAAAATAGCTGCCAAAATTAACACTGCTGATAGGTGTACCTCTGGGAAGTGTGGTCGAATGCCGACCGAGGTGGAGAATGTCTGCTGCATGGAGGTTCCTCAGGTACAGTAGCAATGTTACAAAAACATGCATCTGGCTAACACTGAAAACCATGCATATGGCTAACTGTGTTTTGTTTTCTATAGGTCAGGAGAAGATGCAACCAAGAGCCAGGGCTAGTGTCGTGCATGGTTGATCACCCTGGATTGCAACCCGTCTGCCTCAACCCATATACCCTACAAATGGCCAATAATATATACAGGGCAGATTTTGGCCGCCTTCCAGTCCGTGGCATAAATAAGTAAATAATCTTTTTTATATATTTATATTATATTTACAGGTGTTTCTCCATCCTGCATCTCCCAGCCTATACTAATCTTTCTTGCAAACACCCTATAATCCTTATTGCACATCCCACATACTCATACACATAATCAATGGTGTCCAGCTTGCTACTGTCCAATGACATGACAAATTGTAATTTCACAATGTTTATTTTCTTTATTTTTGCATAAATATAATACTTATTTTTCTTTAGTCGTTTCAGATATATCGCGTACCGGAGTTTTGTGGCCTGGTGTTGGGGGTTCTTAGGACGCAGAGTGAGGGTAGTTATCCCTTCATGTGTGGTCCTACGAATCCACACCGAATATCCAGATGCTGATGGTGTCTACACTGGCTTCAGGCCGGTACTTGATTGAAGCGTGACACATAGGCGGCAATGGCATCTTTCATGGAAGGCCTGTCAAAATTTGCGCACAGATGTTCTGGGATGGGAATGTGCTGCACGTCCTCCATATAGCGTTGGGGCTCACGAATGGAGTAGCCTCCAGCTGCATCCACGGAGAATCTGCTCACTGGCAACTTCCGCCAGCCACAGGACGCGCCTGCCAGCCACAGGACGCGCGCTGATTGGCGGAAAGTACGGAAGTATCTCGCAGTACGTCTGGCGGAAAGTACGGAAGTTTCTCTACGTTAGCGAACGTTAATTGAACGTCAAAAGCAGACGCAGTTAGTTAGCAGGTGAGGAATTTGACCGGAGGATAAACAAACAAATGAAGAAGGAAGGGAGACCATGGCACATTTGGTAGGTAGTGCTTTTGCCTGCTTCCTTCACAATCATAGGTTTGAATATTAGCTTAGGCCATGTTGTTATGCATGCCAAGTTGTGTGTTGGGTCCTCTTCAGATTTATGATAACCTTTTAAGAATGTGGAGATGTCCCTGCCCTTTCTCAACCTCAGTTTGATCTGTGGTGATGAGCGGCCAATTTCTTGTGTGCTACAGAAATATTACTTGTCCTATTATTGTCCCTTATTTGAAGAGATTAATGCACAAGAGCTGTACTGGCCTAACAGAAATTATGTTTGTGCTTTCTTCTATAGATAACGCCTTCAACCATCATTTGGCCATGGGATTGGTTCTCGGCAATGGAAATACATTTTTTTTTACAAATAGCTGAAAACACTGTTGACTGATTTCTTCTGCAGTTTATTATTGCATTTACATGTTGAAATAACTATCGCTTAGATCAATAACACTTGTGTTACCTAAAAGCTGTAAATAGTTATGTAATGCCATTAGATTTGAAACGCATTTTAGCATTACAACCCAATAACTGAACTATTTGTTACACCTTATCCTCACTATTTTGAGACACTGGGTAACACCATTAACCTCTTATCTAGGGACATCTATGGTCAATGGATCTCAGGTATGGACGAATCCATTATTGGAATACAGGTAGGTACAGAGCAAACGCTGTCTACAACACAGGAGCAGAGTATAAACAGTACAGGAATGAGAAACAGTCTAAATGGGTTTTAACATTTTAGTTTATTTCATGCATATTATGATCTGTAATACCTGATCGGTACAATATCTACTAACCTGATCAATACAAGATATTCCTACCTGATCGATATAATAATAGTCTTACAATGAATAAATGAAAACTTTATTTAACAGATTGCAGAATGGGTACAATACAGTACGGCTCAATACACACAATTGTTAAGGGGATGCAGACCAGAGAAAGACATTTGTCTTGTTTACATCAGGGTCCCCCATTTTCAATTCATATTGACATTTATGACATACACAACATACATGACATTTATGGCATAGGGACATAAAGGTATTTCAAATTTGTTTATTTGTAATAGTAAAATACAGACTCATAATGCAATGTTTTCCCTGTGATTCAAGAAATGACCAGTCTAAATTGGTTTATAACACGTTCGGTAACTTCGCGCACCCCCCCCCCCCCCCATGTTGGTTTTGATAAAGGAAGGAGGCGTGTTCGAGATTGATTTCGGCTCGCCTCAAAAGTAGACGAGAGTAGACGAGTGCAGCCGGGGGAGGAGTCAGAACGTCGGACACTTCAGATTTGACAACAGCCTCTCGTCTAGTCTCGCATGGCAGATACGCGTTCACGTCACCACACACACATACACACCTGTCCAGCTCATTATAATGCGATGGCCGTGTGCAAAATTAGATTAGATTCAAATGTACAGCACACCATATACTGCTATAGTGGAATATCTCACCTCTGTGGTCATGAAATGTTTTGAGAGGCTGGTCAAGGACCACATTTGTGCCTCCCTCCCCAGTGATATGGACCCTATGCAATTTGCATACAGGACAAACAGGTCCACTGACGACGCGGTCTCCCAGGTACTGCACAGCACCCTCTCCCACCTTGACCGTCTGAAGGGGGGCTATGTGAGACTGTTGTTCATTGACTACAGCTCAGCGTTCAACACCATAGTCCCCACCAGACTGGTGGACAAGCTGATCGAGCTGGGTCTGAGCTCCGCCCTGAGCGCCTGGGTACTGGACTTTCTGAGTGAAAGACCCCAGGCGGTCAGGGTGGGGGGTCAGACCTCCAACACCATCACCCTGAGCATCGGGTCCCTCCAGGGCTGTGTTCTAAGCCCCCTGCTGTACTCACTCTACACACACAACTGTGTGGCCAAGTTCAGCTCCAACTCCATAGTGAAGTTCGCAGACGACACGGTGGTGGTGGGGCTGATCTCGGACAACGACGAGAAGGCCTACCGGGAGGAGGTTGAGGTACTGGAACGCTGGTGCCAGGACAACAGCCTGCTCCTGAACATTGGTAAAACCAAGGAGCTGATTGTGGATTATAGGAGAGGACAGCAGGAGACACACACACCACTGATGATTAACGGGGCTACCGTGGACAGGGTGAGCAGCTTTAAGTACCTGGGGGTCCACATCTCAGAGGATCTGACATGGTCAACACACATAGACACAGTAGTAAAGAAGGCGAAACAGCGCCTCTACCACCTGAGACAGTTAAGGAAGTTCAGAGTATCGGGGAAGATACTCCAGTCCTTCTACTCAGGAGCTGTAGAGAGCATCTTGACTGGAAACATCACTGCCTGGTATGGAAACAGCACGGCACAAGACAAGAAGGCCCTACAGAGAGTGGTGCGCTCAGCCGAGCGTACCACGGGTATTGCACTACCTCCCCTGCAGGTTCTATACAACAAGAGGTGCAAATCCAGAGCCTGCAGGATAATGAAAGACCCTCACCACCCCAATAACAGCCTGTTCCAGCTGCTGAGGTCAGGCAGATGCCTGCGAACCCCAGCTACTAGGACAGAGAGGCTTAGGCTCAGCTTCTTCCCCCAGGCCATCAGAGTCCTGAACAATGAACATTGAGTACCACTGTAACACTTTAGCATGAGCGGGCACACACTCAGGCCGCACGCACCCTCACTTATTGCCAAAAGGAAAGGCCACTTTAAATTAGTATTAGCAACAGTAACAGTGTATTGCACTACTATTACTACTACTGTTAACTGTTAACTGTTACCCGTTATTGCACAAATTATTGTTACCTGCTACCTGTTATTGCACAATTTTATTGCACACATTTTTTGTATTGGATTCTATTATATGTTGTACCAATTGCACATCGTTGCGGGCAAGACCACCCGCATTTCATTGTATATCCGTATGCCGTGACAAATAAAACTCTTGACTTGACTTGACTACTATTCATATACCATAATGTATACCATCTTGTTGCGCGCTCCTGGCCACCGCAGCGGCGCACACACAACACGCAACTTGAAGTTTATCGTGATGATATGATGATAACTTTATTTGAAGAAGCTCTTGGTACCCAAACTCCTGTATCCAATAATAATAATAAATATATCTGATAGACGGGTAGACGGGACCCGTACTGTAATAAAGTTTTCAATCAATTCCAGGCCGCGACCCTCTCTCCAACCGTATTGTACCCATTCTGCAATCTGTTAATAAAGTTTTCAATCAATAACTCTCTACAATCGCACGTCTCAACCGTACTTGGTCAAGGGGGAGGGGCTAGGCACAGACGTACTTCGAGACAATATGCAAAATATGCTGTACAGCCCTGTACTGAGAGAGAGAGAGAGAGAGAGAGAGAGAGAGAGAGAGAGAGAGAGAGAGAGAGAGAGAGAGAGAGAGAGAGAGAGAGAGAGAGAGAGAGAGAGAGAGAGAGAGAGAGAGAGAGAGAGAGAGAGAGAGAGAGAGAGAGAGAGAGAGAGAGAGAGAGAGAGAGAGAGAGAGAGAGAGAGAGAAGAGAGAGAGAGAGAGAGAGAGAGAGAGAGAGAGAGAGAGAGAGAGAGAGAGAGAGAGAGAGAGAGAGAGAGAGAGAGAGAGAGAGAGAGAGAGAGAGAGAGATCTCGGGATGTGCGTGTTTGGAAACCTGGCTGCTGATCATATTGATTGATGGCAATGGTGATAGTTGTACTGTAACTGTACCTACTTAAACGCTTGTTTCACTGACACACACAGTAGGCTACTCAGTGTGTGGTTTCGCGATGCTTGCGCACGCGCGTGTTTGTGTGCTGTGTGATTGTGATACCTTGTTACATGTTAATTTTTGGTATCGATTCGACCCACCTGGAGAAAAATGCACAAGTCGCCACTGGTATCCACCCTTTTTTGCCTTGGGAAAGCTCATTCGGTAGGCAGGCGCTCCCAAAGCTGTTGTAGCTTGCTGGCGGTTGGCATTTTCATTGAAATGCATTGCAGCTAGGTATAGTCTGAATGGAAAATTTCGATAAGCAATATATTTCTAGTCGATCTATGAGGTTATTTGCAACATAATGAGTTATTCGACACATCAGGAGTCAATAATTAGTCATTTGTACACAATATAAAATACCTGCAAAGCATTCCAATGTATGAAAAGACAACGTTCTTCAGGGCAAACCGTAAAATGACACTGTGATAGGACTCCAGTGAAGAGGTTTGATGGTGTGGACTTTAGAGACATCTTTGAGGATCATCGTGTTCAGGAGCACCTTCTCAAGCTGGTGGGCAGGTTTTGAGTCTAAAGGTAAAAAGAAATTGCATTCAGAGTACAGATATTTCATTAGAGTATATTACAGTAGATTAGAATTATTCCAGCAAGTATACATTTGTAAATCACACCAATCTAGAATGAGAACAAATAAATACGTTGAATATATAATCATGATGAAAGACGGACAGACATACAGAGGTCTTTTGAGAATAGCAACTTCTGACACGTAACCATAGTGTGTACATACCAGGCTTCACCCACTTGCTGCTATCTCTTGACAAACGGTCGTCATGAAAACAACGTGGATAGAGTGGGTCTTCATGTGCATGTACATTCATCATGTGATTGAGGGATGACTTCCACTTGGCCACCCTCTCAGGCCCTGTCTTGGATGTGGCTGCAGTCCAGTATAGGTGGTTTGATAAGTGTTGGCGCCACTTCGTCACCACCAAACAGTCATTATCCTGTGCCACCTTGTCAAGCTTCTTAGACAAGCCTAGTATTTGAATTTAGCAGAACATAACAGTCCTCAACCACTCTATTACGTAATGGATTTACTTACCAAGCTATACATTTGTTGTTTACACCGCTTAATTTTAGACCTTTGATATCATGCATATCTAAACAGAACAGGATAACAACATCATAAGAGATTGAATGTGTGGTGCCTTTTGACATAGTGTCATACCTTTGGACACATGCCACACATCATAGAAGTGTTTGATGCCCAGATCTCTCAGGTACTTTTGAATCTGGGGTGGCGGGCTGTGACGATACAGTCCAATGTCGCACTACTGTCCTTCAGAAGAGCAAGGCTTCGCTTCAATCCCTCCTTCTCCATGTGGTAACTCCCGCCAACCTTATTGCTCTGTTGAGGTACAACAAGCAAGGCAAGAGAGACAGACTAATGAAATAGCCTTTTCCAAATAGTCACCTGTGTTAAAAACACTTCATCCCCCCCCCCAACACACACACACACACACACACACACACACAGCCAGACCACTTCACACCTCCAGCGATTCAAGAT
The DNA here is from genome assembly GCF_963971535.1 of Notolepis coatsorum. NCBI lineage: Eukaryota > Metazoa > Chordata > Actinopteri > Aulopiformes > Paralepididae > Notolepis > Notolepis coatsorum. The sequence continues at coordinate 203,535,281 of NC_140167.1, forward strand.
TCAAGAGGGAGAGCTTTGTGAGACATGTTTGAGCACAATGGAGGGTGTGGTGTCTTTGACTTGTTGTATACACACCTGAACGAGCTGGACGTCTATGACATGATTGGTGTCAAGGTCCATCACAGAGTAACTTCCGTACTTTGCACTATGGCCTGTGGACATACAGGAGTATAATAACAATTTCAATCAATGTAGTGCAATATTAAACATTTATTCATAAAGTAGAAATCTGACATTGGGGGGCTGTTTGATACTCATCAATTGATGCATATTATTAACTGGAAATGCTTCTAACCTGGAGAGTCTGCACGCATGTCACCTCCAATGATGACCTTCTCCTTCTGGCTCAAACGTGCAAGCGTCACCTCCTGTTCAGTTTTCCATTTACTTATAACAGCAGGTTCCAAGAACATCTTGGCGTGTCCCCGAAACGCTCTGTACTTGATTGTCTTGACGCGTAACGCGTTGAGAACCTAATATTTTTTAATACAAGAAAAGAATAAATGAATAACGCTTTGTTAATATGCATGTGTGAAACACAAACAAAATGAAAACATAATGGATATATGACTTATGCAATCAAATACCTTCTCCATTTGGGTGAAAGATGAGCCGGTGAAAAACACAGCAGCTGAAAGCTGTAAATTTCCAGCTGGTGTGCTCCCAATCAATGGCTGACTGGACCACTTTCTGCTATATTTGCAACTGGAGCAGAGCTGGCTGACAGCCAAGAAGGTCCCTCGCGTAGTCTTCTTGACATGACATGCAGCATCGCACACCGGACACTTTTGGAATAACTGTAGTAGACAGTCTTCGTAAACAATGTATTTCTGGACCTCATAGATGGGTTGTGATGGTTGCCTGCTCGCTCAAGGGATGAGCGTAAGAAAAAGGAAAATAGAAACACAAATAAATAACGTCATCGACAGCACAACTGGCACATCTATACAGCTTTACTATTTACCGGTTATGGAGATTTTTCTAAGAACTTACGCTAGAATCGAGGGCTCACTCATCAATGAGTCAATGTTGAACGTGGAATCATGAGGCTCTGGAACCTCTATGGAGCTGTAGGACACTTCATCATCCTCATCGGACTCCTTACTGGGTCGAAAGGCCTTCACAGGTGTTGAGGTGGAGGGTGCCTGTTGACTAGACCAGTAGCCTGGGGTTCCAACTCCGACAGCTACAGAGACCACTTTTGCCTGAACAGCTATTTAGAAAACATAGTTTACATTAAAAAAGAAATTAAGTGATGTGGCCAATGTGTGCAATCTATCACAGATTGTGAATGCACCAACCAGAGTTAACATCAGGTGCACAGGAAGATCTTCAACTTGCATTGATCACATTTTCACAAACTCTGTGGAGATGTGTTCAAAAGTAGTATCTGTGCCAGTAGGCTTTAGTGATCATAACATTATTGCAGTAGCAAGGAAAACTAAGGTGCCAAAAGCTGGGCCTAAAGTTATATACAAGAGAATGTACAATAATTTCAATGAAAATGTGTTTGTTGAAGACTTGAACGAGATACAATGGGATAATGTGACTGAACTAACAAGTACAGAGAATGCCTTACAATTATTTATGAAACTGTTCTCATCCATCTGTGACAAACACGCCCCTATGATGAAATTAACAGTCAAAACAACTAAAGCCTCTTGGCTTGATTTGGAGTTGAGAAGCTGTATGAAAGAGAGGGATCAATTGAAAAAGGATGCTATTGCATCCGGTGGCTCGGATGATTGGCAGGCCTACCGTTTTCTGAGAAACAAAGTCACCAAAATGAATACACAGAAGAAAAAACAATACTATAAATCCAAATTTGAAGAAATTAAAGGTGACAGCAAAAAGTTATGGAGAACCTTAAATGAGGTCATGGGAAATAATAAAACAAATACGATGCCCTCGTTTATAGAAGCAGCTGGTGGATTTATTACCAAACCTCGAGATATAGCCAATCATTTTAATGATTATTTTATTGATAAGGTGGAGATGATAAGGAATCAAATGCTGCCAGTGGATGGTAAGCTGTCTGAATCAATAATTAAACAGCATATTATGCATACAAAAAAATGTGAATTTGATTTTATGGATATAAATCTAGAGCAAATGGAAAAGCTTCTCTTGTCCATACAGTGTGACAAACCTTGTGGTCATGATAACTTAGATGGTAAACTGCTCCAGCTGGCAGCCAGAATTGTAGCAAAGCCACTGTGTCATATTTTTAATCTATGTCTAAGTGAGGGTGTTTTTCCTCAAATGTGGAAGATAGCTAAGGTCACTCCACTTCCAAAAAATGCTAAACAGCCTTTTAATGGAGCAAATAGTCGACCTATTAGTATCTTGCCAGTTTTAAGCAAAATCATGGAAGGTGTTGTTTTTAAACAGATTCAGCATTACCTCTCAGAAAACAGTATAAATTCTCAATTCCAACATGCATATAAGGAGGGTTATTCTACATGTACAGCTTTAACACAATTAACAGATGACTGGCTACAACAAATTGACAGGAAGCGAATGGTGGGTACTGTACTACTGGATTTCAGTGCAGCTTTTGACCTCATAGATCACGAGTTGCTGCTCATAAAACTAACTGCATATGGATTCAGAACTGCAGCTGTTAACTGGATAAAAAGCTATCTATGTAACAGACATCAATGTGTTGTGTTTAATGGTACCCTGTCCAACTTTAAATCCCTACAGTGTGGAATTCCACAGGGAAGCTGCCTGGGGCCCCTCTTCTACTCCATTTTTACAAATGATTTGCCATGGGTATTAGAAAATACATGTATGGTTATGTACGCCGATGATACTACAATGTATGCATCATCAGACAAGACAGAAGAGCTTAATGAAGTCCTTCAGAGAGATTTGAACTTAGTGTCCACTTGGGTGTCTGAAAACAGGCTGAAGTTAAACATCTCAAAAACCAAGAGCCTAATATTGGGATCCAAGCATACTATAAGAAAAGACGTGAAGCTAAGTATATCTTTAGACGGAACAGCTATTGAGCAAGTTAGAGAGGCAAAGCTGTTGGGTGTCACACTTGATGGAACACTCTCATGGTCAACTCACACCAACAATGTGGTTGCCAAAATGAGCAGAGGTATTTCAATTATCAGAAGGTGTAGGTATTTTCTAGCCGATCTGATATTGAAGCAAGTGATACAGTCATTAGTTCTTTCTCACCTTGACTACTGTCCAGCTGTCTGGTCTAATGCCTCAAGACAAGAGCTCAATAAGATCCAGCTCACTCAGAACAGAGCGGCCCGTCTGGCCCTGAACTGCTCAATGAGAAACAGTGTGGAGGGGATGCATACCAAGCTGTTGTGGTTGAAGGTGGAAGACAGACTGGATTGCAGCCTGATCTTGTTCATGAGGAATATATATATCTCAAGAGAACCTATCTGTTTGTATTCACAGCTAACATGTACACATGATCGACATAAGTATAATACTAGGCATGCCTGTAGGGAAACGTTCACACTGCTACTACCAAAAACCAATGCAGCAAAGAAAACTGTGTTATATAGAGCCATGTCATATTGGAATAAACTGCCAGTACATCTTACTCAGATAACCAGTAAGATAAGTTTTAAAAATAATTTGAAAAGAGCTTTGAGAGAAAAAGAAATTAGTTTACATTAAAGAAAAACACAGATACTGTAGTTTACACTGTAAAGATATGACTGTCTGAGAGTTTAATCCCTTTTATTGTATTTTCTGTGATCTGATACTCTGTTTGTGTACTGTAATGCTATTTGGAAATATTTTTATATTTTTATATGTAGGAATATTGGAATATATTTTTAAAATGTATGCTACTATAATGTTATGTATGTATGTACTGTTTTTTGTTGTGTGTGGACCCCAGGAAGACTAGTTGTTGCTGCGGTGATGACTAATGGGGATCCGTAATAAAGATAAAGATAAAGACTATAGTTCAAACTGTACAGATTGCTGTAGATACAAGATTGTTTATTGTTATGTGCAGTTAAACAGGCAGCAGTTAAAATGTGCTTTAGTGATTCAGAGTTGGGGGGGACGGGTGACAGTCAGATCAGAGAGCCTGGCAGGCACAAAACTGGGTGTGTGGGGGGGGGGGGGATTGATATGTAAAGGCTATTATAGCTGCCAAAACGACATGTGTGTTGGAATACATAAATGGCTAATTGATCAGACATTTTACAAACCTCAACTTTTCACATGTGCCTGTAGAGTTTTCTTATACAGCTGTGTGCCAACAGATGTCATATTTGGGGGGTCGGTCTGACAACTGATGTCCCGTGAAGCTGGGCGCAGGAAAATCTGGGTGCTGGTCCTTGTGGCCTAAGTAAGGACAAATAGTAAAACAATTACATATATAATACAAGCCACAAAGGGATGTATAGGAGAATTGCCTAAAAACCCTATAGGGGCTTGCATGTGGCATTCACCTGGAAGCTAAATTCCATTGATATTACATCAATATAAATAAACAGAAATAAAATACCCCACCCCCCCAAACAATGCTATCTCACTCGGTAGAACGAACACACACACACACACACTGTGAACGTAGCAACAATTAGTTAGTTAGCTGACTAATTACGACATATCTACTTACTCTTTCTGGCGGGTCCTGAATAGTTGGTACAACTCCTTTCTTTAGAACAAGCCAGGAAACCACCCCAGCATCATAAAGTGATTGATTCGCAACGTCGTCGTTGCAAAAATGGGCGGTACACACCCGAGTATGAGACGTTGCGACAGCACTAGGAGGGTCCCCAAAAACGAACTTGGTCCATTGCTGGCGAAGCACTATATCCTCGGGAAAATGTGCATAGACGTATTAGCAGCTTTACAGCCAGGAACAGCACTGCGTGTTTTGCTCATCGTTGACGTTAGGCAAGTTACTGCACTTCTTTCCTGCGGTCTGCCTGCTGTAGGTAGAGTGTAGTCTAGGTAGATTGAGGGCTGCCCAGGTAGATTGTGGGCGGGCATTGGCTCCAACCACAGAGCCAATCAGATCACTGTCCGCTTCCCCAGCGCCACGTGACGTCACGATGCGAGTCAAATCAGAATGACCTAATTAACTGGACCAGGAGATGGTCTGACCTGAATCAGAGCAATCCGCCAATATGGTTTTTAGAGACACAGACACATTGATACTAACTCCTATTACTATAAAACAATGCTAGACACTGAAGAAAGCCATTTATAATGCATGTCACCTTTAAGTCCTTGATTAATTGTCCTATTTTACTTTGACATTACATATTGCTGCTGTGTGAGACAGCAGTAAATGTCACTTGTTTTCACTGACAATAACAAAAGCTTTATTGAGATGACTTTTGGAAATTGACAAACAGATAACATAACTTTCAGTTGTGGCATTTGTAAAATCATACCCCACTCCATGACATGGTCTGTTTACATAGTAACATCATAATGGAACAAGGCAACCACAGTCTTAATAAATAAACACAGTTCAACAGATTACTCATATTATTGATAATGAGTTTATTGACAGGAGGAAGAGTGCTCTATGGGGTCAAGAAGAGGCCTGAACAAACACACTGTCTTCACTGAAGGTAGATAGTACTGGTAGAAAACACAGGTCATCACTTTTTGTCCAAGCTGCAAAGTTGTGACTTGTCAACTTTTTCACATTCAAAGTTGTTTATAAACATATTCCCTAACTTAACCTTAACCACTCCCACTATCTACAAATTAAAATGCATTTAAAAACATCCTTCCAGACCATGGGATATAGCATTTACAGTGAACATACTTCAGGCAGTCTTGCATGGAGCAGAAACAAAATACCTAGATTTGAGTTTATAAGCCTTTATTTTGACATTCTTGTTGTGTACAACAATGAAAAAGACCTTTCAGGTCTTCATCGGGTGCTTATTCTTTTTTATTGTTCTACACAAAACATGTGAAAATAAAGGCTTTTAAACAAAAATCTAAGTATTTGTGTCCAGCTCCACACAAGAGTGCCTGAGGTTCCCCTCTTACATGTCATGATCCTGAACCCGTATTCTTCAAGAGCTGTGTTTTCCTTGGTTCTTATATGAGAAGATAATAGTGTATCGAAATGTAAAACTGTATCGACCATTCTCCTTCTCTGCCCTAGGTCTCCTATTTTAGCTTTTCGTCGTCTAAACTAGTCGTCTGCCTGCATCCTATCAGCGTAGAGTGGGAGGGCATAAAATGTTTTTGCATATGATTTGTCTTTTTCTGAGTGTATATTTATACGTATAACACATAATTACTTATGTATTCAAATCTTTTTTAAATATGGAATGTGAAAATGTGTGTATCGTTATACCCCTAATAAAGACCAGTCCTGGAGCAACACCGCTATCTGCTTTCAAATGACTGATACTGTAGTCAGTGTGGTCAGATAAGAGCAGGAAGCCAGTGAACATATATTGAAATTCTTTATTGGGAAAACCACATTGAGATACAGTATCTCGTTTTTCGAGAGGGTCCCACAACCCTCAACATGTTGTAGTCAGTGTGGTCACATAGAGCAGGAAGCCAGTGAACATGTTGTAGTTAGTGTGGTCACACAGAGCAGGAAGCCAGTGAACATGTTGTAGTCAGTGTGGTCACATAGAGCAGGAAGCCAGTGAACATGTTGTAGTCAGTGTGGTCACATAGAGCAGGAAGCCAGTGAACATGTTGTAGTCAGTGTGGTCACATAGGATATAGCAGGAAGCCAGTGAACATGTTGAAGTTGTTAGAGTTATCATAAAGCCTGTAACCTGATGATATAATGTCCCCCTCCTCCAGCTCTAGGATGATGCCACTAGTTATGTACTCCATGCCTCCAGTATTATTCAATTCACTCAGATGAAAGATCATCTCTTCATTTTTATACATCATGATGTCCACCCCTGATTTATAGTCAGCTGCAGTGAATGTGAAGCTGTAGGCTCCTCTCACTGGTGCTGTGAAGACGCCTGTAAGACACGGTACACAGGGAATCAAAAACAACAACAATCGTGAAAAAAAACATTTGTGATTATTTGAAATGAGGACTGTGTAGACTCAACCATGTACCAACCTGGAATAAACTATTTAGTGGTTGAGTCTACAGGGTCCTCATTTTAAATGATCAAAAATCTTAGTTCATATTGATTTGTGAAGAACTTTTCAAAAACAAAGTTAATATGTGTCCTATAAAGGAAAAACAATATTTGTGCATCTTTATCTGAATGGACATTTTAAATGTTTTAATAAACATAAAAACATTACTAACCCTTTATCGTAGAATTATTTTTCTTTTGTTTTTTGTTTTAGTTTTCCTGAAAATAAACATGTTTCATGAGGTAGTTGCTATATTGAAATAACATAATCACAGCCTACCTGTGATTGGGTTGTAGGCGTTGCCGATGTTGGTGTGGACTCTGGTGTAGACCAGGCTGGTTTCAACACTGAAGGGTCCTACTGTTCCAGAGTTAGTGAGCCCAGCAGAGAAGGCCACCTTTGTTTGGTCTGTCAACACACAAGTAGATCAACATTTCTTAATTGACTAAATATAACATATAATATAACAATATACTAATATAACACCCCTTCCTTTCTTTTTGGATGAATGGATAACTCGCTCCATGCATGTCCACAAACTGCACCACCCAACCACATTTTTAATTTTTTTGTGCATGTGGGATGAAATTATGATTCAACACCAATCCTAGCATCTTTGCTGCCCAATAATACTTTATTATGTCAAGTTCCAACTACTTAGAAAGATACTGTTCAAATTTCACCATATTTCACATAGAATTATCTACAGTAACTTACCTGCAACCTCTGTCTTCAGATCCTCCACTTGTTTCTCGCTGGTACTGACTCCCATGCTGGACATCTGATCTGCCAGAGCTGAAATCATGACAACATGCACTTATTTACTGCATGAAGAAACACATTGTTTTGTGTTATGTGTTGTTAATTTAGTCAAATAATTACTTATGTCTTAATGTTTTGTGATTGAAGTGTTCCATAAATCAAAAAATTTTTATCACCTCAAATCCTGGACCACCTAGGGCCCTGAGAGCCCAAGGGGTGTGTGTGCGTGCGTGCGTGCGTGCGTAACAGGTACAACCTAGTACCTGCCACGAAACTTCGACCGCGCCTTGAGTGGGAGTCGAGCCCCGGGCGTCCGCACGGGGGGAAGCAACACAAACCGCTGCGCCAAGAGAGGAATTCCTCTCTAAGCGCTGAGCTTGAATGCCTCTGGGGAGTGAGTTTTACTTCCATGCACCGTAGTCACACTATCGCGGTGCATATCCGTTACACTCACCCCCCCTAAACTCACACCACCCAAGGCATCCGGGTCACGGCACCACTGCTAACAGGTACAACCTAGTACCTGCCACGAAACTTCGACCGCGCCTTGAGTGGGAGTCGAACCCCGGGCGTCCGCACGGGGGGAAGCAACACAAACCGCTGCGCCAAGAGAGGAATTCCTCTCTAAGCGCTGAGCTTGAATGCCTCTGGGGAGTGAGTTTTACTTCCATGCACCGTAGTCACACTATCGCGGTGCATATCCGTTACACGTGCGTGCGTGCGTGTGTGTAGATTAATCTAGTATCATTTTACTAATTTCAATTGTATTCCATACATAGCTGTTTCCTTTTTGTTATGGGGAAGCAAGACCAGCACCCCCAAAAACTGCATTCATAAGGTTAACAGCTAGTGTATTGATAATATTACCTGCATTCCCTTTCTTCAGCTCCTCCACTTTCCTCTCACTGGCAGTCAGTCTGCTGTTCAGCTCCTCCATGTTAATCTCACTGGCAGTCAGTCTGCTGTTCAGATCCTCCACTTTCCTCTCACTGGCAGTCAGTCTGCTGTTCAGCTCCTCCACTTTACTCTCACTGGCAGTCAGTCTGCTGTTCAGCTCCTCCATGTTAATCTCACTGGCAGTCAGTCTGCTGTTCAGATCCTCCACTTTCCTCTCACTGGCAGTCAGTCTGCTGTTCAGCTCCTCCATGTTAATCTCACTGGCAGTCAGTCTGCTGTTCAGATCCTCCACTTTCCTCTCACTGGCAGTCAGTCTGCTGTTCAGCTCCTCCATGTTAATCTCACTGGCAGTCAGTCTGCTGTTCAGCTCCTCCACTTTACTCTCACTGGCAGTCAGTCTGCTGTTCAGCTCCTCCATGTTAATCTCACTGGCAGTCAGTCTGCTGTTCAGCTCCTCCACTTTCCTCTCACTGGCAGTCAGTCTGCTGTTCAGCTCCTCCATGTTAATCTCACTGGCAGTCAGTCTGCTGTTCAGCTCCTCCATGTTAATCTCACTGGCAGTCAGTCTGCTGTTCAGATCCTCCACTTTCCTCTCACTGGCAGTCAGTCTGCTGTTCAGCTCCTCCATGTTAATCTCACTGGCAGTCAGTCTGCTGTTCAGATCCTCCACTTTCCTCTCACTGGCAGTCAGTCTGCTGTTCAGCTCCTCCATGTTAATCTCACTGGCAGTCAGTCTGCTGTTCAGCTCCTCCATGTTAATCTCACTGGCAGTCAGTCTGCTGTTCAGCTCCTCCACTTTACTCTCACTGGCAGTCAGTCTGCTGTTCAGATCCTCCACTTTACTCTCACTGGCAGTCAGTCTGGCAGTCAGGGCTGGAGGAATACATTAAACACAACGTATTACATATCAAACTCACATGTTGAGGTCAGGAACATATTACCACAAATAAGTAAAGTTGTACTTTATTATTCCTGTGGGGAAATGACTGTCTGCATGTTGACCCATCCTAACCACTTAAGAGCAGTGGGCAGCCACAGGCAGGGGCCCGGGGACCAACTCACATTGTAATTCCAGTACCTTGGTCAAGGCCAATGGCAGGAGTGGGTACCTAGCTTGCATGTATTTTGATGTGGGAGGAAACCAGAGCACCCAAAGGAGTCCCTTGCAAACATGGGGAGAACATGCAAACTCTGCACCACCATGCTGCCATGTTTTTTTTCATGACAGTCACCACATCTCTCTCCCCCCCTTTTCTTTTACCTTTAACAGTTAGCAGGTTCTTAGGTAAATTTTCTCAGAAATGATGTTCAGCTATCTTTAATAAGTAAAGTAGCTATTCCAATTCACATATTTCTTATTGATCCCCTTTAAATGAATAACATACTGTTATATATTTCAATATTCAGAATCTACTGTCTCAATAAAGAACCTTCTCTCCTGTGTCTCCCCTACTCTGTCCACTTTTCTTAAAAACTAAATAAATCAATATGTTCTTTATACAATCTTTATACAAACAAATCCTGTATTTTCTGCACCCCTCAGATGAGCCTCATATGTAGGTTTACTACCTGCATTCTCCTTTGCCATTCCCTCCAGCTCTACTCGAAGTTCAGTGATCAGGTCTCTCTGCTGCCTGGCCTCTCCCTCACTGTCTGCCACTCTGGCCTCCGTGTTCCTCAGCCTCTCCTTCTGCACCACCACCGTGGATCCCAGGCTGGTCACCAGGTCTCTCTGCTCCCTGGCCTCTCCCTCACTGGCAGACACTCTGGCCTCTGTGTTCCTCAGCCTCTCCTTCTGCTCCACCACCGTGGATCTCAGGCTGTAGACCATGTATCTCAGACCCTTCAGCTCAGTCCACAGGTTGGGGGGTTGGTGTCCTGGTGTCAAAAGAAGAAACAGAGGGTGGGGAGGCACATTACCCTGACATTAGCAGAGCATTAACATTAGTTTTAAGAATTACATTTAAGATCTTGTGCTTTGTTTGGCCCCAAGGCCACATCACTGAAAGAGCAGGCATGTATGTGCCAGAGAACAACCGCAAGATTTAGTATGTTGTTTTTTTATATTCTCTATTTATTATATATTTTATATATGTATATATTCATTTATTTATTTATTTATTTAATTAATGCATTTTACTATTGTGCTATTATTATTATGGTCGTTCTGTATACTGCTGTTTTTAAATTTTCAGTTTTTTTTAATACACACGTTTTTTTCCCTTTACATTTTTTTTAATTATTATTAATAATAATAATAATAATGATAGTAGTAGTAGTAGTAGTAGTAGTAGTAGTAGTAGTAGTAGTAGTAGTAGTAGTAGTAGTAGTAGTAGTAGTAGTAGTAGTAGTAGTAGTAGTAGTAGTAGTAGTAGTAGTAGTAGTAGTAGTAGTAGTAGTAGTAGTAGTAGTAGTAGTAGTAGTAGTAGTAGTAGTAGTAGTAGTAGGAGGAGTAGTATTTCACATAGAATTATCTACAGTAACTTACCTGCAACCTCTGTCTTCAGATCCTCCACTTGTTTCTCACTGGCACTCAGTCTGACTCCCATGGTGGACATCTGATCTGCCAGAGCTGAAATCATGACAACATGCACTCATTTACTGCATGAAGAAACACATTGTTTTGTGTTATGTGTTGTTAATTTAGTCAAATAATTACTTATGTCTTAATGTTTTGTGATTGAAGTGTTCCATAAATCAAACATTTTGTATCACCTCAAATCCTGGACCACCTAAGGCCCTGAGAGCCCAAGGGGGGGGTGTGTGTGTGTGTGTGTGTGTGTGTGTGTGTGTGTGTGTGTGTGTGTGTGTGTGTGTGTGTGTGTGTGTGTGTGTGTGTGTGTGTGTGTGTGTGTGTGTGTGTGTGTGTGTGTGTGTGTGTGTGTGTGTGTGTGTGTGTGTGTGTGTGTTTCAGTTTCAGTTTATTTTTTAAAAAGGACAGTACACATTAATAAACATTTCTGTAAATGTGTCAGTTTTAGCCAGCTGGCTAATTCGCAACTGTAGTCCTTTTGGCAAGATGTTATGAGACAGACACTATAATATATAAGAAACATTAACAGTGCAACACAGTATTTACAACATAATCCAACATAATAATAAAAGCAATAATAAAATACACAATAAAATGATTAAAAGTGATTACATGTTTGATTGGTTAATAACCAGGTCTTGAGTTTTTTTGTAAAGGTGTGGTAGGTAGCACATTGTCTTATTTCAGTTGGTAGGGTGTTCCATAACTGAGTGGCTCTGACTACAAAACAGGGCTGACTGAAGGAGCTGGACCTAAATGGCACAGTACAATCCCCTCTCTGGGTAGATCTTGTGGACCTATTATAAGATGTTTTTTGTTTGATAAAAGTACAGAGGGGTGGGGGGCCTTGCCATTTAAGATCTTGAATAGTAGGCAGGCATCAGTGTATTTTGTGAGGTTTTCCCAGCTGAGGATTCTGTACTTGTTGAGAATGTGACAGTGGTGATAAGTATATGGTTTTCGGTCCAGCACCTTGAGGGCCTGTTTATACAGAGAGAGAATGGGTGTCATGGTTGCGTTTTTTGCATGGGTCCAGCTAGTCATACAGTACATGAGATGGGAAATGATCATTGCATTCATATAAAGAAGGGCAGCCGTGGATGTTAAACAGTTCCTCATGAATCTGAAATTTGACAAATTGTATTTGGCAGTCTGGGTTACTCTTTTTACCTGCTTTTTGAATGATAATGTAGAGTCAAGGATAAAACCAAGATATTTAAATTGTGAGACTACTTGAATTGGCTCTCCAGCAACAAACACTCCAGGATTATCAGATGTTGGATTGGATTTTGTGAAGTACATACAAACTGTCTTCTTCACATTAAGACATAGTTGAGACTCTGTGAGCCAGTTGCTGACATTCACCATTGCAGCGTTTAGTTTGACAGCTGCCAGTTCTTTGGTATTTGCATGGATATAAATAACAGTGTCATCGGCATACATTTGAATTTCGCACTCTGCGCAAACAGATGGAAGATAATTTATAAATAAACTAAATAGGAGAGGCCCGAAGATTGATCCCTGGGGCACACCCATTGTATTGCTCAGGAAGGGTGATGTTTCACCTCTGACCCTAACACATTGAATTCTGTCAGCAAGACAAGACTTCACCCAGTTCAGTGTGCCACTAGAAAAATTATAGTTAGCCAGTTTGCAAAGGAGTATCTGATGACTAACAGTGTCAAATGCCTTCTTAAAATCTAAGAATATGGCACAGATGACAACTCCTTTGTCCATCTTTTCTTTAATACTCTCTAGGAGAAAGCAGTTGGCTGTCTCGGTGGAGTGGTTGGTCCGAAAGCCAAATTGCATTGGGTGCAGAGTGTACGGGCTATTATTAATATGGGAGATTAGCTGTTCAATAATGCATTTTTCAGCAACTTTGGAGATAACAGGCAATATACTGATTGGCCTAAAGTTACTCACTGTGCTTGAGTCTCCTGATTTAAAGACTGGTAACAATGGCTGGTATTTATATTCTTTAATAGAGGCATTCACTCTTTTTGTTAATGGTTCAGTGAATGCATCTGCATTATTTTTTAGAAAAAGTTAGTCCAGACCAAATACATCCTTAGACTTAGAGTTTTTGAGGGATTTCAGAATTTTGCTAATTTGGGCTTCAGTGACCTCCATCAGGGAAAACACTGGCTGGGATTCATCTATCAGACGTGCAATAAGTGGTCCTGTTTGACTGTTGGGCACTGTCATCCTAACAGAGTTCACAAAATAGGAGTTGAAAAGAGTTGCGATTTGTACTGGTTCTTTAATCAGGGAGCCATTCTCTTTAATTTCAAGCTGTTTTGTTGAACTTTGACTGCTGCCTGATAACCTTTTCAAATTGTCCCAGATTTGTTTTGGGTTTCCCAAATATGCTCAACATATTTACAAAAAAGGTTGCTTTAGCAGCTTTGATCACTTTTATAACCCTGTTTCTTAAGGAAGCAAAGATTTGTCTATCTGTTGATAGTTTGGTCTTCAGATATGTTCTCAGGGCATTGTCTTGTCCCTTCATGAGTTTCATTATATTACTATCAATCCAGGGGAGAGTCTGTTTGCGTTTGTTTTTTACTTTGCATTTCTTAAGAAATGATTTTGTTGTATTTGTAATTGTATCTACGAACATGCGTGTGTCAGTATCCACATTGTTCCCAGATACTAGGTCCTATGTTCTTAATTGCACTTTCAAATTCAGTCATGTCGCTTTTAGGTATTCTGAATGTATTACATTTTGTGTTGGAGGTAAGGTGTGCTAGATTTTAGGGAAGTTTTCTAACTACAAGGGTTAGGTTGTGATCAGACAGGCCTGTAATCATGTTAAATGTCTTAGGCACTCTCTCAGGTTTGTTAGAGAATATTAGGTACATTTGAGTTCTTGATGTGGAAGTTATCCTAGTGGGCCCCTTTACTAACTGTGTAAGATCAAATTGATTTGTGATTCTATTCAGTGCTTTTTTACCTAACTTATCTTCATAGTTTAGGTTCAGATCGCCAAGGATTAATACTTCCTGCCCTGAGCTATATTTCTTTAGTACATCATGGAAGTTATCAAGAAAGACATACTTTGCAGAGGGTGGCCTATACACTCCTATTAAGACAAAGGACATTCTTGGAGATAATGTGACATTCAGACAGATGCATTCGATGTCATTCTCGGGGCATTGGATCTCTTCGCATAATATATGTTCTCGTACATAGAACATTCCCCCCCCCCCCTCTTCTTTGAACTCTGTCCTTCCTGTAGATATTATAGCCAGGTATAGTTAAGGCAGCGGATGGGGAGTTTTTGTGGAGCCATGTCTCAGAGAGGCACAGGAAGTCTAGATTAGAGTGTGAGAGAAGATGTTTAATCAGTCAGAGGCAAGGCCTGTGTTAAATACTGCTGCCTGTAGCTCACTTTGCACTAAAGCTGAGCTGACTACACTGTGATCTAGCTGAGTAAAGTAAGTCAGTACCCATTGTGTATTATTTTTGGTGGTTGTTTGTTCTCTCTGAATCAATCAGCTCAGTTCACCCCATAGGGATTGACTTGAACAGCCTGTGCTAATTAGTCCAATCAGTCAGAGGCAAGGCCTGTGTTAAATACTGCTGCCTGTAGCTCACTTTGCACTAAAGCTGAGCTGACTACATTGTGATCTAGCTGAGTAAAGTAAGTCAGTACCCATTGTGTATTATTTTTGGTGGTTGTTTGTTCTCTTTGAATCAATCAGCTCAGTTCACCTGTGAAGTGCCACAGAACAAGTGACACTTTTTGACAATGACATCCTGAGTCGTTCCTATATGACCAGTATAATCTTTAAACTAAACTCTGGAAAGATAGCTCTATGATGGCTCTACTTATAAAAAATGGAAATGAGCCTTTAATATCTGCAGGAAAGGTGCCTGTTGTCTGTGAAGAAAAGGGAGTCAACCTGGAGAATGTGCTTCAGCAGAAGAGAGAAAGCTATAAAATATTAACCCTTACAGACGAAAAGGGAATTCAAGGTTGAGGGTTGAGAACCAGGGAGTCCTGAAACTATAGAGGGAAATCTTAAAAAAACTATATAACAATTAAATGTTTAATGTGTACAGTAAAAGTTTTCATAAATGGCATGCTTATAATTAACTGTCAGTAGAGAATAATACTAAAAGAAGGATGTGTAAAACTGTTTGTCTGGAGGGGATCTTTAAGAAATCTTGATAAGAAATCCTATGGAGGGCCTCGTGCATGGTACCATGTCACGTGGTCACCACAGACAAAGCCGTTGTCTGTTCTGAAGGAATAAGGGACTTTCTGTTACTTAAAACCACTAGGTAACTAGAAGTAACGTTAGTACAAAGAAGGAGGAGTTCATACGAATTATGTATTGTATTTTGGTTTGCTAAACAAAAATGACATCCCTGTGACATCACTGTGTTTAGACCAATCGGAAATATGGTACAATGTCGATATAAAAGAGACGGTTGCCCATTCAAGAAAATAGACTTTTTTGAGAGATTTTGAAGGAGATGACTGAAACCTGATATATTGTAAGCTGAAACTTGTGTACTTATAAAAATGAAACTGAACCTTTAATGTAATCTTCTACTGTTAAAAAATAAAAACAATCTTCTTTTGGAAACAACGTTTGCTTCTATTTTTCCCAAAAAGACTGGTAAGCATGGAGATGTTTTTTTGCATTGTAACTTTACCAGTAATGTGCCTGATTTATGATGAAAAAAACCTCATGAGTGTGGCTTTCCCCAGACGGAGTAGAAGGAGAAATAGGATTATGCATTAAGGACGAAAGGTGGGTTCTGTAAGCCTGGTTTTATCAAGTAATGCCATACAGTGGTAATACGGCCAACCGAGTAGATTTAAGCAAAATAAAGAAAAGTAAACTCCGCAACTCCAATCAATCATCTGTATGACTGGAGGGGACGGGGGGTGCCTGTGTGTGAGCCGAGGTCGGCTGAGTTTAAGCCCTGAAGTTTATAGATACAATTGAGTCCTAGACGTCCCAAACTTCGCAGGACGCTGCTTGAAGCTGGGATTCGGACCAATGAGTTATGGGATAATCAATCTGACCTCGGTTTACGACCGGTACTTTACATGGCGTCCCTGGCGATGTGCATTTATACTAACCAAAATAGGTACTAAACGGCCGAAGAAGACAGGACAACTGTCAAAAGCCTCTGAAGTAAAATTAAATTACAGATTTGGCAAAATCAAAATTGTAGAAGGTTCTACTCGAAGAAAGAATCGCATTTAAAGTATATATTTGTGATTACGGTGACAGATCACTTATGACTAAAAAGTTACGTAATGTTTTCTTAAAGTCAAAATTGTAGAAGGTTCTACTCGAAGAAAGAATCGCATTTAAAGTATATATTTGTGATTACGGTGACAGATCACTTATGACTAAAAAGTTACGTAATGTTTTCTTAAAGTCAAAATTGTAGAAGGTTCTACTCGAAGAAAGAATCGCATTTAAAGTATATATTTGTGATTACGGTGACAGATCACTTATGACTAAAAAGTTACGTAATGTTTTCTTAAAGTCAAAATTGTAGAAGGTTCTACTCGAAGAAAGAATCGCATTTAAAGTATATATTTGTGATTACTGTGAAAATTCTACTGGGTGAAGTTACAATGCAAAAATCACTTTCATGCTTTGCTCACAGAAAGGCGAACTGGAGAGCCAACTACCCAAAGCTACTGTATGCAAGGAGGGGAGACTGGATGTGAAGCGAAGTCAAAACGACCGTTCACAGAAAGGCGAACTGGATGGCTCCCTAGCCCACAGATACTGTATGCAAGGAGGGGAGACTGTATGTGAAGCGAAGTCAAAACGACCGTTCACAGAAAGGCGAACTGGATGGCTCCCTAGCCCACAGATACTGTATGCAAGGAGGGGAGACTGTATGTGAAGTGAAGTCAAAACGACCGTTCACAGAAAGGCGAACTGGATGGCTCCCTAGCCCACAGATACTGTATGCAAGGAGGGGAGACTGTATGTGAAGCGAAGTCAAAACGACCGTTCACAGAAAGGCGAACTGGATGGCTCCCTAGCCCACAGATACTGTATGTGAGGAGGGGAGACTGTATGTGAAGCGAAGTCAAAACGACCGTTCACAGAAAGGCGAACTGGATGGCTCCCTAGCCCACAGATACTGTATGCAAGTCAAAACGACCGTTCACAGAACTGCAAGCTAACTAGCTCACCATCGGCTAACAAACCAGTGCTAACACGATGTCTCACAATCATTCCCACATCATAGAGGAGGAATTACCCTCGGAGGAGGGATTGGGAGTGTTTATACCCGACCTGGGTCTGGACTACCCAGGAGAACGGGAGGAACACCCTGAGTCCCCTGATACATTTGCGGGAAGTGAGGAATTCACAGAACCAAGCGAATCCCTATATCCAGAGCTGCCAGCTGTACAGCAGGCCGTAATTGGAACACGAACGGTCCCGACGGCTACGGCCCCTGCATACTGGCCCGAAGGCCTGGGACTTCAGGGACAGTGGAGCCCCCTGCCCCAAGTCCCTACAACAAACTCTACGCCAGAGGAGCAGACCATGCCCCCTGGCATGTCAAGGTTGAATGAAATCTCATGTACTATCAAACCCAGATCTCAACCAGGAAACCCTAAGCATATACAGCACCTATGGGTCTGCTCCATATGGTTACAAAACTTTGTACCAAAAGGAAACCACACATTTGTGGTTAACCCGGCCAACAGAGGCCTACGTAATGGGGGGGGGAATGGCAAAAACCATACAAGACATGGCAGGACCCGGCTACGCCGACTGGTGTGCAAGAGAAGTGGCCAGACAACCTCATAACCTCCTTAAGGATGGCACAGTGCTGGTAGGAGTCCCCTACCTACTTAAAAATAAGGGTTACGAGGGGATACTGACAATTGCCATGCAAGACATACTGCCCGGAACAGACCTTGAAGGCCAAACCCGAGTACTCCTGGCATATTACAGGAGCATTTTCAGACAAGCCCAGAGAGTAGGCATAACAAGCCTAGTCATGACACTGTTCGGAACAGGGATTTGGCACTATGACGTCAACACGAGCATATGGTGCTTCTTGGAAGCCTACCAAGAAATACCAGCTGCATCCATGGCAGTGGTCTTGCTAGTCCCGGACAAATACCAAGCAAACACAGTGCGCAGAGCTCAAATGGAGGCATGGCCATCACATTACCGTAATGGCTGGGGAAATCTGTTCGAAGAAATTGAGCCCACTATGGTCGGAGACCTCACACAGGTCATGAACGAGGTGGCATACAGAAACCAGACATGGTCTGGTCCTCAGGGAACACCGCGGGAAGCGAGTCACTCAGAACAGAGGGCCCAAATCACGTGGCCCCCGTCTGGACCCGGGAGGATGTATGAGGAAACACCAGACACTCGGCCTCCCAGCACTGAGAGAGAAGGCTCAGGGGGTTTCACTAACCCTGGAAGTCCTGCACTCCAGTTTTCCGGTGCGAGGCACACCCAGGAGGGGGTGACGCAGGAACGTAGTCAGGACTCAGGAGCAGACGCAGACCAAGCACGGCCTGTACCCCCTCACAAGTACATCAGCCAGAGGGAACCCCGCTCAATTAGTGACCCCTCTGGATGTGAAATGAGGGAAGTTACTAGCGGGGGACAACTACAGACGCTGGGGGGATCAGCTACACCAATGGCTACATCAACCCCAGGGCGAGATTACTCCCTGGGGTGCTTAAGCCCAGGACCACGTGTTCACGAGGAAGTGAAACAAGCGAGAGCAGCCTATACCTCTCGCCGGGGTGAACACCAAGGGGCGAGAGGAATATCTACAGACTCTCACAAAGAAACACCAGACATAACAGTCACTAACTACCCAGTCTGGACCGACAACTCTGACGCACCATGGTCAATTCTCACCTTCACTGGACCATCTTTGACGAGCTATGGTAGATGGGAAACAAGCATGGTAACGGCAGGAGGCGCTTATTACCGGAACCTGAGGAAACAGGTAATGGAAATAAGGACCAAAGAACCCCTGAAACCGGGCAAGGCAGTAATCACTGAGTGTGATTATAATGTGTTTCACGCGGAGAAAGTTGTCCATGTGACACTAAGCCAAAACAGGTACAATAAAGTACAGTCCTCACAAAAGAACTGGGACAATCTGGTGTCCCGGATGAAGGATCTACTGCAGAGAAGAGAAATCTATGCTGGCCATGGTACCAAGGACATGCCCTACCGACTAGCCATAAACCTGATGTGGGGCAGGTCTCGAGTATATGGCCAAAGAGGCATATGGTTGGGGGAGGCAGTAGTCCGCGCAATCTCAACCATAAGAAGTGCAAAACACACGGAAATCTGCCTCATGGTAGAACCCAAGGACCATGAGGGAATAACCCAGGCCTTGACTGAAGCAGGAGAGAGTGAGGAGGATGAGGACAGTGAACCGGCATCGGTACCCCTCGATCCCCCTCCAAACCCTAAGGGGTCGGGAATTGGACCCAGGAAGGAAAAGTCCAATTCCCAGAGCTCCTCCCGAACAACAGAAAGAGGGAGATCATCCACTCCCCGGAAACCAACAGTACAGTTCGAACCAGAAAGGGATGGACTTGCCAAATCCCGGGCTAAGAGTATTCTTAGACGACTAGGCTGTCCCCAGGAGTCAGGGGACGACCCAACAGATAGCGGACCGGAGTATACTGATCCAGATCAGGACTCAGAAATAGAGGGAGACCGGGATCGGTCAAGCTCCAGAGCCTCCTCAATGTCCTCATCTCGGTCAAGATCTAGGGAGAGAGTTCGGTACCCAAGGGGCGAACCTCCTAGGCCTCGGAACAAGAGAGCCAAACCGGTCAAACTGAGACCTATAGGCCCCGGGGCCCCCCTGAAGGGCACCGCCTTCCAGTCACATTCAGGCTTGACCTGGAGCTCAGGATTGGAGGACGTCTCCGACGAAAGTGAAGGAGAATTGGCAGGAGAAGAAACAGGGGATATTATGCCAGCATATCCCGTGACATGGAGGAAGGCTCGGGCCTTAGCACGGTCACCTGAGGCAGAGAAAGTGTTGTCTCACCCGGGAATAACGGAACCATACAAGCATGCATATTTACATGCTGGCTATGACGTACTGCGCGAACAAGTGTACAAACGGGACAGGGCCATGGCCGAAATAGCCAGGAGAGAAAGACACTGGTTGAACAAAGCCCCATCCATAAGCCCAATCCGAGCCCTGAGACACAGCACGGAGGAACACCGCCCGGAGGTAAGCCCTCACTCCATACTGGCCCAATCTCCCGGAGACATATACCGACCAAGAGGAAAGAGTTTACATACCGACAGGAGTCTGTATGACAGTGCCCAATATGGAGAAAGCAACAAAGCACAAGAATTATTGAGCAAAACCCAAGTGCTCAAGAAACTGGCCCCAGAAATGATTCATGGGGAGACCCAGGCTGCTTATATCCATAGGATTGCTCAGATTTTCCATGGGTCACCTCTCTACGATGACCCGGATGCCGCTCGCATTTTGTGACACCTCAAAGGACTGGAGATCCCCGAAGGGGCGTCTATGGCCCAAATGATGGAAATAGAAGTGAGAACCCCCGGTCAAGATCCAGGGGAAAATATGGTGGAGAAACTAATCCCACAGGTGAAAGACGGGAGTGTGTCTCTCACTGTTGCAGCGGAATCAGTCATACGTGGAGGACCTGTGCAAGGATCAGGCTTACTACTTGAAAAATTATTCATAGGAGTACCAGGGGGTAACCGTCTTGCAGCCAAATGCGCAGCATGGTCCCGAGACCAGTTACGGACGGAATGCATGCTGTATGACCAAGTCAAAATGCTTTCTCAAACCAAATACAATAAAAGTGAAAGGAAAGGGGAGAACCCACGAGAGGAGAAGGCTCAAATTCGGCCTTCCAGAGCCCAGCAACAGCCAGCGGCTAACGTTAAACCTACCTACTCAAAAAACGACAAAAGGGGGGGCTCCCAGGAGTTCCCCCCGAGGATAACCAAGGACGAGAAAGGGAAGAAGAATTACATGTACCTACCTCCAGACGAGTGGGCCGCATTAACCCCAGAAAAGCAAGCAGAAAGGAGGGCAACAAGGGAGGAATTCAAATCCCGGAAGGAGAGAGAATAGAATCCTGGCCTCCTGGTGATGTGACACATGACACTCGAACATGGGAAGAAGACAGAGTGACAGAGAGTCTATTAACCCTCAATATAGATCCCCAGGAGAGGCCCCTACTGAATGCTATTGCACTCAAGACACAGGAGACTGATGGGAAGTTAACGTGTCAAGTGGGAAACGACCAATACCTAGTAGACACCGGGGCGGAAATTTCCCTGCATGTAAATACACCCATTACCGGATCCATAGAAGTGGAATTAGGTAATGGGACCAGAGCCCTCATGGGTACAGGGGAGAAGCATGGGATATCAGGAGTGGTAGGACCACCTAATTCGGAACCCCTGTTATCCCCAAAAGACTTGATACTACTGTACGAAAAGGAAAAATTCATACCCAAGTGTGACCCGAAAAGGCCACAGCACAGAGTCCGTGTCAAATATATGAAGCCAGTGGACATACGGGGCGAAATGGAAAAGGTTGTGGAAGAGTCCGAAAGCCACGAGAAAACCCTCATACGAGAAATACTCAAGAGAGGCTTATATGCTGCCCACAAGAACGACGTGGGAAGGGTGGACCCCAAGTATACACACACTATAAAGGGGACCATACCACCGAGACAAGCACAGCACAGGGTGGACCCGAGGTGCAAAAAGGAGCTGACAGAAACCATCACGGAATTGGAAGAAATGGGCGTGTTGACTATGTTGGACTCTGCTCTAACAAATACCCCTGTAATGGGAGTCCCCAAACCTGATGGGTCATGGAGATTAGTGCACAACTTAATTGCCCTGAATGCTAGAACATGCTCAGATACCAGGACAATGATAAACATAGCACAAACAACCAGGAATCTGCCCAACAAACGTTGGAAGTCTAGCATTGACCTGGCTAATGGATTCTGGTCAGTACCTATCGACCCCCTATCCACCCAAAAGACGGCGTTCACCTGGAACGGGCTGTCCTATGGATGGACAGTATTACCACAGGGGTATAAGAACTCCCCGAATGTGTTCCAAGGAGTCATAGAGGACATCCTAAGAGGCCTGGATGTCACCATATACATCGACGACGTGTATTGGACCAATGACTCGGAACAAGAACACTTGGAACTACTGGACCAGGTAGTGACCCGCCTCTCCAGGGCCGGGTTAAAGATAGGCCTCAAGAAGTGCGAGATCGCGAAACATACCCTGAGGTATCTGGGTTTCAACATCACGGACACCGGAAAGTCAGTCAGCAGGGAATACCTGGATCAGGTAGCAGCCATAGAGAAGCCTGTGTCCCTGAGTCAGCTGGACTCTGCCATGGGAAAATGCGGCCACATTATGACCCATGTGCCTGGCTATGCGACAAAAGCATCCCCGCTCCACAAACTGAAAGGCAAAGCTCTCGAGGGGAAAAACCCTAGGAATAGGAACATCCCCATAGAGGAAGTGGAGCCAGACTGGACGGTGTTCAAAACCCATGTGCTGGAAAACTGCAAAGATCTGGAAAAAAGAGACCCCACCAAACATCTGGAAGTATTCCCACAAGTGGAGGGTACGCAAGGGATAACTCTGAAATGTCAGAATAGAAAGGGGAAGACCCCTTGTCTACTTTTATCCATGCAGTTCACCAATACGGAGGAGCGGTATACAGAAGAAGAACGAATCCTATGTGGAGTATTTAGATTCTGGAATGCCCTGAAGGACTTGGCTCAAGACAAAGATATAATAGTAACCACAGAATTTCCTGCCCTGCAGAGTGCCTCGAAGGGAACTATTACAGGCTTGAGGGCCATGACCTCACGATGGGGACATTGGTCAATGATGTTAACAGATCCTAAAATGAGATTTATCACAACAGGAACCAAGTGTCCCCTAGAAACGAAAACCAAGCTCACAGAGCCTGAGGCCGAACCCAACTGGGTACTCTACACAGACGGAAGTCAGCACAAACAGGACGGAACAAAGGCCAAGTGGGCCTATGTTCTAAAACACAACAATGAGAACATCAAAACAGCGAGTGGCTGGACCGAGGGATCAGCCCAAACGGCGGAGGTAACAGCTATACTGGAGGGCATAATAATGGCCAAAGGGAAGCACATACCGAAACTACTTATTGTAACCAATAGCCAATACTGTTACAACGGAGGAACAGAGAACCTGGAGTACTGGAAAGCGAAAGGATTTGAAACCAGCACAGGCAGACCAATGGCCCATGGTGACCTCTGGGCCCTCATAGTGGAACAATTCCGAGGCATGAAAATAGCTTGGAAATGGCTAAAAAGCCATACGGAGGAAACCGGGGTCCACTACCAGGGAAACAAAGAAGTCGACACCCTGGCCCAAAACCGCCCTGAGGTCAGCGGGATAAAACTCAAAAGACTGGCCTTAGTCATGCCCACAGCCTGGGAAGACAAAGGCACGGTGAGAGTACCGGAGGACGAGGCTACTCACATGATCCGACTGGTACATGATAACCTTGGACATGTTGGAAGTAAGAGGATGTTGGTATACCTAAGAACCAACCACATTCACATACCTAAAGCAAAACAAAGAGCGATAACAATCCGGAAGGCCTGTGAACGATGTGCGCTGGTAAGAGGGACAAAACCTGAGCCTGTGCCACTGGGACAAATAGCAGTATCGGAAGCAGGGCTGCATTTTTCCGCCGACGTGTTTGGACCCATGTCAGAGGGGACGAAAAAGAAACACAGGCAGGGACTGGTGATAGTGGACAATGGGCCAGGTAGACTCAGAATGTACCCTATCCCCACTCCGACGGCTGCAGTAATATGCAACTGCATATCACAGTTCCTAAGGGAAGAGCCAAGGGCTACATCGCTCAGGATGGATAATGCCACCTACTTCACTCACGGATCAGTGAAGACACTACTGGAGGAAGCGGGTGTAATGGCCCAATACTCGGTACCCTACCAGCCCAATACGAACGGAGTGGCCGAGAGGGCTGTGCGCTCTATAAAAGAGCAGATAATCAAGGAGGATATGTTGCGATCCTGGGATGAACCAATCTCTCTCCTTAGGATACACCAAGCTGTGAACTTGGGAAGAGAGGATAAGAGATGTGTTTCAAAAGATAACACGGCTGTCTCTTCTCCCTTCTCCTTAGGTGAAGCCGTGTGGGTGCTCCGAAAACCCCTGGCAGGGAATCCCAGCAAGAAGTGTGAAAGCAAAGATACCATCGTTGAAATACTTAGTCCCAGGCGACTTAGATTACAGGACCTAGGTATAGTGCACGTAAATCAAGTCCGCAAAACCGGGTGAAGAAAGGGGAAGATGGCTGGAATCTCAAGCTCTACACCACAGGAAACGGGAAGCAAGATGGCCCAAAGGGGTGTACCGGGACTTAGAGAGTCCATGCCTTTCGCCTTGGAGTGCGCCAGGCACAAAATATTGATCTGTATGGCGCCAGGATTGTCCCCTTTGAATGGGGACGCTGGAAACATACGAGGCGCCAGCGTTTTTATGGGTGTGGCTGATGGAGCAGTTAAGGCGGCGAAAAAGGGGTATCTGTCGGATAACAGATCACTAGTACGTCACCCCGACACCCCGGAAGCAGAACCTGTGGAGGGACCAGGAGGAAGTATAATCAGATGGACGAAATGGGGACACAACCTGGATAAATGCACCTTGTGCCTCGTCCAGGTGACTAACCTACTATGGCACGGACCATCACGGAATCGTCCAGAACAGGTCCCCACGGATCACAAACCTCTATATCGCCCAGGCGATGATACCTACACCTTTGGGCCAAAGGAGGGCCCGAGGGGATGCAGAATAATTGTCTGCCAAGCATGTTATATGGAATACGGACCCCGTATAGTACTGGCAGCGTACCCTCCTATGACCCCACAGTTAGCATCCAAGTGCGGGTGCTCATGGCTGGGTTATGCTCTAGCCAAATGCCAAGACCATACGGAAGTGAAACTAGGGTCAGGAATATACCTGACAAAGGGCAGTGGATACCTGCAAGATGGGGATGCTCCAGTCCGCAAAGGGGCCGCGGGCCGAGGAGGTATAGCCTTCAAGGGCAGCACGGAAAACCTGGCCAGCCTGATGGAAACCTATCTTGAGAAAACCATAAACACCTGTTTCCCCAGGGCAATGCCTTCAAGGGGGGACAAGATGTTCCTGGTGAAAGGACCAGACACATTCTGGGTGAAGGATACGGAGGAGAGGTCAAGACTGTTCACCAAGGGACAGGAGGTCATGACCAATGATAGACTAAAAGGAAATGACCTTCTACTGGATGTAGCCAGCCTGGTGCGCATGATGTTGGCTAAAAGGGCTGTGCTACTAACCTCGGGACTGATCTCCTTGCCCTTCCCCAGCTCTGGACACAGACACGGTGGTGAATTCGATTGGTTGACCACTATAAGTGGAGAGCTCAGAGAAGGGTTCCGGGAAACCCTATCACTAGAACTACTGGTGAGGGACGGGCCTGGAATAACTAAAACGGGCACGAAAGGGAAGTCTATATCCCCAGGAGATACAGAGAGACCCGTGAATGGGAAAGAATACCAATGGGTGATACTCTCTGTCACGCTGAGTGTGGGGCATATGCCACATCCTATCAGAGGCCTCTCTGTGGAGATTGCCCCGGGGAAAGACACTCCTGTGATCGGAAGCATTACATTTTACATTTTACATTTAGTCATTTAGCTGACGCTTTTATCCAAAGCGACTTACAAGTTCTGTACGACAAGCCAGCATTAGGAAGGGGTCCATGATCAAACCAAAGAGGGTACACTACCCCGACGGCATGGGACCAGGCTCGAGGGCGCCCAGTATATGGGATCGCATCAGGCGAAGATCAGAAGCCTTGACCAAGTAGTACATGCTCGATGCGCACAGGCGATAACCGTCTCACCTTTTCTTCTCAGGCAGCGAAGGAAAGGCGAGAGGGAGGAATATGGCCTACCTGAAGAACACCACAAACACCTATAACCTGGTCGCCCCGGAGTACGGGGAACAACCCATACCCATGCGCAGTGGGCCTGGTCCCGAAGACACACTGGGGCCCGGTACCCAGACATCAGAATATTGGGCACCACCCAACCCACCATACCATGACCTGCCAGTCATAATCAGACAACCAACGCATATGGGCAGGGACTATATATATGAGCACATGACCTGTCTAAACAAAGGGGCATATGCGGTGCCCCGCCCAAATGATGAATCCGCTCGAAGAGAGATCATGACCTGCTTGACAATGGATATAGACCGGGAATGGGAGCAGTCAGATTCTGACAATGAATCCGAGAACAGGGCCGCTCCCAACATAGAAGAGATATCGCCAAGCCTGGCGACTCAACCCAAGAAATCCGCCAAGGCTGTGGCAGGTAAATGGATACTAAGAGTGACTCTGGTAGTACTCGCCATCACACTAACCCTGGGATTTATAAGGGCAATTGATTACCCCAGGACTCGTACTGAATGGGAGTTTGAAGAACCAACGGTTAAGGAACATAGAGGAATACCAGTGACCCACTATAGAATGGTCACTCAAGTCCCGTGTGAACCAAGAAACGCATCAGAGAGATGGGAGGCCTGGTCGGACTATATATCTACCTCTTTTAGTGACACGGGTCAGGCCAAGGAACAATTCCCTGACTGCTCACTGCCTGATCCGGAACCACAATGCTGGTTACTAAACCCAGAGGAGGGATGTAATCCATACATGACATGGAAAGATTTGGCCGCTCAGAGGGACGAGATATGCCTCGGTGCGGCAGGAGCGGAGGTGACGGCAGTATACCCTTCTAACCCCAGAGGCGAAATCTCAACTAAATTGAAACTAGCCAAGGGAGAGGCACGGATATACCCCTGCATCAGGGTCAGAGCACACTCCAGGTATCAGGGTGACCCGGAGTGGGGGCCTTGGGAGGAATTATCTAACTGTTCTACTACCAGACTGAATGGGACCCGAGCAGTAGAAGTGACCCTGGGCAGGAAACCCAGTGATGACACAGGAGAATCAACCTTGACCAAGGTGACCCTGTATACAAAATGGCCCCCGGCATGGGAACGAGAGGTTGAGGCCTTTTTTGGATTCTTGACCCCCAGACAAGACACTCAGATGGAGGCTCAGGTCCAGGAACGGCCTGAACAGGATATACCTCTCACAGCTACTGACCAAGCAGGAGGATGTCCTTTTCAGACTACCGCTACATGGTTCAAATGGACTGTGGCGGTAACCAACCCAGGACGGGTAAAAATCAAACCATACCCACCTACACTTCCATGGGTGCGCGGTCTCCCCCTGGCGGGGGGGAGGACCTTATGGTACACAGACGTCCCAACCTTGACCCCGAGCCAGGTGGAGAAACTCGAGGGAAAGTGGGGCACGCAAATACTAGACTCTCTCCTCGATTGCCTATCTGATAACCTGGCAAAAACTGACGAGGTATGGAGGGGTCTTACCACCCTTGAAGTGGGAAAAAGAATGATGAGAGAAGCGGGTGAATTAGTCCCTATATGCCGAGAAGCACGGAATATGGGGGTCCCACGCCCATACTCGAATGGAACTCTGGGCCAGGAAGCCACCTGTCGTGTGAATTTCAGGAATTATTTGAGGAGGTATAGAGTGTACCCAGAACCCTCACAATACGACAGATACCACAGCAGGTGGGCAAAACGGCCCCTCAATGAATGGAAGGCCTATGCAGGAATAGGCCTCACGGATGAGGAGGTCAACCTGGTGGCGGCATGCTGGCAGAAGGAGCCAGATACGGAAGAGACCAAGTTGACCCTGTTCATCCACCAACAGTTAGCTGCTCAGGTTTTGGGGTTCCAACTAAATGTGGGTAGGCATATAGACCCAAATTCCAGCACCCCATACCCCGGAGCATTGGTAGTGGCGGTGGGGAGCAATAACAAAGATCCCCCAAAAGAAAGCAAACCTAATCCAAACCTCAATCCCGATGGATCAGAAAAAGAGGATATATTGGAGTGGGTACACGATTGGAAAGAAAAGGATCCACAGCTACCATTCACTATGGTGAACATTAAAGAGAGACAATTAGGCGAAATCCTACTACCCCCACCTCTTATTCTCACTAGAAAGACCTCTAGTGGCTACATAATGAGGTGGGGTCTGGAACCAAGCTTCAGAGCGACGGGGGCCCAGCTCGGGGCCTACCCCGGAACTACTTATGGTAGATGGGGGAAACAGTATTGTACGCAGATCGATCAGAGTCTGTGTACAGAGAAGGATACTTATCCGCACCTACATGTGGAGGAAGCTACCTCAGCTATGGTAGACCTAGCTTCTACTAGGACCCTGACTAGGGGGAGATCCCGGGATGGGATTAACAGTACGTGGATCCATTGGGGCACTCTCCCTCTGGCTAAGGCTCGGGAGATAGGATGCGACCCTCGAAGAATGGTAGAAAGGTACTACATTGTGCGTAACCCTCCGCCGCAAGAACATGCATGGAGTAATATGCATTGGTTCGACTCTCCAACCTCACGGGACACCAATGACCTAATGAGATGGAGGGCAGTTTCGGGGGAGGGTGGAACACTGTATTATGACTCAAAATTCCCCCGGCAGGTGGGCATCCCCTTGATAGTGGCTAACTGCTACCGCTCTTCTCCCACTGCGCGATGGGGAGCTAAACAGAATGAAGCCACATGGCAGGCAAAAACTTCAAAATGCGGACCCCTAGCAACGCTGTTTGAACACACCCTGGATAGAGGATTCCCCTACTATTGGCCACCGGAGGCATACCTGTTGAACCGATGGAATTTCATCAATACCCAGTACTGCAATAACAGACGGGGAAACAATCGACATCTGTTTAACACCTGTACGGGATGCAACAAGGCCCTGTTTGACTTTGTATCCCCATGGAAACCCATATCTGATTATTTGGAAACAGGAGGAAAGCTGAATCCAGAGTTTGGATGGACAGGAAGAGGATTCTACCTGGATGGTGTTTTTCCCATTTCACATGCTAACAACATGACAAACGGGTCCTGTTCACAGGATCGAGCACCGCATGTGGACGAATGGAGCAAACGGAGGGACATAACTCAATTTGCGATAGTACTGGGTACCATTATCGGGCGTGCAGCTGAAGATATAGGAGGGGCCGTGAAGGATGGAGTGGGTGATATTTGGAATTTTGCAACTTCCATGGTACAAACAGCCAGGGCGGTCATTATGGGGATTGTCAGGTGGGCCCTCCCCTGCATTCTGATAATAGGGGTCATTATTACAATAAATCTACTACGTCATATGGGCCTCCTCTCCCGGTCAGGGAGGGCCGTAAATTATGCAAAAAAGAGACTGTGGCCTTCAACTATGACGGAGCCTCTTCTGAAATGAAGATAAAAAGGACCAGTGCTTTCTCTCTCGCACACTAGTCAGAGACGCTGGGACGCATAGACACCACAACAACTAACGGAGAATGGCGGTTAAGGAATATACCATCTTAGACGAACTTATGTTACATGGTGATAGCGTACTGGGTATTTTGGATCGTGACCCCCTTGTTTCTAGGAGAGCGACCCTCGTGTCATCATCACCAAGCCTGGTTTCACCAAAAATGCCTGACCAGGGCCAGACAGCAACTGCGATTACATCACCGGAGGATAAACTGTCTCTGGGCCTAGGAGCAACCTGGATGAAGAAAATAACGCTCCAGAGAGGAAAATGGGACGCTATAGACGACGGCCAACGATCTCAGTTATATGCAGAAAATGGAAGGATGATGACAAATGAAGAGCTTAAGTTCCCAGCCAGTTGGACTGACATAGTGGGAATAAAACCAGGGAGAAGACCTTATTCTGACCCTTTCACCAGGATGCCGTTCGAGGATTTCTTCTACTTGGACGGTGCGTCAGAAGTGAGATCCAGTATCGCCCATGTTCTAGTGGGAGGTAACTGGGCCGGTATCCTCCCGGCCTGGGTGAAGATCTACATGGTTACCCGAGAGGGTGACACAAATCTCGGCAAGACATGGGCGACCGTCAAGAGCTGGGGAAACAGCTGCGAATATTATAGGGTGGATTTGATCTTTTACCCTAAGATGAGCACGTCTCACATCAATGTTGAATCTGGATTCCGTTATGCGCGGATCCGAAGATTTATCCTGTCCTGCCCTCCACCGAGCACAGGAGTGTGGTCAGTCAAGAAGTCAGGGGAGGTGAAAAAGGTCAAAGCTTGCAAGACCCAAGATCCATGGCCTCTCGACCCGGGGGGTCAAGACAAGAAGTCCCCAGTACAAGTACTTCACCACCATCTACCAGAGGCTGGGCGGAGTACAAGAGGCCAAAGAAAGCAAGAAAGTCATCAAAATATCCAACAACACCTTACCAATGACATAAAATTTTTGGTAAAAATATAATAAAAAAAAAGCAAAAGCCCTGTTCTCTAAAAAAGAACAGTGATTTCTATTTCTAAATTTTTTTGTTGATTATGTAACAATATAGCCCTATATACCTATTTTTCACATGTAATTATATGCTTCATTATTCAATTGACGATGGACAATGATCTCCCAGGATGGCAGAGTGGGTGTGAAGTAGGGTGGCCAGACGTCACGCATTGCGCGTGATTGTACAGCATTTCTGTCTCTTTTCACGCGTCACGCAAATTGAGACCATGTCCCGCATGATTGGTTGTCATCCACGCTAACGTCCCCCCCCCCCCCCCCCCCCGCCCCCCCAGCCAATGTGAAGAGCCTCTATGCGTCGCGTAACGTTACTAGTATCTGGCCGCGAGTGACACCGCATCCTATGACAACAACAAGTCCCAACGCTGTCGCGCGCGGCGGGTCCGTTTCAGAGCCAGTTGTCCTTCCGCGCAACTTGGGATAAACAGATCAGTTCCATGCGCTGCTGTAATCTCCGATGCTCGGCACCAGAGAAGACCGCTCGCTTGGTCGAAATTTGAAAAGGGGAAAACAATCCCAAACAATGGTAACCTAACCACCCCCCGCACAAATCAGTGCAGGTGGAAGATAATCATATTCTTTATTATTGTGCCATTACTGCGGGGGGGGGGGGTTCTTAGTCCAGGTTCTGTGGTGGCAGAGTAGAGGAGGGGAGAGGCTAGAGCTGGGAGAGAGTTCAGCTTCCTGACAGCCTGGTGTATGAAGCTGGAGGGCAGGAGAGTGAAAAAGCGTTGTGAGGGTGGTCATTATTATACATAGTCTGGGTGGTCATTGTGTGTGTGTGTGTGTGTGTGTGTGTGTGTGTGTGTGTGTGTGTGTGTGTGTGTGTGTGTGTGTGTGTGTGTGTGTGTGTGTGTGTGTGTGTGTGTGTGTGTGTGTGTGTGTGTGTGTGTGTGTGTGTGTGCGCGTGTGCGTGCGTGCGTGTGCATGTGTGTGATAAGACTGGGGGTCCAGACCTAATCATAGGTGATTGTAAGTCTGGGTGGTCATTTTATTTATTATTTATTTATTTTGAGTACTTAACACCCATTAGAGACAAAAGGAAAATAAAATAAATGAATAAGGGCAAAACATATTAGGCTTGTGGTCATTTGAATGAGGACAGTGGCGGATGAGCCTTGATTGAGGGGACAGGGACAGTCCACCAAAAAAAAAGAGGGGGGGGGGGGGGGGCTGCGCTGGTGGGGGGGGGGGGATGTCCCACATTGTCCTTCACAAACATACCATTTGTCCCACATTTGGTTTATTGGGATCTGGTCACCCTAGTGTGAAGTGCCACAGAACAAGTGACACTTTTTGACAATGACATCCTGAGTCGTTCCTATATGACCAGTATAATCTTTAAACTGAACTCTGGAAAGATAGCTCTATGATGGCTCTACTTATAAAAAATGGAAATGAGCCTTTAATATTTGCAGGAAAGGTGCCTGTTGTCTGTGAAGAAAAGGGAGTCAACCTGGAGAATGTGCTTCAGCAGAAGAGAGAAAGCTATAAAATATTAACCCTTACAGACGAAAAGGGAATTCAAGGTTGAGGGTTGAGAACCAGGGAGTCCTGAAACTATAGAGGGAAATCTTAAAAAAACTATATAACAATTAAATGTTTAATGTGTACAGTAAAAGTTTTCATAAATGGCATGCTTATAATTAACTGTCAGTAGAGAATAATACTAAAAGAAGGATGTGTAAAACTGTTTGTCTGGAGGGGATCTTTAAGAAATCTTGATAAGAAATCCTATGGAGGGCCTCGTGCATGGTACCATGTCACGTGGTCACCACAGACAAAGCCGTTGTCTGTTCTGAAGGAATAAGGGACTTTCTGTTACTTAAAACCACTAGGTAACTAGAAGTAACGTTAGTACAAAGAAGGAGGAGTTCATACGAATTATGTATTGTATTTTGGTTTGCTAAACAAAAATGACATCCCTGTGACATCACTGTGTTTAGACCAATCGGAAATATGGTACAATGTCGATATAAAGGAGACGGTTGCCCATTCAAGAAAACAGACTTTTTTGAGAGATTTTGAAGGAGATGACTGAAACCTGATATATTGTAAGCTGAAACTTGTGTACTTATAAAAATGAAACTGAACCTTTAATGTAATCTTCTACTGTTAAAAAATAAAAACAATCTTCTTTTGGAAACAACGTTTGCTTCTATTTTTCCCAAAAAGACTGGTAAGCATGGAGATGTTTTTTTGCATTGTAACTTTACCAGTAATGTGCCTGATTTATGATGAAAAAAACCTCATGAGTGTGGCTTTCCCCAGACGGAGTAGAAGGAGAAATAGGATTATGCATTAAGGACGAAAGGTGGGTTCTGTAAGCCTGGTTTTATCAAGTAATGCCATACAGTGGTAATACGGCCAACCGAGTAGATTTAAGCAAAATAAAGAAAAGTAAACTCCGCAACTCCAATCAATCATCTGTATGACTGGAGGGGACGGGGGGGTGCCTGTGTGTGAGCCGAGGTCGGCTGAGTTTAAGCCCTGAAGTTTATAGATACAATTGAGTCCTAGACATCCCAAACTTCGCAGGACGCTGCTTGAAGCTGGGATTCGGACCAATGAGTTATGGGATAATCAATCTGACCTCGGTTTACGACCGGTACTTTACATCACCCCATAGGGATTGACTTGAGCAGCCTGTGCTAATTAGTCCAATCAGTCAGAGACCAGCCCCCTACAGGTGTGGGACAATATTCATTAGGGATTTAAGTTAAGTTTATTTAAGTAGTTTATCCAAGCGCCAGCAAAGTGCCGGCGACCGACTAAGACAGACAAAGACTTGGAGTTTTCCTGCTGGAGTTTTCCGAGGAGGCAACCGAGTGCATTTGAGAATCTACTGCCTCTTACTTGCCCTCCTCCAGCAGGCCACTCTTTTGTATCTGCATTTTCTGGTCTTGCCTTGTTAGCTTGTCAACTATACTATCCTAGTCCGCTAGCTTCCAGGCTTACCCGGCTAGCTTGACCTACTGGTTTTAGCTCTTTAGCTAAACTTTCAATTGGCTTCATACACATAGCCTTTAGCAATTGATCCATAGCACTTCTTATTTAATTTTTTTCCTGGTCTACCACCGCCACCTGGTGTAAGCATGGCTCTGTGTTCTGTCTGTCCCTCTCTCCGAGAAAGGTTAACTCGGTTAGAGAGTCGTGTCCTTGAACTTGAGTCAGGAAAACAGTCAGCTTTAGACGTCTCGGACACTTCAGGCTTTTCTAAGGAGCCTCAAGCGAGGTCTTCTAGTCTGGAGAGTCCCAGACATAGTGCTCAGGACATGGTCTTTGCGCCCAATACGGAGTGGCAGTGTAACCGCTCGGCCTCGGCCTCAACAACACTTGCTCCGCAACATGATCTTACACATGTTGCGGGTTCCGGTCCCAGCACGCAGTGGCCTCCACTGAAACCGCGTCTTCCTGTCCTTGTGATTGGCGACTCCATCACCTGGCATATTAAGCTAGACAAGCCAGCCGAGATCAAATGTTTTGGGGGAGCCAGAGCTACCGACATTGAAGCCAACCTGAGATTTCTGGCGAATAGCATAGTCAAGGGAAAAGTTAACCCACGTCTCGCACCCACTGAAGATAAATTTGACCATATTGTTATACACGTCGGAAATAATGACTGTAGGATGAAAGGCTCTGAGGTCACAAAGATCAACATAGTTAGGCTTTCTGACCTCGCCAGAAAGATGAGTCGGCATCGAGTAATCTTCTCTGACCCCCTGCCTGTAAACCGGCATGATGATGAGTTCATGAGTAGGACAGCTTCTCTACACCGATGGCTGGAAAAATACTGTAAAGAACAGGGCTTAGGGTTCGTGGATAACTGGTCCTCTTTCTGGGGGCGCCCTGGCTTGCTGAGAAAGGACGGCGTGCATCCTAACATGCTAGGCGCCTTTCTCTTATCTAGCAATATAGACAAGATTATAGTTTCGGGCTGACAGCCACCCCACAAGCATGCCAGGGTGCAGGCTCTTAGCGAGCCTGCTAGTCATGCTAAACTGATGGAGCCTGCCAATCCCTATACCTTTCCTAACTGTAACTGAGGGGTACAATTCCCTGACTGTATTGTTAGATATGATACTTACTACCACTACCTCTTGTACTTTAGACTCTGGCCACCCAGTACTAGGCATAAATAATTATGGTAAACACTCCCACGTAGATGAAACGATCCAACACAAATGTACCAAGTCGAAAGTCTGCGTTTAATAATAATTAATACATAGCAAAAGGTATGTAGAGCAATCACTTAATTACATTTATGATTTGAAATAGGATGCACTTTTATGGCAAATGAGTATTCGTTGGTATATCAATAGAGAACGTCCAATCTCTGGTGGCGCAGGCGGTAAATATACAACCTGGAATATTTAAGGAATAATAGCAATGATACTTTAATGATTATAGAACTGGATACACTAGGGGGGAATTCCGGTCGCTTGTAAGACAACTGGAGAAGGGGGGGGGGGGGTAGAGTCTGGCTGTATCCGTCTGGCCGAGGGTATCCTGGGAGAACCCACGGTTGTGCGGCTCGGTGCCTCAGCGATCCTCGATCCACAGATGAAAGCAGTTGGACTCTCTGTGGGCCGGCTTCCTCCGGTCCACGATGGAGAGACGTGAAGCGACCTCGTCGTGTAGAGCGTCTCCTCACCTGTCGTCCTCTCCGGGGGGGGGTTTCCAACACACGGCAGTGTTGGTCTTTATCCATAGAATAATCACTGTATACAAAGCATAATCCGTGCCTGGGAAGGCGGGCTGTCGTCGGTAGAATAATCCGGTATGCAGGTCCACTCGCTCGTCGGCTCTGGGGCTCCTCGGGTGCAGCCTCACATGGGGTCGGCCACCCTGGATAAGCAGCCAGTTCTACCCGAAACGATGGGGGTACTGACTACGATAGTATTCTCACCGCACGAAGCACTACATATGAATAGACTATTATTAGCTTAATAGACTACGTCCAACTCGACGATATAGTGCCAAATATGACTATTCAAATATTAATATACACGATGTCTCAATACCGATGGTAGGCCGAACTTGGCCTTACTCCCACACGTGGCGTCGCGGGGAGGCTTTACGTCTGTCACTCTATTGGAGGGTAAGAAACTGGACTAAAAAGGAAGTCCTACTTTAGTAGCGCAGTATATATACGCACTATGAACAAATAGTACCATTAGTGGTGCGGTAGCCAGATTCCTACGCGGAACTAGGACTTGTTCGTACATGTTGAGCGGTACGTTTGAACTGGGTCTGGGGGGTATGGCAGCCTGGCACCAAGGTCTCGACCAATAGTAGAATGGAGACTATTATGGGATGTTCAGTAGGCTAGAATGGATATTCAATGCATATTGTACAAGGAATATACAAGGGATATCAGGGAATATTAGAGAATATACAAATACAATTAAATATATATATATAAATAAATATATATATTCGGTTTAATCTGGCCCTTCACAACAGCCACCCCCTGATTGGTCCCAGACCTAATCAGTTAAGCAGAGACAGATTAATCGCGTTGTCTATTTACACATAAGGGTTTGCTGTAGGGGTCAGTCAACTTCACAAAGTCATAGGGTTATAGGGTCATGGTCATCATCGATTGTGTCTGGGAGTCGGGGCAGTTCTATGAGCCTCGCCACGGGACGGGTGTAAGTGCGACCCTGGACAAGCACTTCAGCTGCTCGGACCTTGCCGTCGGCACCGGTGATCACTTTGCTTACGCGGCCGGCCGGCCACATAGCTCTGGGCAGTGATTGATCAATAATCATGACGACTGTTCCTTCTGTCAAATTGTCTCTCTCCTTTACCCACTTCTGGCGGGTCTGTAGAGACGGTAGGTAGTGCAGTAGGAAACTGCTCCAAAACTTGTCGGCTAATACTTGGCTGTACCTCCACATTCGTCGGCCGTTCGCTTCTTCAGGCCGGTACATTGTCTGGGGTAACGCGGGATCTAGCCGCCCCATCAGGAGTGTGTTGGGGGTAACTGGGTCGATATCCGCCACATCGCTGGAGACGTAGCCGAGGGGCTTAGAGTTCAATACTCCCTCAATCTCCGTGAGGACTGTCATTAGGACTTCTTCCGCCACAGTCTGGGCCCCAAGTACTGCGTACAGGGCTGTCTTTATGGAACGCACTTCCCGTTCCCAAGTACCACCGAAGTGGGGTGCGTTTGGGGGGTTGAATTGGAAGTCAATCTGCGCTGGAGCGAGGTGGGTCTTAAGTTCTGGGCCCATAGCTTGGAAGCTCTCTCTCAGCTCTCTTTCGCCGCCTTTGAAGTTTGTCCCATGATCGGACAATAGTGTAGACGGTCTTCCTTTCCGTGATGTGAATCTACGGAAGGCCATAAGGAATGAGTCTGTGCTCATGGTCGGGAGAAGCTCGATGTGTATCGCTCTGGTGGTCATGCATTTGAATACAATACCCCACCGCTTCTCGGTTCCTCTTCCTTTCTTTATGTGCAGCGGGCCAAAGCAGTCCATACCCGTTGAGTGGAATGGCTTGTCACCGATTCGGAGGCGACATGGAGGAAGGTCAGCCATCCTTGGTATGCTGGGCTGCGCGCGCCACTTGCGGCAGTCTAGACATGTTCGCTGGAAGCGTCGTACCGCCTCTCTTCCTTGTAGGATCCAGTAACGACGTCTGATCTCCGCGAAGACTCTTTCTGCTCCTGCGTGATGTACATCCTCATCGTATTTCTTTATAATCAGCTCTGTGACCTTGTGTCGGCTGTTCAATACGATCGGGTATTTAATGTCATCCGGTAGATTGGGGGCTCTGCGTAGGCGACCACCCACTCTGATGAGGGTATGAGCGTCGCTCTCGGGGGCCAGATGAATTAATCTGCTGTCGGATGGGACGGGCTTTCCTCCCTGTAGACAGGCCAATTCATCGGGGAACGAGTCTCTCTGGGCTCGCTGCAGTAGAAGCAATTCTGCTTCCTCGTAGTTAGCTGCTGACATTTCAGCGGGGGACTTACACTCCGGGTGGTGCCGCAGGAATGTCCTTTGTTGTGCACTCTCTATGGTAGTGCAATCATCTATGTTGGGGTCTGCGGAGATAACAGTGCTCAATCCACAGAACATAGGTTTCTTATTCTCAGCCTCCTCTTGACTGGCTTCCCTCGGGATAGGCGTGGGCCACTCTCCTTCCGGGAGCTTTAGGAATGCTGGGCCGTCACTGTAGACATTGCGACGGGTGAGGTCATCTAGGGGCATTCCCCGGGTGATGACGTCAGCTGGGTTCTGTTTTGTATCAACGTAGCGCCACTCTGTTTCTCCGGTTAACTCTTCGGTTAAGTCTTGAATCTCGGTGACTCTGACTCCCACGAAGACTTTGTACTTGCATGAGTCCGATTTGATCCAGGCGAGTACTGTCGTGGAATCTGACCACAGGATTGTTCTAGACACCGGTATGGTGAGCTCACGTTGGATGAGCGTGGCTAGGTGCGCTCCGGCTAGGGCTGCGCAGAGCTCTAGACGTGGGATAGATTGTTGCTTGCGTGGGGCTATTCTCGAGCGGGCGAGGACAAATGCTGTGTAGATCTCTCCCCCCTCTTCTTGGGCCCGCAAGTAGGCTACTGATCCGTATGCGACCTCTGAGGCGTCACTGAAGACGTGTAAGTCCATTTTACATGTCTCTGGCCTCACCGTGGGTGGGAAGTAGCTTCGGCGCATATTAACGCCTGGGAGTGAGTGGAGCTCCATCTCCCACTCTCTCCAGGTGGATGCAAGGTGTGCGGGAATGGGGTCGTCCCAGCCCTGGTCCTTGTCCCACAATGCTCGTACAATCATTTTTGCCCTGGTGGTGTACGGTAGAATACATCCTAGCGGGTCATATTGTCGGGCGAGTGTTGTGTACACACTCCGTCTGGTGGTCGGCGCCGCCGCCGGCCTTCCCTGCTCCGTAGTCAGGGGCTTGTGTCTGTAGTGAAGCGAATCTGTTTTGAATCGCCACACCAATCCCAGGGTCATCTCCTGGGCTTCTCCCGGGATTGTAGCCATCCAGGTCTCGCTGCTGGCTGCTTTGTCCTCGGAGGAGAGGCTGCGCAGTACTTGCGGATCGCTGCTGGCCCACTGCCTGAGATCAAAGCCGCCTTTGATCAATGAGGCACGGAGTTTAATCAGGAGAGCCTCGGCTTCTTCCTGGGTTGAAAGGCTTTGTAGACAGTTGTCTACGTAGAAGCTGTTCTTTACGCTGTGTCGGACCTCTTCGTCCGCTGCTGGGTCCTCTGCTACATGTTTCTGTAGTGCAAATGTAGCACAGCAGGGGCTGCACGTCGTTCCGAAGGGGAGGACTTCCCATTGGTAGATGGCTGGGTGCTCATCTCCTGGCTTCTCTCTCCATAGGAACCGTAACAGGGGCTTGTCCTCCTCTACTAATCTCACCTGCAGGAACATTCCTTTAATGTCCCCGCTGATGGCCACCTTTTCCTGGCGGAAGCGGAGTAGAACGCCAAGTAGGGAGGGGCCGAGTGTGGGACCGGGCAGTAACTCTTTATTCAGATTTTGGGATCCGATCTGGTAGCTGCAGTTAAATACTATGCAGTCTTTACCGTTGTGATAGACCTTGTGGTGAGGCACGTACCACGATTCAGTGGTCTGGTCAGCCTCTTTAATGTCCATCTTTGTGACGTGTCCCGCTGTGATGAGCTTCTCAATCTCAGCGCGGTATACACTCTCTTGGGCGGGGTTCTTGGCTAAGCGCCGCTCCGTGTTCAGCAGGTACCGTTCTGTGGCGTCTGTCTTGGCGTGGAAAGTAGGCATTCCTTCTCGCCGCAGGAGTGGCGTGGCGTATATCTCAACACGCCGTTGACCGGGACTCTCTTGGTCCCTGTCTCGAGGAGGTGAATGGCGTAAATGTCATCTTTAGAGCGAATGTCTTTCTTTCCGTTCTTAAAGGGCATTTGTTCCAAGGTCCATAGCCGCTCTACGTGTTGCAGGAGTGCGGTTTCTCCCTCTGTGACTCGGGAGTGGAGACATCTAGTGGCTGTACTTCGGTTGAGAGATTTGGCGAGCGGGCCTTGGAGAGTCCATCCCAAACGGGTCTCGACTGCTGCAGGACAGCCTCGGGGTCCGGTATGAACCCGGTCTATCGGGACAATGAGGTCTGCATGGTCGGAGCCTATCAACAGGGTCGGCATAGCATTGTCTATGAGCGGGATCGGTAACTTGCGCAGATGTGCATATTTCTCCATCAGCTTGGTGACGGGGTATGTGTACCGCGACAGTCCTATTTCTTGGCTGGTGAAAGCGTCTGTAATCTGGTACCGTCGCTCAGGCTGGCCGCTTGCTGCGATAGAGAATGAGACATTCTCGCCCTTTATCGTCTTCAAATCTCGTCTTATTGTCCGAATTGTCATTTGGGTTTCGCTTCCCCGCAGCCCTAGCTGGGCCGCAGCGTAGGCGAGCAGAAGGGTCTTCTCTGACCCGTCATCGAGGACGGCGTAAGTGTCCAGGACTTTATTCTGGTAGCTTAGTGTCACACGCACTACTTTTAGGAGTACTCGGGCTCCACTGCTGCTGGCGGGATCGATGTACATGACGCTCGCTTTGCTGCTGGATGGTGCGGGTGAAGGGCGCCGTCTGTTACTGTCGTGAAGTATGTCCAGATGGGCTCCATCGCACTTGGTGCACCTTTTCTTTAAGCGGCATTCGGCTGCCATGTGTGAGCGCGCACAGCGAAAACAGCGCTTGTTGGACTTTATCCATTGACTTGCTTCCTCCGCGTTCAGCTTGGGGAAGGAGTCACATTGCGCTAGCCAGTGTTCTTTCTCACAGTAGGGGCACACTATCTTCCACTTCTCCGTTCTGGAGGGGGTACTGTGGCTCCTGCTGCTCGGTACTGACTCCGATTGGTGCATCACAGTCACCGATCTTCTTCCATCATTTAGTCGTCTGGTTCCTTCTCTGGAGCCAGGGGTGCTCCATCCGAATGTATCTAGCCGTAGGCTGCTGACTTCTCTCGCCAGGAAGTCTGCTAGATCGAGGAGGTTCGGTTCGGGGCCATTCGGGTCTCGGTGGTCTCTCTGCCGCCTAAAACGCTCCTGTCGAGCGGGCGGCAGCTTCTCCAAGATCCTTTCCACATTTGAGTTGGCGTAAAGTTCATGCCTCCCCTTCTCTCTCTGCGCTCCCAACATCCCTACCAGGGACTGCACTCTGATGGACAGGTCGTCCAGTGCTCGATTGTCTATTGCTGGGGGTAAGCGGTCGATGTGTCGGATCTCCTGGATCACGTAATCCCATATGCGCCCATACCTCTGGTCCAATGCTACCAGCGCTGCTGTGTATGGGGTGGTGGAAGTCGCGTAGGCGAGCGCTATATTATGTGCGCGGGGTACCTTTAAGTGCTTCAGTTGGATGGCGTATTTATGGCGTTCATCCAATACATCCACCAACATGGTCTCCAGACACATGCGGAGTTCTGTATACTGGGCCCGGTTCTCTTGGGTGAAGTCGGGTACCATAGGCGTGCCAATGTATGACGCTGACTGTGGATACATCGGCAAGCGTTGGGGGAGAGGCCTCCTAGGCGAGTCTCCTCCCGCTCCTTGGTATGGGCTGGTACCGGCAGTGTACCATGGCCCGCTTGTCCAGGTGCTGTTCCTCGGTGCGGGTCGTGCGTCGTGCTCACCCGTGTATAGAGTCGGGGGTCTGTAGCGCAGCTCCGCGGGAGTATAGCCTGGGCTGTACCGGACCTCCTGGTCCGGTAGAGTACTGTGCTGTCGTCGGGCGTGGTTCTCCTCCTCTTCCTCTTCGTCTTCAGTTAGGTCATCCAGTGCTTGTAGTCTCTGGTTTAGCCTCTCCACAGGATATGCTGCTCCTTCCCGGTTGCTAGGTCTCGCTTGGACCGGTGGGGGGAGGTGGTCTGTGGGGGGTATAGACCTCGTCTGTTGGTCAAGTTCAGGGTTGTTTACTCGGCTAGGGGATGCCGCCCTGGAGGTGTGTCTAGACGAGTTCCTGGAGCCTCTGGCGGAGGGAGAGGGTGTTGTCCGTCTGATCAGCTGTTCTATTAGTTGCGCTTGCTGTCTGTCGCGCTCTGCGTCCCGTAGAGCACCAGCAGCTGCTCGCTGGCTGTCTGCTCGGTCTCGGGCCACATTCTCTTCCATCTGAATGCGTCTTATTTCTAGACGTATATGCTCTTCTTCGCTCCGCTGCTGGATCTGCAGTCGGTCGCGTTCAGCAGCGGCGTTCAGGCTGATGAGGAAGGCCTGCTGTAGGGTCCTCTCTGCCTCGCTGGGAGAAGGCGGTTGTATAGGGGAGCCTTCCCTCGGGGTACTCCTTGCGGAGCCTTGGAGCTCTATCTCCACGGTGCTCTCCCCGTCTTCTTCCGTGCCGAGTTCTCTCTCGGTAGCGTTGTATTCCTCCCGGGACTCATCGGGGACTACTTCTTCAGTACTGGCGGGGTGTGAAGTCATGTCTGGTTCCCACTGGTCCCCACCGTGAGCTTGGTCAGTTACATTAGAACCCGTAGGGGCCTCTATGGTCGGGGTAGTCTGGGCGTTGGGGTTAGACATACTTTTACTTTCTAGTTTTACCGCGTTTACTGTTAGTAGAAGACTAGGTTGTTGACTGACAGCGTAAGCCTCTAAGTACTGAGGGAGCCGTCGTTCGCGCTGCGGGCGTTGGTTAGGAGGATCGTTTCGTGGAGTGTTCATCATAGGCCATTTCAATATTAATAACACTATATTATTATTACACTAATTACCCTCCGGCTCGAAGGACCAATTGTAACTGAGGGGTACAATTCCCTGACTGTATTGTTAGATATGATACTTACTACCACTACCTCTTGTACTTTAGACTCTGGCCACCCAGTACTAGGCATAAATAATTATGGTAAACACTCCCACGTAGATGAAACGATCCAACACAAATGTACCAAGTCGAAAGTCTGCGTTTAATAATAATTAATACATAGCAAAAGGTATGTAGAGCAATCACTTAATTACATTTATGATTTGAAATAGGATGCACTTTTATGGCAAATGAGTATTCGTTGGTATATCAATAGAGAACGTCCAATCTCTGGTGGCGCAGGCGGTAAATATACAACCTGGAATATTTAAGGAATAATAGCAATGATACTTTAATGATTATAGAACTGGATACACTAGGGGGGAATTCCGGTCGCTTGTAAGACAACTGGAGAAGGGGGGGGGGGGGGGTAGAGTCTGGCTGTATCCGTCTGGCCGAGGGTATCCTGGGAGAACCCACGGTTGTGCGGCTCGGTGCCTCAGCAATCCTCGATCCACAGATGAAAGCAGTTGGACTCTCTGTGGGCCGGCTTCCTCCGGTCCACGATGGAGAGACGTGAAGCGACCTCGTCGTGTAGAGCGTCTCCTCACCTGTCGTCCTCTCCGGGGGGGGGTTTCCAACACACGGCAGTGTTGGTCTTTATCCATAGAATAATCACTGTATACAAAGCATAATCCGTGCCTGGGAAGGCGGGCTGTCGTCGGTAGAATAATCCGGTATGCAGGTCCACTCGCTCGTCGGCTCTGGGGCTCCTCGGGTGCAGCCTCACATGGGGTCGGCCACCCTGGATAAGCAGCCAGTTCTACCCGAAACGATGGGGGTACTGACTACGATAGTATTCTCACCGCACAAAGCACTACATATGAATAGACTATTATTAGCTTAATAGACTACGTCCAACTCGACGATATAGTGCCAAATATGACTATTCAAATATTAATATACACAATGTCTCAATACCGATGGTAGGCCGAACTTGGCCTTACTCCCACACGTGGCGTCGCGGGGAGGCTTTACGTCTGTCACTCTATTGGAGGGTAAGAAACTGGACTAAAAAGGAAGTCCTACTTTAGTAGCGCAGTATATATACGCACTATGAACAAATAGTACCATTAGTGGTGCGGTAGCCAGATTCCTACGCGGAACTAGGACTTGTTCGTACATGTTGAGCGGTACGTTTGAACTGGGTCTGGGGGGTATGGCAGCCTGGCACCAAGGTCTCGACCAATAGTAGAATGGAGACTATTATGGGATGTTCAGTAGGCTAGAATGGATATTCAATGCATATTGTACAAGGAATATACAAGGGATATCAGGGAATATTAGAGAATATACAAATACAATTAAATATATATATATAAATAAATATATATATTCGGTTTAATCTGGCCCTTCACAACACTAACCATGCTGGGTCCCTCCTCCACCAGGCTCCCCACTCCTCTCTTTCTATCTCTATCCTTAAACCGGTATATCCAATCAAAACTAGAATATCTCGTTACGCTCCGCTTTACCCAGCTCGTCCTTGTGCGATAAACCATGCCAACTTAATTGCGATTAAACCTACCCGCATGGCTGAAAATCGCACTGTTAAATATACAGAGTGCGTGAAGGTTGGCCTTATCAACATTCGCTCTCTGCCAACCAAAGCTCTTTTGGTATATGAACTGATAACAGACCATAGTCTCGACTTATTGGGCCTCACTGAGACATGGCTTAAACCTAATAACTTTCTGCCCTTAAATGAGGCTTCACCCCCTAATTTTAGTAGCTCCCATATCGCACGCACCTCCAAGAAATGAGGCGGAGTTGCTCTAATTTACGACTCTAAGCACAACTTTACATCCAACGCAAACTGTACGTTTTCCTCGTTTGAGGTGCTCCTGTTGCGTCCCTCTCCACCCAACAGAAAGTGTGGCGGTCTGATTCCTACCTCCACTGCATCCTTTGTAATGGCTGTCCTTTACCGCCCCCCAGGCCCTTACACCCTCTTCCTAGATGAGTTTTCCACTTTCATCTCTGAGCTTGTTACGCGCTCAGATAACATTTTAATTGTTGG
The DNA here is from genome assembly GCF_963971535.1 of Notolepis coatsorum. Lineage (NCBI taxonomy): Eukaryota > Metazoa > Chordata > Actinopteri > Aulopiformes > Paralepididae > Notolepis > Notolepis coatsorum. The sequence goes on from NC_140167.1 coordinate 203,579,881, forward strand.
TGATTTTAACATGCATTCCAACAAAACTCTAGATCCCCTAAATAAGGCTTTTACCGACATCATTGACTCTGTCGGTCTCATTCAAATTGTTGACCAACCCACTGACAGTGGTGGGAACACCCTTGACTTAGTCCTAGCCCGCGGTCTCACTGTGTAAAATTTGACCGTTTCCCCCTATGTTCCTGCTCTCTCAGACCACTACCTCATCAAATTTCAAATTGATCTGACGGTTTCTCTCCCAGACAGTGTAGAATCCTACATGAGCCGTCGTATTAACTCCTCAACTGTCCCAACTCTAGTTAACTGCCTACCAGACACCCTCTCTCCCTTCCTCTCTTACTCTGGCCCCCTTGATCTCTTTACAGACAAACTTAACGCCGCCCTTCGTAGCACGCTCGACATTGTCGCTCCCCTTAAGTCTAAAATTAAACGTGCTCCGCAAAAACAAACTCCCTGGTTTATGGAGAAAACGCGCTCCTTTAAAAAGGCTTGTCGCAAACTTGAACATAAATGGCGTTCGACCAAACTCGAAGTATTCCGCCTTGCCTGGAATGATAGTTTACGTAACTACAAAAAGGCACTCTCACTTGCCAAAACCTCATATTTTTCCAGGCTCATTAATGAAAACAAAAACAACTCAAAGTTTATCTTTGACACAGTTGCAAAACTTACTCAGAAACAACCAAGTGCCCTAAACCATGTGTTCTCGGCTAACGAATTCATAAGATTCTTTACCAAGAAAATTTACCTCATTAGAGATGAAAATTGTTGCCTTACTCAACAATCAGAGTCCCTCCCAACCTCTGATGGGCCTTCCCCCTGAATTTGAATCTAGCCATACGCTATGCTGCCTTGAAAACGTCTCACTTAGTGCCCTTAGTGTTGTGTCTTACTACTAATAACTAATTCCGCGGTCAATATAAGTCTCTGTGATACTTTCTGAATATGATTTGGGAATGGGCAGGGTTATATTAGAAGAAAGACAGTGTAAACAATATAATTAACTCTGAATATAATAATGACGAAAAATAAAAAATAAACAGGATACACAACAAGGTGCATGCGATGAGGTTATATGTAGTGCACCTTGTAGTGCACCTTGTTGTGTTGTGTATCCTGTTTATTTTTCGTCATTATTATATTCAGAGTTAATTATATTGTTTACACTGTCTTTCTTCTAATATAACCCTGCCCATTCCCAAATCATATTCAGAAAGTATCACAGAGACTTATATTGACCGCGGAATTAGTTATTATTAGTAAGACACAACATTTCCGTAGTAATTGACCACCAGACTCTTTCTCTTAAGGCATTAACTGGGTTAATTAATATAAATGTTATATTGTAACTGTCTAGTTACACATTGGTTCCGAAACATGTATGTTCCAGGCTGCAATTTTGAATCTGAGAGAGCTCTGGTCAGCGAAGCCGGCGCCGTTCGCGACCTCCATGTTTTGGGGCTATTCATCAGAAAACTCGGATCCCGATTCGGCTCCCATCCGTCGGGCAAGAACTGGCGGTTTTCAGCCTCTCTCTCTGGAGCTTAACGGAGTTTCGAGTTTGGGATTCACCGTGTTGAATGGGGCGTCTGAACTAAGCGAGGACCGCATGCGCGGCGAAGAATGCGGAAGCGCTCTTGCACTCTTCCGCTGGCATTAAGCTACACGCGGTCAGGCAAGCGATTCCGGAGTCTCATGGCAAGCACAGAAAGACTCAGAAGAAGCTTCTATCCCCAGGCCATCAGGTTGCTCAACGAACAATAACACTATGCAACAACCATCAAATGCACTCACAACACAACACACACAACACACACATCCATACGCACACACTCACTTTAAACAAACAACACACTGCAGCACCTACTCTCCACACTTTACAACACCTAGACACACTTTATATGTATTGGTAAAGGATTTGCACTACAACCCATACCTCAGTACACCTTACTGTAAATTGTACCTCATCCCATTTCTGCTTTGCACTATATAGTATTGTATATTAGTATATTGCATAGTATATTGTATATTGTACGGTAACTCAGTTACTCTATTCTGCATCGAACATTGTACATATGTATATACTGAACACTGTGTCTACGTACGTGACTTCTAGTTTTACTTCTATTTTTACATGCTATACTATTTTATTTTATTTTATACTTATCTTCTGTCTAGCACAGAAAGAAGCATTTTGTATAAAAGTGTTCTGTACTTCTGTATGACAACTATTAAAGAAACTTGAAACTTGACACTAGGAGCACTGGTATTACCATTGAAAACAGTGTCAGCTGGGCTGCTGCATCAGTCTGTGCCTCGCGTGATGGTAGAGCTGCTGCTGTGGCCTGGGTTAGGCCTGGTGGTGGAGCTGCTGCTGTGGCCTGGGTTAGGCCTGGTGGTGGAGCTGCTGCTGTGGCCTGGGTTAGGCCTGGTGGTGGAGCTGCTGCTGTGGCCTGGGTTAGGCCTGGTGGTGGAGCTGCTGTTGTGGCCTGGGTTAGGCCTGGTGGTAGATCTGCTGTTGTGGCCTGGGTTAGGCCTGGTGGTAGATCTGCTGCTGTGGCCTGGGTTAGGCCTGGTGGTAGATCTGCTGCTGTGGCCTGGGTTAGGCCTGGTGGTAGAGCTGCTGCTGTGGCCTGGGTTAGGCCTGGTGTTGGAGTTGCTGCTGTGGCCTGGGTTAGGCCTGGTGGTAGATCTGCTGCTGTGGCCTGGGTTAGGCCTGGTGGTGGAGCTGCTGTTGTGGCCTGGGTCAGGCCTGGTGGTGGAGCTGCTGTTGTGGCCTGGGTCAGGCCTGGTGGTGGAGCTGCTGCTGTGGCCTGGGTTAGGCCTGGTGGTGGAGCTGCTGTTGTGGCCTGGGTTAGGCCTGGTGGTAGATCTGCTGCTGTGGCCTGGGTTAGGCCTGGTGGTGGAGCTGCTGTTGTGGCCTGGGTTAGGCCTGGTGGTAGATCTGCTGCTGTGGCCTGGGTAAGGCCTGGTAGTGGAGCTGCTGTTGTGGCCTGGGTTAGGCCTGGTGGTGGAGCTGCTGCTGTGGCCTGGGTTAGGCCTGGTGTTAGAGCTGCTGCTGTGGCCTGGGTTAGGCCTGGTGGTAGATCTGCTGCTGTGGCCTGAGTTAGGCCTGGTGGTGGAGCTGCTGTTGTGGCCTGGGTTAGGCCTGGTGGTAGATCTGCTGCTGTGGCCTGGGTTAGGCCTGGTGGTAGATCTGCTGCTGTGGCCTGGGTTAGGCCTGGTGGTGGAGCTGCTGTTGTGGCCTGGGTTAGGCCTGGTGGTGGAGCTGCTGTTGTGGCCTGGGTTAGGCCTGGTGGTAGATCTGCTGCTGTGGCCTGGGTTAGGCCTGGTGGTAGAGCTGCTGCTGTGGCCTGGGTTGGATGAGCAGTGATCAGCAGGACCCACAGTGGGATGCTCAACATAATGACCAGATAAGGATTCTAGTGCAGGGTCATGCTGAGGTAAGTATCAATCAGATTTAAAAGCAATGTGTTGGATATAATTACCTGTGAGCTGTTTAATGCCCCTTGGACTGGGATGCAGCCCAGTGTGTGTGTGTGTGTGTGTGTGTGTGTGTGTGTGTGTGTGTGTGTGTGTGTGTGTGTGGTTTATCTTATCTTATTTTATCGGGGGGGGGGAACCCTTGCGAGCATGGGGAGAACATGCAAACTCCTGGTAATAGTAGTAGTAGTAGTAGTAGTAGTAGTAGTAGTAGTAGTAGTAGTAGTAGTAGTAGTAGTAGTAGCAGTGATGGGAATAACGGCACTATAAGTAACTTCGTTACTAACGGTGTTGTGAAGGGCCAGATTAAACCGAATATATATATTTATTTATATATATATATTTAATTGTATTTGTATATTCTCTAATATTCCCTGATATCCCTTGTATATTCCTTGTACAATATGCATTGAATATCCATTCTAGCCTACTGAACATCCCATAATAGTCTCCATTCTACTATTGGTCGAGACCTTGGTGCCAGGCTGCCATACCCCTCAGACCCAGTTCAAACGTACCGCTCCACATGTACGAACAAGTCCTAGTTCCGCGTAGGAATCTGGCTACCGCACCACTAATGGGACTATTTGTTCATAGTGCGTATATATACTGCGCTACTAAAGTAGGACTTTCTTTTCAGTCCAGTTTCTTACCCTCCAATAGAGTCACAGACGTAAAGCCTCCCCGCGACGCCACGTGTGGGAGTAAGGCCAAGTTCGCCTACCATCGGTATTGAGACATCGTGTATATTAATATTTGAATAGTCATATTTGGCACTATATCGTCGAGTTGGACGTAGTCTATTAAGCTAATAATAGTCTGTTAATATATAGTGCTTCGTGCGGTGAGAATACTACCGTAGTCAGTACCCCATCGTTTCGGGCAGAGAACTGGCTGCTTACCCAGGGTGGTTGACCCCATGTGAAGCTGCACCCGAGGAGCCCCAGAGCCGATGAGCGAGTGGACCTGTATACCGGATTATTCTACCGACGACAGCCCGCCTTCCCAGGCACGGATTATGCTTTGTATACTTTGATTATTCCATGGATAAAGACCCCCGACACTGCCGTGTGTTGGAACCCCCCCCCCTGGAGAGGACGCAAGGTGAGGAGACGCTCTGCAAGACGAGGTCGCTTCACGTCTCTCCCCCGTGGACCGGAGAGAGCCGGCCCACAAAGAGTCCACCTGCTTTCATCTGTGGTCCAAGGATCGCCGGCGCATTGAACGGCACTACAGTGGGTTCACCTGGGATACCCTTGGCCGGACGAGGCAGCCGGATTCTACCCCCCCCCCCCTCCTACTCCTGTCGGCTTACAAGCGACCGGATTAACCCCCTCTAGTGTATCTAGTATATAATCATTAAAGTATCATTGCTGTTATTCCTTAACTATTCCAGGTCGTATATTTACCACCTGCGCCTTCAGAGATTGGACATTCTCTATTGATATACCGACGAATACTCTTTGCCATAAAAGTGCATACTATTTCAATTCATAAATGTAATTAAGTGATTAAGTGCTTGTTCTACACACCATCGCTGTGTAGAAATAAAGACCTGTTTCGACTTCGTACATTTGTGTTGGATCCGTTTCATCTACGTGAGAGTGTTTATGATAATATATTTATGCCGTGTACTGGGTGGCCGAATATTAAGTACAAAGGTAGTGGTAGTAAGTATCATATCTAGTAATACAGTCAGGGAATTGTACCCCTCAGTTACAATTGGTCCTTCGAGCCGGATGGTAATTAGTGTAATATTAATATAGTGTTATTAATATTGAAATGGCCTATGATGAACACTCCACGAAACGATCCTCCTAACCAACGCCCGCAGCGCGAACGACGGCTCCCTCAGTACTTAGAGGCTTACGCTGTCAGTCAACAACCTAGTCTTCTACTAACAGTAAACGCGGTAAAACTAGAAAGTAAAAGTATGTCTAACCCCAACGCCCAGACTACCCCGACCATAGAGGCCCCTACGGGCTCTAATGTAACTGACCAAGTTCACGGTGGGGACCAGTGGGAACCAGACATGACTTCACACCCCGCCAGTACTGAAGAAGTAGTCCCCGATGAGTCCCGGGAGGAATACAACGCTACCGAGAGAGAACTCGGCACGGAAGAAGACGGGGAGAGCACCGTGGAGATAGAACTCCAAGGCCCCGCAAGGAGTACCCCGAGGGAAGGCTCACCTATACAACCGCCTTCTCCCAGCGAGGCAGAGAGGACCCTACAGCAGGCCTTCCTCATCAGCCTGAACGCCGCTGCTGAACGCGACCGACTGCAGATCCAGCAGCGAAGCGAACACGAGCAGATACGTCTAGAAATAAGACGCATTCAGATGGAAGAGAATGTGGCCCGAGAACGAGCCGGTGCTCAACGGGACGCAGCGCGCGACAGACAGCAGTCGCAACTAATAGAACAGCTGATCAGACGGACAACACCCTCTCCCTCCGCCAGAGGCTCCAGGAACTCGTCTAGACACACCTCCAGGGCGGCATCCCCTAGCCGAGTAAACAACCCTGAACTTGACCAACAGACGAGGTCTATACCCCCCACAGACCACCTCCCCCCACCGGTCCAAGCGAGACCTAGCAACCGGGAAGGAGCAGCATATCCTGTGGAGAGGCTAAACCAGAGACTACAAGCACTGGATGACCTAACTGAAGACGAAGAGGAAGAGGAGGAGAACCACGCCCGAAGACAGCACAGTACTCTACCGGACCAGGAGGCCCGGTACAGCCCAGGCTATACTCCCGCGGAGCTGCGCTACAGACCCCCGACTCTATACCCGGGTGAGCACGACGCACGACCCGCACCGAGGAACAGCACCTGGACAAGCGGGCCATGGTACACTGCCGGTACCAGCCCATACCAAGGAGCGGGAGGAGACTCGCCTAGGAGGCCTCTCCCCCAACGCTCGCCGATGTATCCACAGTCAGCGTCATACATTGGCACGCCTATGGTACCCGACTTCACCCAAGAGAACCGGGCCCAGTATACAGAACTCCGCATGTGTCTGGAGACCATGTTGGTGGATGTATTGGATGAACGCCACAAATACGCCATCCTACTGAAGCACTTAAAGGTACCCTGCGCACATAATATAGCGCTCGCCTACGCGACTTCCACCACCCCATACGCAGCAGCGCTGGTAGCATTGGACCAGAGGTATGGGCGCATATGGGATTACGTGATCCAGGAGATCCGACACATCGACCGCTTACCCCCAGCAATAGACAATCGAGCACTGGACGACCTGTCCATCAGAGTGCAGTCCCTGGTAGGGATGTTGGGAGCGCAAAGAGAGAAGGGGAGGCATGAACTTTACGCCAACTCAAATGTGGAAAGGATCCTGGAGAAGCTGCCGCCCGCTCGTCAGGAGCGCTTTAGGCGGCAGAGGGACCACAGAGACCCGAATGGCCCCGAACCGAACCTCCTCGATCTAGCAGACTTCCTGGCGAGAGAAGTCAGCAGCCTACGGCTAGATACATTCGGACGGAGCACCCCTGGCTCCAGAGAAGGAACCAGACGACTAAATGATGGAAGAAGATCGGTGACTGTGATGCACCAATCGGAGTCAGTACCGAGCAGCAGGAGCCACAGCACCCCCTCCAGAACGGAGAAGTGGAAGATAGTGTGCCCCTACTGTGAGAAAGAACACTGGCTAGCGCAATGTGACTCCTTCCCCAAGCTGAACGCGGAGGAAGCAGGTCAATGGATAAAGTCCAACAAGCGCTGTTTTCGCTGTGCGCGCTCACACATGGCAGCCGAATGCCGCTTAAAGAAAAGGTGCACCAAGTGCGATGGAGCCCATCTGGACATACTTCACGACAGTAACAGACGGCGCCCTTCACCTGCACCATCCAGCCGCAAAGCGAGCGTCATGTACATCGATCCCGCCAGCAGCAGTGGAGCCCGAGTACTCCTAAAAGTAGTGCGTGTGACACTAAGCTACCAGAATAAAGTCCTGGACACTTACGCCGTCCTCGATGACGGGTCAGAGAAGACCCTGCTGCTCGCCTCCGCTGCGGCCCAGCTAGGGCTGCGGGGAAGCGAAACCCAAATGACAATTCGGACAATAAGACGAGATTTGAAGACGATAAAGGGCGAGAATGTCTCATTCTCTATCGCAGCAAGCGGCCAGCCTGAGCGACGGTACCAGATTGCAGACGCTTTCACCAGCCAAGAAATAGGACTGTCGCGGTACACATACCCCGTCGCCAAGCTGATGGAGAAATATGCACATCTGCGCAAGTTACCGATCCCGCTCATAGACAATGCTATGCCGACCCTGTTGATAGGCTCCGACCATGCAGACCTCATTGTCCCGATAGACCGGGTTCATACCGGACCCCGAGGCTGTCCTGCAGCAGTCGAGACTCGTTTGGGATGGACTCTCGAAGGCCCGCTCGCCAAATCTCTCAACCGAAGTACAGCCACTAGATGTCTCCACTCCCGAGTCACAGAGGGAGAAACCGCACTCCTGCAACACGTAGAGCGGCTATGGACCTTGGAACAAATGCCCTTTAAGAACGGAAAGAAAGACATTCGCTCTAAAGATGACATTTACGCCATTCACCTCCTCGAGACAGGGACCAAGAGAGTCCCGGTCAACGGCGTGTTGAGATACGCCACGCCACTCCTGCGGCGAGAAGGAATGCCTACTTTCCACGCCAAGACAGACGCCACAGAACGGTACCTGCTGAACACGGAGCGGCGCTTAGCCAAGAACCCCGCCCAAGAGAGTGTATACCGCGCTGAGATTGAGAAGCTCATCACAGCGGGACACGTCACAAAGATGGACATTAAAGAGGCTGACCAGACCACTGAATCGTGGTACGTGCCCCACCACAAGGTCCATCACAACGGTAAAGACCGCATAGTATTTAACTGCAGCTACCAGATCGGATCCCAAAATCTAAATAAAGAGTTACTGCCCGGTCCCACACTCGGCCCCTCCCTACTCGGCGTTCTACTCCGCTTCCGCCAGGAAAAGGTGGCCATCAGCGGGGACATTAAAGGAATGTTCCTGCAGGTGAGATTAGTAGAGGCGGACAAGCCCCTGTTACGGTTCCTATGGAGAGAGAAGCCAGGAGATGAGCACCCAGCCATCTACCAATGGGAAGTCCTCCCCTTCGGAACGACGTGCAGCCCCTGCTGTGCGACATTTGCACTACAGAAACATGTAGCAGAGGACCCAGCAGCGGACGAAGAGGTCCGACACAGCGTAAAGAACAGCTTCTACGTAGACAACTGTCTACAAAGCCTTTCAACCCAGGAAGAAGCCGAGGCTCTCCTGATTAAACTCTGCGCCTCATTGATCAAAGGCGGCTTTGATCTCAGGCAGTGGGCCAGCAGCGATCCGCAAGTACTGCGCAGCCTCTCCTCCGAGGACAAGGCAGCCAGCAGCGAGACCTGGATGGCTACAATCCCGGGAGAAGCCCAGGAAATGACCCTGGGATTGGTGTGGCGATTCAAAACAGATTCGCTTCACTACAGACACAAGCCCCTGACTACGGAGCAGGGAAGGCCGGCGGCGGCGCCGACCACCAGACGGAGTGTGTACACAACACTCGCCCGACAATATGACCCGCTAGGATGTATTCTACCGTACACCACCAGGGCAAAAATGATTGTACGAGCATTGTGGGACCAGGGCTGGGACGACCCCATTCCCGCACAACTTGCATCCACCTGGAGAGAGTGGGAGATGGAGCTCCACTCACTCCCGGGCGTTAATATGCGCCGAAGCTACTTCCCACCCACGGTGAGGCCAGAGACATGTAAAATGGACTTACACGTCTTCAGTGACGCCTCAGAGGTCGCATACGGATCAGTAGCCTACTTGCGGGCCCAAGACCAGGGGGGAGAGATCTACACAGCATTTGTCCTCGCCCGCTCGAGAATAGCCCCACGCAAGCAACAATCTATCCCACGTCTAGAGCTCTGCGCAGCCCTAGCCGGAGCGCACCTAGCCACGCTCATCCAACGTGAGCTCACCATACCGGTGTCTAGAACAATCCTGTGGTCAGATTCCACGACGGTACTCGCCTGGATCAAATCGGACTCATGCAAGTACAAAGTCTTCGTGGGAGTCAGAGTCACCGAGATTCAAGACTTAACCGAAGAGTTAACCGGAGAAACAGAGTGGCGCTACGTTGATACAAAACAGAACCCAGCTGACGTCATCACCCGGGGGATGCCCCTGGATGACCTCACCCGTCGCAATGTCTACAGTGACGGCCCCGCATTCCTAAGACTCCCGGAAGGACAGTGGCCCATGCCTATCCCGAGGGAAGCAAGTCCAGAGGAGGTGGAAAATAAGAAGTCTGTGTTCTGTGGATTGAGCACCGTAGCCTCCACCGACCCTAACATAGACGATTGCACGTCCATAGAGAGTGCACAACAAAGAACATTCCTGCGGTACCACCCGGAGTGCAAGTCCCCCGCTGATATGTCAGCAGCTAACTACGAGGAAGCAGAATTGCTTCTACTGCAGCGAGCCCAGAGAGACTCGTTCCCCGATGAATTGGCCTGTCTACAGGGAGGAAAGCCCGTCCCATCCGACAGCAGATTAATTCATCTGGCCCCCGAGAGCGACGCTCATACCCTCATCAGAGTGGGTGGTCGCCTACGCAGAGCCCCCAACACACTCCTGATGGGGCGGCTAGATCCTGCATTACCCCAGACAATGTACCGGCCTGAAGAAGCGAACGGCCGACGAATGTGGAGGTACAGCCAAGTATTAGCCGACAAGTTTTGGAACAGTTTCCTACTGCACTACCTACCGTCTCTACAGACCCGCCAGAAGTGGGTAAAGGAGAGAGACAATTTGACAGAAGGAACAGTCGTCATGATTATTGATCAATCACTGCCCAGAGCTATGTGGCCGGCCGGCCGCGTAAGCAAAGTGATCACCGGTGCCGACGGCAAGGTCCGAGCAGCTGAAGTGCTCGTCCAGGGTCGCACTTACACCCGTCCCGTGGCAAGGCTCATAGAACTGCCTCGACTCCCAGACACAATCGATGATGACCATGACCCTACAACCCTATGACTTTGTGAAGTTGACTGACCCCTACAGCAAACCCTTATGTGTAAATAGACAACGCGATTAATCTGTCTCTGTTTAACTGATTAGGTCTGGGACCTATTCAGGGGGTGGCTGTTGTGAAGGGCCAGATTAAACCGAATATATATATTTATTTATATATATATATTTAATTGTATTTGTATATTCTCTAATATTCCCTGATATCCCTTGTATATTCCTTGTACAATATGCATTGAATATCCATTCTAGCCTACTGAACATCCCATAATAGTCTCCATTCTACTATTGGTCGAGACCTTGGTGCCAGGCTGCCATACCCCTCAGACCCAGTTCAAACGTACCGCTCCACATGTACGAACAAGTCCTAGTTCCGCGTAGGAATCTGGCTACCGCACCACTAATGGGACTATTTGTTCATAGTGCGTATATATACTGCGCTACTAAAGTAGGACTTTCTTTTCAGTCCAGTTTCTTACCCTCCAATAGAGTCACAGACGTAAAGCCTCCCCGCGACGCCACGTGTGGGAGTAAGGCCAAGTTCGCCTACCATCGGTATTGAGACATCGTGTATATTAATATTTGAATAGTCATATTTGGCACTATATCGTCGAGTTGGACGTAGTCTATTAAGCTAATAATAGTCTGTTAATATATAGTGCTTCGTGCGGTGAGAATACTACCGTAGTCAGTACCCCATCGTTTCGGGCAGAGAACTGGCTGCTTACCCAGGGTGGTTGACCCCATGTGAAGCTGCACCCGAGGAGCCCCAGAGCCGATGAGCGAGTGGACCTGTATACCGGATTATTCTACCGACGACAGCCCGCCTTCCCAGGCACGGATTATGCTTTGTATACTTTGATTATTCCATGGATAAAGACCCCCGACACTGCCGTGTGTTGGAACCCCCCCCCCTGGAGAGGACGCAAGGTGAGGAGACGCTCTGCAAGACGAGGTCGCTTCACGTCTCTCCCCCGTGGACCGGAGAGAGCCGGCCCACAAAGAGTCCACCTGCTTTCATCTGTGGTCCAAGGATCGCCGGCGCATTGAACGGCACTACAGTGGGTTCACCTGGGATACCCTTGGCCGGACGAGGCAGCCGGATTCTACCCCCCCCCCCCCCCTCCTACTCCTGTCGGCTTACAAGCGACCGGATTAACCCCCTCTAGTGTATCTAGTATATAATCATTAAAGTATCATTGCTGTTATTCCTTAACTATTCCAGGTCGTATATTTACCACCTGCGCCTTCAGAGATTGGACATTCTCTATTGATATACCGACGAATACTCTTTGCCATAAAAGTGCATACTATTTCAATTCATAAATGTAATTAAGTGATTAAGTGCTTGTTCTACACACCATCGCTGTGTAGAAATAAAGACCTGTTTCGACTTCGTACATTTGTGTTGGATCCGTTTCATCTACGTGAGAGTGTTTATGATAATATATTTATGCCGTGTACTGGGTGGCCGAATATTAAGTACAAAGGTAGTGGTAGTAAGTATCATATCTAGTAATACAGTCAGGGAATTGTACCCCTCAGTTACAAACGGCGTTTGTTTTTTCAGTAACGAGTAATCTAACGGATTACTCTTCCAATCTTAATAACGTTGTTACAGTTACTGCAAAAAAATGCGGCGCGTTACTATGAATGAACCTGTTTCTTTCATCAGACATATCTCTGCGCTGAGAGGCAATAATATGTTCTTCCTTGTTTAGTGGAGTGCGCGAGCCAAGCATACATGCTGACGATTGGCTGAGGTTGAATACAATGTCATGGTAAGCCAATCAGAGGTGGAGGTGGGCGGGTGTCTAAAGGGTCCGTGTACGTTTTGATAGTTCGTTTTTCGTTTCAAAAGGAAAAACGAAAAAAACGAAAAAAAAACAGAAATACGAGGTGTTTCCTATTTCCGTTTGAAACCAAAATCGAAAAAACAGGGAAAAACTGAAATACGGAGCTGTTTTTCGTATTTTGGTGTCAGAATCAAATGAAAAAAAGGAGTCAATAATGGGCCGTGTACGTTTTGATAGTTCGTTTTTCGTTTTTGATGTGAAGAATGGAGAACGGAACCACGTGACAAGTACATTTTTCAATGTAAAAGCCATGCACGATCTAACGTTAACGAATATGTATAACGTTATGAATAAATACATGCATACAGATCTATACCAGGGTAACGTTATGATACATAATTTTTTTGTTTTGTGCATTTCATTTAGACATGATATTTTATGTGAAGTAATAGCCTAATAATATGGAAATAGCCTGTGTGGTCTGTCCCAAGCAGTGTTGTCTAAACGCACGTTATACAGATATCCTAGTTCAGTGCAGTGGTCGGCAATAGGCGGCTCGCAGACCGAAATAGGTCCGCCAGCAATAATATCTGCCGATCAGATTATTTTGAGAATATGATTTGTGATGAAGACTCGCTTTATTGTATCGGAATCGGGAGACTTAGGTAAAGTTAGAAAGATATTCACAGATTCGAATTTCCGCGTCAATAATTCTTAAGCTAAATGTTTTTAAAACACAAAGGACACCTCTTTCCTATCGTAGTAAGGTAGACAATGAGCTACAACCTTACTTTCACCTAAACGAGGCGAGCCGGCCTCGGAGCTGTACATTTAATAATTTGATCTATATGTGCAGTCGGCCTTGACGAGGCAAGTGCGCAGCCAGGGATCGTCTAAAAAGTGCAACACCGAAAAGAGGCACTGCAAAAAGATTCAATAACTTCACGTCATACAGTGTATAGTGTCACCAAAATCACTGCACTAGGGTGACCAGATGCAAAAAGTCCAAAAGTGGGACAACAGTAAGATTTTTGTGGGACAAAGTGGGACAACAGTAAGATTTTGGTGGGACAAAGTGGGACAGATAGATAATGTAATTTTTTTTATTAGAATAACTGAGTCTGGCAAAATGACAGGAGCTAGTTTCATACCACAGTCGGCTGACCTGTATGAATGGGAGTGTTGTACTGTGTGATAGACACTTGTTATCTCAGCTGCAGTGACCTTGTCCGTCTGGCTATCATTGTTTGGTTTAAAAAGAAACGTATCCATAGATCTGGATGTTTCTCTTTGGTGAACCACTTTCAAGTGAGACTCACGTCCACTGTGGCGCTTCAAGTCGTATTCTCCTCCATGCGCAATTGAAAACGAACTATGACACAAAACACAGAAAGCCTGCTGCGGATTGCCTGCCATCTGCCTCACCCAGTCATGTGTCGTTTGCCAGTCTTGGTTGTAACTGCAGGTCCGTTTCTTTTTACTGCTTTCCATCTTGAACTAGTTCGCTTGTAATGTTGTTGTGTTTTTTTTTACCAATCAGATTTGCGATATGAGGTAGCGTCACAAGTTCAACTCTCACGAGCAGAGCAGTGCGCTAAATTACTATAACCAATCAGATCTGCGATATGAGGTAGCGTCACGACTCAGTCACGTCACAAGCAGGCAAGCAGCGCGCTAAAGTACTATAACCAATCAGAGCAATGTGTGTGGACAAGAGGCGGGTTGCTACGTTTACTGTCTGTAGGGAGGGGCTTTTAGACGCATGTTTTTTTTTGGCTTCGAAAAGAGGGACATCCTCTCAATATGAGGGACGCGGGACATTTGGTCAAATGGTGGGACAGTACAACCAAAAGGGGGACACCTGGTCACCATACACTGCACACATCATCAATGGTATCCTATTGGTTATACTACAACACTTAGATTTGAAAAAAATGCTTTTTCATAATTCTGGGGATTTTGTATTGGAAAAAAACATTAAATATCTTCACTCTTATAGAGTGTAGTGTCACCAAACTCACTGCACACACATCAATGTTATCCTACTGGTTATCCTCGTAGAAGGGGTGGGGGAGGGATTCTCCAGGATAGTGTAGTGGATAGTGTAGTGATATGCAGTAGGTACCATATAGTGCATGTCTCGATAACACTTCAGATAGCAGCCAGCTTCCTTCTCATCCCCCTCTCTGTCATCACCTCTAGTCTGACCAGCTCGACTCCCACCACAGAGCTCAGCTTGTTCAGTTTGTTGAACGAATGAATGAATGAATGAATGAAAACTTTATTTAACAGATTGCAGAATGGGTACAATAATAATAAAATAATAATAATGACTTGGATTTATATAGCGCTCTTCTCTGACTCAGAGCGCTTCACAGAGTCCATTATTCGTTCATACACAGTCATACCGGTGGTGGTAAGCTACAATTGCAGCCAGAGCTGCCCTGAGGCAGACTCACGGAAGCGTGGCGAATAATCAACGCCTACGGCCCCTCCGACCACCACCAACATTCATTCACATGCATACACATTCATACGAGGCAAGTAGGTTAAGTGTCTTGCCCAAGGACACAACGGCAGTGGGATGGACATGGGGTTGAGCGGGATTCGAACCACCAACCCTTGGATCATTGGACGACCCGCTCTACCCCTGAGCCACGCCGCCCCAATACAGTATGGCTCAATACACACAATTGTTAAGGGGATGCAGACCAGAGAAAGACGTTTGTCTTGTTTACATCAGGTGTCCCTTGAGTTGATGTAGCGCCCCCAGCATAGAAGAGGACGCTGGCCACTACAGACTAGAATGACTGCAGCAGTCTATTGGACACATTGAAGGACCGGCCCACAGCAAAAAGACCAGTGTTGAATTAACTCCCAGAGTTGATTTCAACACTTTTTCAGGGTTTATATAGCTCCAATTAACACTTGTAAAATAGTTAAACATTTAACACTATGCCAGTTCCTTCTTTAACTCCAAAACAGAGTTAAAGTAACACTAAGGGGATTAGATAAATAACACTGCTCCAAGTTACATTTTTACTATTTGGGAGTGTTAATTGTACTCCCTAAAGTGTCAAGTTATCAACTCTGATTTTTCTTTATGAATTTTATATACGTCCATAAACAAAATCATTTTCAAAAATAACCATCTGTGTGCAAGCCAGTGCCGGTTCTAGACCCTTTTTAGGGGGGCTGAATGTAATATTAGCCCCCCTAAGATAAAAAATATTATTATTATTATAAATTTTTTTGTAATTACATTTTTTTATGTTTTATTCTTGTTTTATTATTATTATTATTATTATTATTATTATTACAGACATAGATTGCCGGTAGTAGCCTGTTGACCTCATTGGTCAACTATAAAAAAAAATAAAAAAAAAATATTCAAAGATGTTGGTAATGTCATGTCAAGTCCCACTCCGACATTCAACACAAGACGTGGAAGCAGATGTAGCTAGCAACCTACTGTAACTAGTTTAGTAATAGTGCATTTGCCAGTGCTGATGGGGAACAAGACAAGTATGTTGAAACGTTAGCTAGCACTATATAAAATTACTGACTATTCTGACAGGGAACGTTGTAAAATTGGTCATTAGTTCCATGGTGTTGGTGTAATCAGCAGTGGTGCAGTGCTGGTATAACGCGGTATAACGGCGTTTTACCTCGGTCACTGAGGCTGAAGTACGCGCAATCGCGCACGGATATGTTCCCGCGTGTACGCGCAGTCACGCACACAAAAATCCGCTGTTCCCATTCGTTGTAACTAAGTACCGGCTCGGCCCGCGGCCACCGTTTTTACATAACAAAAGCACAGGTAGAGTAGGCTGACCAAACGTCCTCTTTTGCCCGGACATGTCCTCTTTTCACGCCCTGTCCGGGGCGTCCGGGGGGGGGTTTATTAATATTAATCGAAATGTCCGGGGTTTCACTGTTTTTCAGTTTCAGTTTCAGTTTCACGGCCCTTTGCGAGCATCTGAAGGCTCGGGGCTGCATTTTTCGCCGAACATATAAATTACTGAATAAAGCCCTATTCGTTGCCGTTCGAATGCCATCTGGATCGCCAAAATCCGTGCCTCGGTTCTCGAGTTACATGCCGATATGTCAGGCATGCGACTTTTTACATGGCATTATCCAACCGGACTCCCGGAGAAGCATGCAGCTGCAGAGCCGCAGAGCCAGCGGCGCTCTCTGGGCCGCGCGCTGACGGCCGCGCTGTGAGGCAATAGTATCCAGCTGCAGGACGAGAGCACCAACACTCTCAGGACCGCAACACTTTAAGGACCCACACTTTAAGGACCCTCGCTTCCATTGGCTGATTTGGGTCACATGACCGTCCCACCCAATGGCTGAATTGGAGTATTGCACTGCGGGATTGATTGATTGATTGATTGATTGATTGATTGATTGATTGAAAACTTTATTAACAGATTGCAGAATGGGTACAGTACAGCTAAATACATACAATTGTTAAGGGGATGCAGACCAGAGAAAGACTTTCGTCTTGTTTACATCAGGGTCCCCCATTTTCAATTCATCATAACATATATGACATACACGACATACAGATAGACAGTACTGCTACATCTATACATTTATGACATATACCAGATTTGCAAATACAGTACTGTTTGTGATACAAAAGTGTCATACGCTGCTACCTTTTTCAGCTTCTCTATTTCAAGGCAAAAAAAAATTAAAAATCTGTGCCAAAAAAAACACGCGCGTGGAGCGTTTGACCTACTGTCAATTTGCCACTGCACCACTGGTAATCAGAGGTGCGTTGCTCATGGGACGGGGTTGCACACCGGGCAACCAAGCTTTTGTGAGCAGAAGCATGTGCACGCAAGAACGCGCTGCACTTGACCTGGCTACCTTGCATAAGCATAACAATTCATGGAAATCACATTCACAGGTTTGGTGTGAATGGTGCTCTGCCTGAGTCAGACCATCGTTCACACCAAACCTGAGGAATGCGCTGCACTCGACTGATGCGCCAACTCGCTAAGTACCCACCTGGCTACCTTGCATAACAATAGCTCAGGTCGTCAAGTGTGTTCAAATACGTTCTCAGATACATTCACACAAAACTTGTGAATGAAATGTGTTACATTCCATTCATAGAGGAAATTAGGCATTGTCTTTAGTCTGTGCAAACTAATCATCTGGGAGGCGATACAGGGCCTTCATCTGGGAGGCGATACAGGGCCTTCAACTGGGAGGCGATACAGGGCCTTCATCTGGGAGGCGATACAGGGCCTTCAACTGGGAGGCGATACAGGGCCTTCATCTGGGAGGCGATACAGGGCCTTCATCTGGGAGGCGATACAGGGCCTTCAACTGGGAGGCGATACAGGGCCTTCAACTGGGAGGCGATACAGGGCCTTCATCTGGGAGGCAATACAGGGCCTTCATCTGGGAGGCGATACAGGGCCTTCATCTGGGAGGCGATACAGGGCCTTCATCTGGGAGGCGATACAGGGTCTTCAACTGGGAGGCGATACAGGGCCTTCAAAGCTCCACCTCCAGGCTGCAGAACAGCTTCTTGCCGAGAGCCATCACTGAAGTGAACAATCACCCCCCCCCCCCCCCCCAACTATTGTTGCCACCACATCTACATCCACCTCACTATAATTTATACTTGTATGTGCAATATGATGTTGGGACATGTGCAATAATGCAATAATGGTTCATGTGCAATATTTTCCGCCGATGTGCAATCTTTTTTTTCTACTGTGATGATTTTGCAATGCTTTTTTTAACTGAATTTGGTGGTACTACTACAGTGTACAAGAGTGGACTATTTTATACTATTTTCCTCAATCAAAAATCCCCCAAATTATGAAAAAGGATATATATTTTTATTTTAATCTAAGTGTTGTAGTATAACCAATAGGATACAATTGATCTGTTAAGTGAGTTTGGTGACACTACACTCTGAGTGAAGATATTTAATGTTTTTTTCCAATACAAAATCCCCAGAATTATGAAAAAGCATTTTTTTCAAATCTAAGTGTTGTAGTATAACCAATAGGATACCATTGATGATGTGTGCAGTGATTTTGGTGACACTATACACTGTATGACGTGAAGTTATTGAATCTTTTTGCAGTGCCTCTTTTCGGTGTTGCACTTTTTAGACGGTCCCTGGCTGCGCACTTGCCTCGTCAAGGCCGACTGCACATATAGATCAAAATATTATTATTAAATGTACAGCTCCGAGGCCGGCTCGCCTCGTTTAGGTGAAAGTAAGGTTGTAGCTCATTGTCTACCTTACTACGATAGGAAAGAGGTGTCCTTTGTGTTTTAAAAACATTTTTCGTTTGAAACGAAAAACGAACGATCAAAACGTACACGGACCCTAAAGCATCCAGAGTCTGACACACAGCGCGACAAGACAAGCGATCACTGATCAGTCAGCATGAGACCGCGGTCCGTGTAGTGTACGTTTTGAGCTCAAAAACGAATCCAACGAACAACACAAGCGACTCAGTCAACATGAGACCGCGGGTCCATGAGCGTTTTGTGTTCACTCTTTGCAGCGCAGGGCACTGAGTGGCTCTACTGCAGTGCTGACAGCCGTATCAACAGTGCTGCACTTCCTGGTTTAATAGCACAGGCTTCAGGTGCTCAGAGATATATATATATATCTGTATGCATGGCCGCCTAGTTATATTTGAAAGTGGGGGTGCAATTTTTTTTTTTTTTTTTTTTTATTATACTTTTTTTTTTTTTTTACATGCAGGGGGTGGCAGATATTTTTTTCATTTAATGAACCTGTACGTGCAATTTCCTGCAATATAGAGCCTTCAATCTTGACCAATAAAGCTGCTCTTTTCACTATAAAACTCAGTTTATATTGCAGTATGATAGCCAATTACTATAATAATAATAATATATTAATATATATATATATTTATATACTGTATATATACTGTACATTTTTTTTTGCTCTTTTATTTTTATTAAATCAATCTCCTTTCAAATAGGCCAAGTTTTATTTATACCAACAAGGAACAATAACAGGGTCTGCTGTAAATATAGCCTATTTTGTGTCTTAATTTGTTATGTTATCCTACACTTTAAGCTGTCTGATATTTCCAGTACCTGTAACTCTTGGGTCTCTTTCTCTCCTTCTCTGCCTCCTCCCTGAGTCTGCACAGTCACCATATCATTCTACATTAAGGAGAGCAATACACTTATGAATACACTGAACCGGTTTGAATACACAATCTTTATGCTACTCTGTAAAGAAAGGGAGAGAGGGGGGGATATATAATCCAAGTATTTGTGTCTTAATTTGTTATGTTATCCTACACTTTAACCTGACTGTCTGATATTTCCACTACCTGTAACTCTTTGGTCTCTTTCTCTCCTTCCTGAGTCTGTACAGTCACCATATCATTCTACATTAAGGAGAGCAATACACTTATGAATACACTGAACATCATTATGAAACATTTCTATTGCACCCTTACTTACAATTCATTATGAATTGAAAATGGGGAACCCTGATGTAAACAAGACGAAAGTCTTTCTCTGGTCTGCATCCCATGCATATAGTACGGCTCAACATGCCCAGGTTTGCGCAGTAATACGAGACAGAAATGAGGTTGGCACTAGATTATTCATCTTACGTATAAATACGTTGCAGGTGGATACAGCAGTAGTCCAGTCAAGTTACCCCAACAAGTTGAAGCCTTCACCACGATACAACGTGCTGTGAAGTGGGCCCGTTTTGCCCCTAAATAGAGCCTTGAGACCGCGTGCGAATTGATAGCTAAAGTGTCAGAGTTTAACGCTGTATCGTCGAGTTCGACTTATTCTATTATAAAGTAATAGTCTATTATGTATAGTGTATCGTGCGGCTACCGTTCTACAGTGACCAGCATTACCACCGTTTCATCGTACCGAGCTAGTGCGCTTATCCAGGCTGGGCGGCCTAACCTTGTGTCGCCATCCGAGGAGCCCTAGACGAGAACCGTGTGGATATGTACACTGGATAACCTACACCGACGAATGCAGAGCCCTTTTCGGCTGGATTATATTGCTTTGGTCCTGTGGCTGCTGGAGCAGAGAACCGTCTACCCCCACTACCGTGTGGGATCTACCCTGTGAGGAGCCCCGTCGAGCCCGCCTCTAGGACTCAGAGGCTGGCTAGCTTTCATCCATGCTGCAGTGCATACCGGAGTATAGCTGTTGCTTTGTCTAAGGACCAAGGGATTATTGCACCGTCTCCTGTACCTGGAGTCTCTTTATTCCTCGTTGATCCAGACTTTTGCTCCCGACAATTCCTCTCCCCTGCTGGCTTACAACCGGAGGGAACCCCCTTAGTATCTCCAGCTGACCTACGAGTGTGCCTTATATAATTCTTATGCTACAGGTGGTATTAATTATTCCCATCGTGATATGCTCATGGATTTACGCTCTTGACCTATTCATGCACATTCTTCGCCATATAAGCGCGACTCTAATTCTCAATACTGTAATCTAATATTGCTGCTCTTCTAATAAATATTCCAAACAGGACTTTCTTTGTTAAGCCGTGTTATTGTGTGGGTGTTCATCACATATACCTGTGTACTGTATGGCCAGTAATTAAAGTACATAACTCAGTAGTGGTTTAATGATACCATACTTTCAATACAGTCAGGGAATTGTACCCCTCAGTTACAGTAAGTAAAGGTGCAATTAACACCGTGCAATCCATTATTTGTGGAGCCCGCCCTTTAAGTCTTTGAGCTATTAGGCTACTAGGGTTCTTACTTTGTCTGATGTCTGTATTCTTTATTTTTTCTGCCATGTTACCTGGTTGGCTGGACACACACACACATTTTCATTTCAGGTATTGTACCTTAAGATAATTGAACATCTTGATTTACCGTAAATCCTCAAATATAGGACGGGTCTTCTATTTACCTCAGCTGCAAAGAGCACCAGGCCTTTATTAGAGAGGCTTATATAAGAGGCAGGCCTTAATTTCTAAAAATGACACTCATGGACATAATCCCTTCATTTTCAGACTTTTATTGCATTATTATTATTAAAAAAAAAAAAAAAAGTAAAATCTTTTTTTTTTTTTTTGGGGGGGGGGGGGGGGGGGGGGGGGGGCGCCGTTAATCCGGCCCTGCTCGCGAACGTTAAAATTTGCAAACAAAGTCAACGTTATCCAGCTGACGACACCACATATCTAGATATATGACAACGTTAGCTAGCGGCTAGCACTAAAGCTAATGCCAACCAGAGGGAAACTTTGTTATTATTATTATTATTATTGGTATGACCAGATGGCATTTCGGGATGTGAAACACTTTTATTGTATTGCGTGGTAGAACCTCTACCACTCAATAGTAAACGACATGTCTAACATAAATAATCTTAACAATCATAAACAACTTACTGGAAAATCCTGCCTGCCACCAAATGACACACTTCTGTGGTCTTTGATATTTACACTCAGCCTACCTGCAGCGCCAGCGCCGTGCGCCACTGTCTGCTCTGCTGGGGGTTGGACTTGGAGAGGCACTGGATCAAACCATATGGGGGAGCAGGGGGGGGGGGGGTCGCAATCTTTGGAAACTTAAAAACTTGCTATTAAGTGTCATTGCGTATTATTAATTTGATTGAAATTACGTAGTTATGGTTAGATTTATATATGGGAGGGGGGGTATATCATATTTTTCATATGATCAAAAAGTGGGGGAGCAAAATCAGACGTTTGCCCCCCCATGTTCAATAGTCGTAGAGCAGCTGCTTCGCATGCTCTATTGCGCAGGCGTCTATGTCTGTATGTCATGCATGTCTTAAATGTAATGATTAGATTAGTTTAGATGATTCGATTAGATTCTTATATCTGTATGTTGTGTATGTCATTGATTGATTGATTGAAAAGTTTATTAACAGATTGCAGAATGGGTACAGTACAGTACAGCTCAATACATACAATTGTTAAGGGGATGCAGACCAGAGAAAGACTTTCGTCATAAATGTCATGAATTGAAAATGGGGGACCCTGATGTAAACAAGACGAAACTCTTTCTCTGGTCTGCATCCCCTTAACAATTGTGTGTATTGAGCCGTACTGTATTGTACCCATTCTGAAATCTGTTAATTAAAATGTTCAATCAATCAGTATATATTTGTTATTTATTTTTGGTATAGTGCTTAACAAGCATAATTTAATGTTGCCCAGTTGTGGCCTGTTGAGGGGCAATACATATCAAAAGTTCCAAAACATCTATTCTGTTTGTATTTGTATGATCCACTATATAAACATAGTAATTATAATATCTACATAGCCTACATGGCATTTGATTGGAGGCTAGTCTCACTTTGTCCCACAGCAACATTAAAATAGTTTAGATTTGTGTATGTTGTTTATGTAAAAAAAAATCTTGAAAGTAACGCAATAGTTACTTTCTGAAGTAACTAGTTACTTTTATCATTTGTAACTGAGTAAGTAATTTAGTTACTTTTTGGAAGAAGTAACTAGTAACTGTAACTAGTTACTTTTTTAAAGTAACTTGCCCAACACTGAGTAGTAGTAGTAGTAATAGTAGTAGTAGTAGTAGTAGTAGTAGTAGTAGTAGTAGTAGTAGTAGTAGCAGCAGCAGCAGCAGGTCTGTAGTAGTAGTAGAGTAGTAGTAGCAGCAGGTCTGTAGTAGTGGTAATAGTAGTAGTAGTAGTAGTAGTAGTAGTAGTAGTAATAGTAGTAGTAGCAGTAGTAGTAGCAGTAGTAGTAGTAGTAGTAGTAGTAGTAGTAGTAGTAGTAGTAGTAGTAGTAGTAGCAGCAGGTCTGTAGTAGTGGTAATAGTAGTAGTAGTAGTAGTAGTAGTAGTAGTAGTAGTAGTAGTAGTAGTAGTAGTATGGCAAGCCGTTTTAACATTTATTCCCATTTTCTAGCTAGCTGGGTACCTAGCTAGCTCATTCACAACGACAATTTTGCGAATGAACTAGCTGGGTACCCAACTAGCTCATTCGCAAAGATGACCTAGCTAGCTGGGTACCCAGCTAGTTCATTCACAAAGACACATTTGCGAATGAGCTAGCTCACTACCTAGGTTGCAAATGTGTCAGCTAGCTGGGTACCCAGCTAGCTCATTCGCAAAGACATATCTGCAACCTAGGTAGTGAGCTAGCTCATTCGCGAATGTGTCTTTGTGATTGAACTAGCTGGGTACCCAGCTAGCTAGGTCATCTTTGCGAATGAGCTAGTTGGGTACCCAGCTAGTTCATTCGCAAAATTGTCCTTGTGAATGAGCTAGCTAGGTACCCAGCTAGCTAGAAAATGGGAATAAATGTTAAAACGGCTTGCCATAGTGAATGAATGAATGAATGAAAACTTTATTTAACAGATTGCAGAATGGGTACAATACAGTACGGCTCAATACATACAATTGTTAAGGGGATGCAGACCTGAGAAAGACGTTTGTCTTGTTTCCATCAGGGTCCCCCATTTTCAATTCATATAGACATATATGACATACATGACATACAGATAGTCAGTACTGCTACATCTATACATTTATGACATACCAGATTTGCAAATACAGTACTGTTTGTGATACAGAAGGAGTCAAGAAAAGGGAGTATATACATTTGACGTAGAAACTGTACATTGGAGGAGGTTGGGTGGGGGGGGTTGGGTACATTGGGATATTGACAACCATACTGGGTAATTTACATTGGAGGTGGTTGGGGGGGGGGGGGGGGGGGGGCGGGGGGCACACTGTATAAACAAGTAACACTGTACATTGAGGGGGGGGGAGACACTGTACAAACAAACACAATTGTACATTGAACTATTGACAAAACCATACTAGGTAAATGACTGTACATTGGAGGGGGTTGGGTTAGGATATTTACAGGGGCCAGTGTTGAATTGCAGTCTCCCGTAGGTGTCCCTTGAGAGAGGTTTTGAAAGTGGGTAGTGATCCACATTCCTTTACAGCTTTGGGTAGGGCGTTCCACATTGATGTGGCATAATTGCGAAACGTGTTTAGTCCCTTATTTGAGCCGAATCTGGGTTTAACATGATTTGTGGAGCTCCCTCTGGTGTTGTGATCGTGGTATTCACTGACCTTTGGGAAGTATTTTGACATGTACATGGGTACCTTGGTCGTGTAGTGTATCTTGTAGACCAGGCCCATTGCAAGTTGTTGTACTCTGTCGTCTACTCTAAGCCATCCTAGGTTGTCAAAGTGGGCAGGGGTGAGGTGGGTTCTAGGAGTAAGGTCAAGCAGTAGTCTGACCAGTTTGTTTTGAGATGTTTGTAATTTTGTTTTTAGCGCCTTTGAGGTGCTTTGGTACCATGAGGTGCAAGCATAGTCGTAGTACCCCTGAATGAGTGCTCCTGCCAGAGTCTTCAGGGTGTTCTTGTTTACCAGAGAGGAGATCCGGTACAAGAATCGAGTTCGTTGGTTGACTTTTTTTATTACATTGGATGCCATTTTGTCACAGGAGAGATTAGCCTCTAGGATGGAACCCAGGTAGGTAATTTCATCTTTCCTTGTGACAATATTGTCACCCACTGTAACTGAGAAGCCGTCGGTCTTGCTGAGTTTGTTATTTGAACCGAAGAGAATGGACTCTGTTTTGCCCATGTGTAATGATAGTTTGTTATCAGCGAGCCATATGCAGATTTTGCCTAGTTCCGAGCTGAGGGTTTTTTCAACCTGTAACTTGTTCTTGTCAGAGACCAGCAGGGCTGAGTCGTCCGCAAACAGGAACAAGTTGCAGTCACAAGCTGACGACATGTCATTTGCATAAATTAGGAACAGTAGCGGTCCTAGTATGCTTCCTTGTGGAACACCACAGCTCACTGTGAGGGGGGGGGATAGGGTACCGTTTACCTCCACCATCTGTTCCCTCCCCTCAAGGTAGGATTGCATCCAGCTCACTGATAGACTATCAAAACCAATTGCTTTTAGCTTGTCAATCAGAATGGAGTGATTGACCGTGTCAAAGGCCTTTTGTAGGTCCAGCATGACCATGCCGCAGTATTTGCCTGCGTCCACCTCTTGTTTGATGTGGTCATTCAAATAGAGAAGGCATGTGTCAGTGGAGTGGGATGTTCTGAAGCCAGATTGGAATTCGTAGATTAGATTTTTTTCCGCTAGGTACTTTTCGACCTGTTCGTAGACTATTTTTTCCATGACTTTCGAGATGGAGGTGAGAATAGTAGTAGGTAGTAGTAGTAGTAGCTAGTAGGTAGTAGGTAATAGTAGTAGTAGTAGCTAGTAGGTAGTAGTAGTAGGTAGTAGGTAGTAGTAGGTAGTAGTAGGTAGTAGTAGTAGTAGTAGGTAGTAGTAGTAGTAGTAGCTAGTAGGTAGTAGTAGTAGGTAGTAGGTAGTAGTAGGTAGTAGTAGTAGGTAGTAGTAGTAGTAGTAGTAGTAGTAGTAGCTAGTAGGTAGTAGTAGTAGGTAGTAGTAGTAGTAGCTAGTAGGTAGTAGTAGTAGTAGTAGTAGGTAGTAGTAGTAGGTAGTAGTAGTAGTAGTAGTAGCTAGTAGGTAGTAGTAGTAGTAGTAGTAGCTAGTAGGTAGTAGTAGTAGGTAGTAGGTAGTAGTAGTAGTAGTAGTAGTAGGTAGTAGTAGTAGTAGCTAGTAGGTAGTAGTAGTAGGTAGTAGTAGTAGGTAGTAGGTAGTAGTAGCTAGTAGGTAGTAGTAGTAGGTAGTAGGTAGTGTGATGTTCCCTGATGATGGAGATAGTAGCCTATAGAAACTGTGGCTAAACAATGAAGACACTTTTATGCTCTTTTCTTTGGTCATAGACCTGTTCATATAATAATAAATAATAATAATAGATCGAATTTATATAGCGCCTTTCATAGAACCCAAGGTCGCTTCACAATCAGGACAAAAAATAGGGCTAGGGAAATAGGGGGAAAAAAGGGGATGAGGGAAGGTAAGGGATAATGGACCTAATCTAATCTAAACTAACTGATGGGGAAAAGCCTTGGTGAAGAGGTGTGTTTTTAGTAAACTAGTAAACTAAATAGGTTATAGCCAATTTACGAGTAGCCTAATGTAGTCTTGTTTATTATGTAACGCTGTGACGCACGCCAACGGGGACTCGTCCAAACCCTGTAGTCGTGCATCACAGTCACCAAAGGGGCTAATGTAACAGCGGTGGCCTAAAGGTTAGAGAAGCGGGTTTGTGACCGGAAGGATGCCGGTTCGATCCCCGGGACCGGCAGGAACACCAACCGCTGAAGAGCCCTTGAGCAAGGCACTTAACCCCCAACTGCTCCAGTGGAGTTGCTCAGTGGCCAATGGTGTCAGACTGTGGTTGTACTGGGCAGCTCCCAGGTGTGAATGGAACTGTGTGAATGTGAAGCAGGGCGTTCCTGAAAAAGAGCATCTGTGCTCAGCGAACCTACCCTGGGTAAATAAAGGTTAAAAAAAAAAAAAAAATGTAACGCCAGTCAGCAAGCGAAAGTAGCATTGAATCAAAAGGGATGCAGGGACCGCTGAGGATTATACTAGGTTGGATAGTCCAGCAAAGTTACGTCCTATTCATCAATCTCACAATATTCGCTAACGTTAGACAGATGGAATACAGCCTTCCATCTAAAAACATAAATGAATAGCCATAATAACTTCAATCGGTTCGGATCCTTTGAATGAAACGAAAATGTAAACACTGACCTCGACGTTAGAAAGTAACACTGGTGACGTGAAATCACTGCGCCCAGACAGGAGTGGTTCGGCAAAAAAATAGTTCAGAGTATATCTGCTTAGAAAACGTAAATGTCTAATTAAATAATTTTTTATTTCTCCACGTGGTAAATACACAGGTCACAACATGTTTACAGGAACGTTTTGGAGTTGTATTTGGAGTGTATTTGGTGACTGTAGGGCACTGTATGGAACGTCAGGCTCAAAAACTCCCCCACTTCCAGTGATGAAGCTAAGCTACGCTAACGGAGCGACTGTTCCCTAAGCTAAATGCACGCACAGAGACAAAAAAAGGTATGTATCTTCTTGTCTAACTCCAGGGAAGATGTTAAAGGGGAACTATTTTACTATTTCTTTCACTATTTGGGCACTTTTACACAATTCCTGTGAGTTTATGGAACACCTCTGTAATTATATATTTTTTTAATTCATTGTTTTGTATTTCTAATCAAGTCCTCAAAAACAGCATTTTTCTACCTCAAGATCTCGAGCCGTTTTTGAGGCTGGGCTCCTAAACCACTGTGTGGCCTGGTGGCATCTGGGGTGCAGGGGCCTGATGCTACAGGGCCACGTTATCATGCAGCTGAGTCTCTCTGATGTGGCCTGGGGTGCAGGGGCCTGATGCTACAGGGCCACGTTATCATGCAGCTGAGTCTCTCTGATGTGGCCTGGGGTGCAGGGGCCTGATGCTACAGGGCCACGTTATCATGCAGCTGAGTCTCTCTGATGTGGCCTGGGGTGCAGGGGCCTGATGCTACAGGGCCACGTTATCATGCAGCTGAGTCTCTCTGATGTGGCCTGGGGTGCAGGGGCCTGATGCTACAGGGCCACGTTATCATGCAGCTGAGTCTCTCTGATGTGGCCTGGGGTGCAGGGGCCTGATGCTACAGGGCCACGTTATCATGCAGCTGAGTCTCTCTGATGTGGCCTGGGGTGCAGGGGCCTGATGCTACAGGGCCACGTTATCATGCAGCTGAGTCTCTCTGATGTGGCCTGGGGTGCAGGGGCCTGATGCTACAGGGCCACGTTATCATGCAGCTGAGTCTCTCTGATGTGGCCTGGGGTGCAGGGGCCTGATGCTACAGGGCCACGTTATCATGCAGCTGAGTCTCTCTGATGTGGCCTGGGGTGCAGGGGCCTGATGCTACAGGGCCACGTTATCATGCAGCTGAGTCTCTCTGATGTGGCCTGGGGTGCAGGGGCCTGATGCTACAGGGCCACGTTATCATGCAGCTGAGTCTCTCTGACATCACAGATCAGCACATGTTCAGATGACTCAGTTCAGGGTGAATATTGTGAGAGGAGAATTGGAAGAATGTGCCAATATGAGAATTAGAGACATAGATCATATTAATATAAGTCCACATAGCTAGGAAACAATGCTAAACACTGAAAAAGGCCATTTATAAGATAGTTCCCCTTTAAATAAGCTAATTTCCCAAAATGTTGGAGTTTTCCTTTAACATATGTTCTACATTACTTATAGTCACACTATCAAAATTAAATGTACAATTTTTATCTTTCATTATTTTATTTTTTATTAATAAATAAGATTTTTCATTATCTATTGTTTGCATATTATGTGTGTGTGTGTGCGTGGCAGGGGTGTAAAAAGTACCCAGAAATTATACTTAAGTGAAAGTATGGGTACTGTCTCAAAATCTGACTCAAGTAAAAGTCAAAGTATCTGGCTAAAAACACACTTGAGTAAAAGTAAAAAAGTCCTACTTTTAAATGTACTTAAGTACTAAAAAGTAAAAGTACATTTATTTTTTAAAGGGATAGACCAGGGGTCTCAAACTCATTCCATTGTGGGCCAAGTTTTCATTTTAACTATACATTGCACCAGGTGAGTTAAGGTGAGCCAATTAGTGAAATCATCAGCTGGTGTTTAGGCAAGGCTGGAATGAAACCAAGCATACACTCTGCCCACAATGGAATGTGTTCTGCGATAGACAATGCTGAAATTAAAGAACAGAGGACACTTTTTTTGCATTACAATTATTTAATGCACTTCTCCATTGAAGGTAAACTAACATGGACGGCATTCACATCACAGCATGAATAATATGACAATATTAAAAACAGAATGGTGTATCCTGAATAATATCACAATATTAACCACAGCATACTGGATTATCCTGAATAATATCACAATATTAAAAGCAGAATACTGGAGTACCCTAAATAATATCACAATATTAAAGACAGAATACTGGAGTACCCTGAATAATATCACAATATTAACCACAGCATAATGCGGATCTGACTGTCTATTCTTCTGATAGCAGGTATTTAATCAAAGATCCCCACTTTCTAGTCTCGCACAAGGACCCAATCAGCATGGGTATGGGCGGGTTCATTTTCCATTGATGGGGATTTGATTGGCTGTTTACCTGCGGTCGCAGGATTAATAACGTTAACGTTAGTTCGGCCAGATAAACAATTAAAATATACTAATTAAAATGATTGGACCTGTGAGATTTGTACTTTGTAGGTCTGCATTTTAAATGTAAGGAGTAAAAAGTATGTTTTTCTTCTCTGAAATGTAATGGAGTAAAAGTACAAAGTATACAAACCTAATAATACTCGAGTAAAGTACAAGTCCCCCAAAACAGTACTTAAGTATTGTAACGAAGTACAATTACTCAAGTACTTTACACCCCTGGTGCGTGGTGTGTCTGTGTGTGTCTGTGTGTGTGCGTCTAGAAGTCTAGAAGAAGCCTTTACAAGCAAAATGTTGAAGTATCAACTGTTATACCATATAAGATAAGATATTCCTTTATTAATCCCCTTGGGGAAATTCCAGTGACACACACATACAGATCATCGTCTCATTAATAACATCACAATCATTAAATGTTTACAGTAACAACGGTGCAAAGTAATTATGTCTACTACCCAGGGCTCTACAGTGCGACCATTTCACTCACACATAATCTGTTAATAACGTTTTCATTCAATCAACCAAACCACAAAAACAAAACAACTGGATGAATGAATGAATGAAAACTTTATTTAACAGATTGCAGAATGGGTACAATACAGTACGGCTCAATACACACAATTGTTAAGGGGATGCAGACCAGAGAAAGACTTTCGTCTTGTTTACATCAGGGTCCCCCATTTTCAATTCATAGTGACATTTATGACATACACAACATACATGACATCATGCCATTTATGGCATAGGGACATACAGTACATGACATACAGGATATAGTACTGTTACATTTGTGACATATACGATACAGTACTGTTACCCAGAGATCCTAACAGAAAATATATGATGGGGATGAGACTGTACATTAGGAGGGGGGGGGGGGGGGGGGGGTTGGACATTTACGGTGGCCAGTTTCGAATTGCAGCCTCCCGTAGGTGCTCTTTAAGAGCGGTTTTGAATGTGGGCAGGGGTAAAGTGGGTTTTAGGAGTGAGGTTAAGCAGTCGTCTGACCAGTTTGTTTTGTGATGTTTGTAATCTTGTTTTAGTGCCTTTGAGGTGCTTTGGTACCATGAGGTGCAAGCATAGTCGTAGTACCCTTGAATGAGTGCTCCTGCCAGAGACTTCAGGGTATTCTTGTTTACCAGAGAGGAGATCCGGTACAAGAATCTTGTTTGTTGGTCAACTTTTTTGATACCCTGGGGAGGGTGGTAATAGTCATGTGTTCTGACAGGTATCAGTCCTATGGTGATAGTCATGTGTTCTGACAGGTATCAGTCCTATGGTAATAGTTATGTGTTCTGACAGGTATCAGTCCTATGGTGATAGTTATGTGTTCCGACAGGTATCAGTCCTATGGTAATAGTCATGTGTTCTGACAGGTATCAGTCCTATGGTGATAGTCATGTGTTCTGACAGGTATCAGTCCTATGGTGATAGTCATGTGTTCTGACAGGTATCAGTCCTATGGTGATAGTCATGTGTTCTGACAGGTATCAGTCCTATGGTGATAGTCATGTGTTCTGACAGGTATCAGTCCTATGGTGATAGTTATGTCTTCTGACAGGTCAGGTATCAGTCCTATGGTGATAGTTATGTGTTCTGACAGGTATCAGTCCTATGGTAGTATGTGTTCTGACAGGTATCAGTCCTATGGTAATAGTCATGTGTTCTGACAGGTATCAGTCCTATGGTAGTATGTGTTCTGACAGGTATCAGTCCTATGGTAGTATGTGTTCTGACAGGTATCAGTCCTATGGTAGTATGTGTTCTGACAGGTATCAGTCCTATGGTAGTATGTGTTCCGACAGGTATCAGTCCTATGGTAGTATGTGTTCTGACAGGTATCAGTCCTATGGTAATAGTTATGTGTTCTGACAGGTATCAGTCCTATGGTAGTATGTGTTCTGACAGGTATCAGTCCTATGGTAGTATGTGTTCTGACAGGTATCAGTCCTATGGTAATAGTTATGTGTTCTGACAGGTATCAGTCCTATGGTAGTATGTGTTCTGACAGGTATCAGTCCTATGGTAGTATGTGTTCTGACAGGTATCAGTCCTATGGTAATAGTTATGTGTTCTGACAGGTATCAGTCCTATGGTAGTATGTGTTCTGACAGGTATCAGTCCTATGGTAGTATGTGTTCTGACTGAAATGTGGCTGTTGCACTTGCTGCTTGGCCCCTGGTATATTTTTTGCTATATTTGCTATTTATGTTTGTCACCCCTTTGTTGAAATGCATCCAATCCAGTTACTCCTTTAAGTTCAAGTTTTTTTTAAGTTTCCAAGTTATGTTTTAATAAACATCTTTGGACCAATGTGTCCCTAAACTTAAACTAATTGGTGTCGATTTTTGCCATTTTGTTATTGTGAAATTGGTATTACATTTTAATTCTGAGTGGCATTCAAAAGTCTTAAAAAGACTTAAATCTGACTGGGCTCAACCTGCAGATACCCTGCCTTAACAACTGTGTGTATTGAGCTTTACTGTATTGTACCCATTCTGCAATCTGTTAATAAAGTTTTCAATCAATCAATCAATCAACCCAATGATACCAGTACATAATGCTACCAGTACACAATGATACCAGTACACAATGCTACCAGTACACAATGATACCAGTACACAATGATACCAGTACACAATGCTACCAGTACACAATGCTACCAGTACACAATGATACCAGTACACAATGATACCAGTACACAATGATACCAGTACACAATGATACCAGTACACAATGCTACCAGTACACAATGATACCAGTACACAATGATACCAGTGTAAACTACTAAGGAGTCGGTCGCAGTCAACCAGCACCAGCTAACGGGTCTGACCCTTTAGCTCGGCTGGTTAGAGCGGCCGCCTGTGGATCCTATGGTCCCAGGTTCTAATCCACTCAGTTACATTGGTGACAGCGGTGGGATCTCACTGCCCTGTCAATCTGTCTCCAGGTTCACGTAGCGATGGGGGCGGGATCTCAGTGCCTTAACCCCGCGAAGTGCGTGCCTGGACGAAAGAGCGTACGAGGACGCACTTCTTGGTTTTTAAAGGAACACTCCAACATTTTGGGAAATTAGCTTACCGTCTTCTCCAGAGAGAGACAAGAAGATAGATACCAGTTTCCTCTCTGTGCATTCAGTAGAAATCTATCTGGCTGCATGTTAGCCTAGCTTAGCACAATGAATGGAAGCGGCCAGTGCTGGTTAGCCTTCGGGAGAGGTGTTAGTTGGACAATGCCTAGGCTACCCGGTCATGTCCGCTTCCATTCATTGTGCTAAGCTAGGCTAACATGCAGCCAGGTAGCTTTCTACTGAACGCACAGAGAGGAAACTGGTATCTATCTTCTTGTCTCTCTCTGGAGAAGACGGTAAGCTAATTTCCCAAAATGTTGGAGTGTTCCTTTAACTATTTTAAAAACGCTCAGCTGGTTAGTGCAGCCACCTGTGGATTCTATGGTCAAATCCACTCGATTAACACCAGTACACAATGCTACAAGTACACAAGGCTATTTAATATGGGTGTAAGGTACACCTATCCGTACCAAACCGAACCGTTTCAGTGTGTACCGTACCGAATGGCTGAGTAGTGTACCGAACAAATACACAATTTTTTTTCGACAGTGGCTCGGGAGGTAGAGCAGTCGTCTGGCAATCCGGAGGTTCCCGGTTCGATTCCCGCTCCTCCCAGGCAGCGTGTCGATGTGTCCTTGAGCAAGACACTTAAGCCCTAATTGCTCCCGATGAGCAGGTTGGCACCTTGCATGGTTGCCTCCGCCGTTGGTGTGTGAATGGGTAAAATGTGAGTAACAAATTGTAAAGCGCTTTGGATAAAAGCGCTATATAAAAAAGCAGCCATTTACCATTTACCATTTAATATAATTATTATAAAAAAAATTTTTAATGTAGGAAGTCGATTATTAATTTCAATATAGAATATTCGGTGACCGCCCTACAAGTACAATTAGTTACTGCACACTACATCACCCCTGAGTGGAACATGGAAAGCCAAACTTTCCCCCACTGTACCGAAAACCCGTACCGAACCTTGACTTCAAAACCGAGGTACGTACCATACTGTGGTTTTTGTGTACAGTTACACCCCTACTATTTAATGATCATGACAGGGTTATCAGCTCAATTAAAAAAACTAAATGGCAGGTTGGTATTTGGTTAGATTGAAACTTAAAGACGTAACTGTCGGGAGTGAAGTACTTGTTTGTGTGAGATCTGTGTGAGACCCAAATGAGGTTCTAATTCTGGTTCAGGCCTTCTAGCAATGCTGGAATACAAAACTCAGTTCTGGTGTAAGGGCTCACACAAACATTTGATCATAAATTCATTGTCTATGGAGCAGCCCCCGATTTTACATTCCAGTGACATCACGGTGTCAAACTCATTTTCACAGAGGGCCACATCAGCATTATGGTTGCCCTCAGAGGGCCAAAGACCGTATAAATGTTAATGTAAAATAAATGTAGCTACTCATTTACATATTGTTAAACATGTTGTTTCTGTATTTATTACTTATTCAAGTTACACTATATGCATTTGCATAAATGTAAAAATATATGTTAGCTTATGTTATTTTAACAAATAATTTTAGTTTATCAGAACCCCATATTACTCCATCAATCAATGATCAAACCATTCAAGTAAATAACACAGCATAAGGAAACAACAAGCCCTGTCTACTGTAGCCAAAATTAAGTCAACCAAAGAAGGGGACACCTCGTACCTAGCAAAACCAGAGGAAATATCCTCAGCCTTCGCAGAGTTTTATAAAATGCTTTATAAGAACACCGGTACCTGTAATGAAGTGAATGAGATAAAAACCTTTTTGCAAAACATTAATCTCCCAAATCTGTCAGAATCGGCAAGAGACGAAATGGAAGCCCCTATTACAGATTTTGAAATCGGAGAAGTAATTAGAAATCTCAAAAATAATAAAAGTCCAGGTCCGGATGGTTTTTCTAACGATTTCTATAAGACATTCGTGGACATTTTAGCCCCCTTGTTACTGAAGGCATACGACCACTCATTCCAGACAAACACGTGGGGGGATGCCATTATCACAGTAATACACAAAGAAGGGAAAGACGCAACACTATGTGGGTCCTACCGTCCAATAGGTTTGCTCAACTGTGATTTAAAGGTGCTCACCACTATTTTAGCCCGGAGGATGAACTCAGTTATAAAATAAATTATACACCCTGATCAAACAGGATTCATCACAGGCAGATATTCTGGTAATAATATACGAAGGCTCTTGAATGTTATGGCGTTTTCCCAGAAGGGTCAGGATAAAGCAATGGTCTTAGGGCTGGATGCCGAAAAGGCTTTTGACCGGGTTTCATGGGAATTTTTATTTCAAACTTTAGAAAAATGTGGTTTTGGCCCAATATTTATTAATTATATTAGAGTATTATATTCAGATTTGAAGTCCTCTGTGCGTGTGAATGGCAACATTTCTACTCCCTTCAGCCTACAACGGGGAGTTAGGCAGGGTTGCAGTCTTTCTCCTCTACTGTACGATATTTCAATAGAAGTGCTGGCCCAGTTGATAAGGGAAGAGGTGAATATCAGGGGAGTGAACGTGGGAGGGGAAGAACATAAGATTTCATTGTATGCGGACGATGTCCTCCTCTACCTATCCGACCCAGTGAGGTCGATTCCATGCCTTATGAGTAAAATTAAAACATTTGGTAAGACAAAACAGAGGCACTGGCTATTGGGGGGAACATTTCTCAACAGGCCAGATCCCTCTTCCCTTTTAAATGGCCAAGCACTGGTATTAAATATTTATGCATTACCATAACACCCACATTTGACCAATTGTATAAAGCCAACTACACAAGGCTTATCAATAAGATCAGAGAGGACGTGGATAGATGGACTGTTCTGCCTCTTTCCTTGATATGGAGGGTGGAAATGATCAGAATGAACATACTCCCTAGACTTCTGTATCCGTTTCAAATGCTGCCCATCCCAATTGATAACCCCACTTTTAATTTACTAAATCGATTACTCTCACGTTACCTAGTGCGTTTCAAAACATTACAGCTGGCCAAAACTGCTGGCGGTTTGGCCCTCCCTAACCTCAAATATTATTTTTGGGCTGCTCAACTTAGACCCTTGCACACCTGGATTACAGATGATTTGTCATCAAGATGGTTAAAAATGGAAAAAGACTTATCTACACAGAAACAACTTACTACCTTATTATTCTCTGGACATAAGATAAGGGAGGACTCAATAGGTGTGTGGTCCAGATTTACGATACAAATATGGAGAGAGGTCCAGAAAGAGTTCAGGTTGCCTTCAACATCGGGCCTGATGTTGAAGCTTTTGATACAAGAGATCATGAGATGTTACTGAAAAAGATGGACAGGTTTGGTGTCAGAGGGGTTGCTCTAGACTGGCTGAAAAGTTATATTAGTAACAAACTAACAGGCAGCAATTTGTTCTGATGGGTCAGCACAAGTCACAATGCTTAAACATTACCTGTGGTGTTCCACAGGGGTCAGTATTGGGACCCAAATTGTTAATTTTAATAGTAAGAAGCATTTTGTATGAAAGTATTCTGTACTTCTGTATGACAACTATTAAAGAAACTTGAAACTTGAAACTATGTAAAGTATCTGACATACTGAAACTTGTTGTCTTTGCGGATGACAAACATTTTATGTTCGGGGGATGACCTTCAGCAGCTTTTAGAAGTGGCAAACATAGAAATGGACAAATTAAAAGGTTGGTTCAACACAAATAAGTTATCACTCAATTTGTAAAAAAAAAAAAAAACGTTATGATATTTGGAAATTGTAAAATAATCACTGATCCTCAACTGAAAATTGATAATGTAATAATTGAGAGAGTATATACAAACAAGTTTCTAGGGGTCTTAATAGACCACAAACTCTGCTGGAAACCCCATATAAAATATTTGTGTTCAAAGTTAGCGAGAAGTATTGGTATACTGGGCAAGACTAGATATATCCTGAATCAGAAAACTCTATATACATTATATTGCACACTCATTGTACCATATCTATCATATTGTGTTGAAATCTGGGGAAATACTTATAAAAGCAACTTACAAAAGATATGCACACTGCAAAAAAGAGCCATACGGATAGTACATCATGGTAGATATTTAGATCACACAAATAGTCTGTTTGTAAGGAGTCAAACATTAAAATTCATGGACTTAATCAAATTCAAATCTGCACAAATGTTTCTGGCAATAAAAAACAAATTACCAAGCAACATTAAAAAAAGTGTTCACGGCTAGAGAGTGTTTACAATTTTAGAGGGACATTAGCTTTAAAGCAACCTACGGTACGTACAACTCTTAAAAGTATGTGCATTGCAGTTTGTGGGGTATCACTCTGGAATGGTCTGGATGCGAATATAAAATTAAGCAAAAATATCAATACATTTAAAGGTAGCTATAAACAAGCACTTATGGACACATAAGAGAGAAAAAATATATAATTTTTTTTTTACTTTTATTTAATTTTTTATTATTTGTTTTTATTTTAATTAAATTATAATGTCAAATATTGTAAGGACGGGGCAGGGCTTGATACGTATTTACCTTTTTGTTTTTTAAACTTGTTTTATGTTTCTATGTTCAAGACAAATAAAAATCAAATCAAATCAAATCAAAACATCGGGCCTGACCTCAATTGGTTTCATTGGGGACTTTACACCATCAACTTTGGATGCAGGATTCAGTGGATGGAGGACAAAGGGTCTGAAATTTGTTCACAAACTTATTCACTCCGGCCAGCTTAAATCTTTCGAACAACTCAGAGTGGAGTTTAGCCTTCCTAGTACTGACTTTTTCAGATGTCTCCAATTAAGACATTTTAAAACCAGGAAGATCGGGACAAAATTCGACACCCTTCTGCTATAGAACGCTTTATAGCTAATATCCAAATTGATGCTTCAATACAAAAAATTCTTTCTAAATTATATCAAAACCTAATATCAATGAACCCCAACGACTCGCTATACATTAAGTTGAAGTGGGAGGCTGAGGTCCAACAGGAGATCTCACAAGAGGAGTGGTTCGATGTTTGTACTGAAGCACATAAGGTGACTAATTCCCGGGACCCAGGATTCGTACAGCAGGAAATATTGACTTGACAGAGGCCGCTTCAAGTTCATCCCCATCAAACACCTCCGCAGATACCGAACATATCATCCGGAAAATGGAGGAAATGGGGAAGACAATAATGAAGGAAATGATCCTCCAATCACAACTGTCGGAGAAGATAATAACTCAAAAAGTAGATGCTATTAAAGAATCTATTGAAGGCAAAATTGATGCGCTGAGAGCGGACGCCGACGCACAGAATAAACGCACCGAGGCTCTGGAGAAAGTAGTGGAAGCCCACGAAATCAATTTCACTCGCATCTACAATGAAGTAGAGGCTAACAAAGTTAACCTAACTGCTGAGATGAAGGGGAACTACAATGAAATCAAGACGGAGCTCAGCGAAATAACGTTGGAGCTTACGCGAATCAATAAAGAACAGAAAGCCAAAATATTCGAGATGGAATATCAAAAACGCAAGCTGAATATTCGTATTGTCGGTCTGGACGAATCAGTGAGATGTGCAAACCCTGAAGAGTTTGCCACAGAATTACAGAAAATCTTGGGAACAGAGATCCTTCCTAAAATACCGGAGGTGGATCAGTGCTTCAGATTGGGACCCCGCTCCAGTGACAATAACGCTAAGCCCAGAGTGATATTGGTTATCCTGCGCCAAGTCAGAATAAAAGAAATGATTATTCGTGAAACTCGCAGGATGAAAGGCAATCTGAAATACATGGAGGTACCAATACACTGCTTTGAAGATTATTGTCATGATGTAGTGGAACTGCGTGCCAAGTTCAAGACGGTGATGTCTCAACTATACCTGGGGAAATACAGACCCCTACTAATATACCCTGCAATACTTCGCATCGTCGACAAACAAGGAGCAAAGGTTCTCCTCAACTCGCCTGAAGATGCAGCCAAATTCCTGTCTGAACAACACGCAGAATAGTGTATAAATGGCCTTTTAAATCTCAGTTATGCAAGGTCACCATATAGTACAACCTTTAATAACCGAGGATTTGGGACAGAGAGACCTACGTGCTCAGAGTTTTTGAATGCTTTCCCCGACGTGTTTATATTATTGCGGACATATTGGATTTAAGATTGGAACACTCCAGAACATACTGGAACATTCAGACAATGTAAAAATGACATATTGGAATAATCTAGAACATCGAAGCATTCTTTGATATATGGAGCATTCTGGAATATCAGCAATACGTGGTCATTCACTCTACCAGAAGCCCCTCGGGGGAATAATCAACAGCTATCTAGATGATCGCCCACCCCGGTCAGGGAAATGCTGCATATACGTATTTAAAAACTGTTTTTTTATTAATGGGAAATAATTTCACTACTTCTCCAATTTATACTTTAGATGTTTAAGCATAGCAATGCTCTTTTAAGATCTAAGTTAATGTTCTCTTCCTTTTACTTGTTTTTTTTTCTTTTTCATCCGCTCTCTCTGATTTATTGAGGCTCTCTCTTCAGTTCAATACCTTCATATTATTCATGGGTTACTATAAATTACACAAGTTCATATAAAATGTAAGTGATTAGGGCATGACAATTGAAGCTTATTTTTGGTCTTTATTTTTAGTTTATCTCATTTAAATTTTTATTTATTTATTTTTTACGGGTAAGTGGCCAAGCCACAGTCGACATTCTACTTATGGTAGAATTTAGAGTGTTAGATCCTATGGTATACATAGGAATGTTAAGGATAATTGGATCATTCTGGGATATCCGGTGGTGCAAGGGAGGGAGTCATACGCAAAGGTTGTGTTCATGGAACACAATCCTGTACGACTCTCGGTGGGAGGGAAGGGTAGGGGATTTTTATTTGTATATATGTATGTTTTTAAGCTCTCAACGGGACCTCACTAGTGGGATGTATATCTATTATCGCCTCGCACTCTAGAAGCATTACCAAAAATTACAATGCAACATGTATAGACTATGGCTAGTTTGAATATAATGATATGGAACACCGGGGGAATAAATAACCAACTCAAACGCAAAAGCGTGCTCACACTGATGAAAAAAGAACATGTGGACATTGCTCTGCTAAGCGAAACACACATTCTAGGGAAAGACATAGGTAAATTAGCGGACAACATATACCATAATATCAGTCACTCCTCTATTGGTACGAGAACTCGGGGTGTAGCAATAGTCGTTAAACGTAAGTTGAATATTGTACTAAAGGGAGTATGGTCTGATGTAGAAGGTCGGATAACTATAGCTAAGATTGAACATAAGAACAGGAAAATAGCGTTGATAGCGGTATACGCCCCAAATTTGTACGAAGAAGATTTCTTCACTACACTAACCAATGCAATGTTAGACATTCCCGATTACTCATTTATAATAGGAGCGGATTTTAATGCCATCTGGAACCCAAGGATGGACAAATCTTACCTCGCCTTTTCCAGCGAACAAAAGAATTCATTGAAGGCATTAAAGGATTGGTCAAAGATTACAGGTGTAAAGGACTTATGGCGGTTACTTAATCCCACGACCCGAAAGTACTCTTGTCGATCTGCGAGACATAAGACACTATCCAGAATAGATTATGTCTTTGCATCACAGAGACTATTTGATAATTATGAAGTGGAAATGATACCCAACGCACTATCAGATCACTGTTATTTACTCCTTAAAGGTACATTTGGTATACTATCCTCCCGAGCCCCAAGATGGCGATTTAACTCGTTGCTGCTTAATAACAAGGAATTCATTACACAACTCAAAGAAGCTCTTATAGTATTCCAACGGGAGAATGCAAACTCGGTGCAAGACCCCAGAATAATATGGATGTCGGTAAAGGGAATGATCAAAGACTTCACGGATAGCTTTTCCTCCAAAATGCGCAAGAATCAAAGCACAAAACTGGATGAGCTGGAAACGCTTTACTCAACGTTATTTAATTCTCTGAAATACAACAACTCAACTCGACTAGAAAATCAAGTTAACGTACTAAAAATAGAGATCAATGCCATATACAGACAACAATCGGAAATACAAATACGCAGCACAAGACAACAGCAGTACTCCCACGGTTCCAAACCCAGCCACCTATTAGCCATGCGATTAAGAATTAATGCAACATTTGCAGATATAACTACCATTAGAGCACAACAAGTACTTGTAACAGATCCTGTAAAAATAAACGATACATTCAAAGTATTCTACTCCGACTTATATAAATCAGAAATGACCTTCGATCAAAACAAAATGGACACATTTCTTAATCAAATTATTCTCCCTAAACTTTCAGAGGATGACGCTAAACAGTTAGAAATACCGATCACACTAGAGGAACTCAAGAAGGCCATAACCGCAATGAAAAGTGGTAAGGCTCCAGGAAGAGACGGTTTCCCATCAGAAATGTACCTTTCTTGTTGGGACATAATTGGCCCCTTATTACTAAATATGATCTTATACTCAGTCAAGGAGGGGAACTTCCATAAAATTGACAATATTGCACTCATAACAGTCCTCCTTAAAAAAGACAAAGACCCCAACGAGTGCGGTAGTTATAGACCTTTAAGCCTCCTCGGAACAGATATCAAACTGTACTCTAAGGTATTAGCCATCAGATTACAAAAGCATATGACGTCTTTAGTTCACCCGGACCAAACTGGCTTCATAGGAGGCCGCCTGATCACTGAGAACATAAGACGTATACTGCACGTACTTGATGCCGACAAGGAGGACACCATACCTAAGGCGATGCTGTCCCTGGATGCTATGAAGGCCTTTGACAGGCTGGAATGGTCGTATCTGTGGGCAGTGCTAGAAAGGATGGGGTTAGGAAAAGGATTCATCGATATGATTAAAGTATTATACAAAGACCCATCGGCCATGATTACAACAGGCACAATCATCTCTGAAATATTTCCGGTATCACGCTCTGCCAGACAGGGTTGTCCTCTTAGTCCCGGA
Source organism: Notolepis coatsorum (assembly GCF_963971535.1). Lineage (NCBI taxonomy): Eukaryota > Metazoa > Chordata > Actinopteri > Aulopiformes > Paralepididae > Notolepis > Notolepis coatsorum. The sequence goes on from NC_140167.1 coordinate 203,621,385, forward strand.
CTGTTCAATCTATCATTAGAGCCTTTAGCACAATATATAAGACAATCCCAATCCATAGAACCTATCGTAATCAAGGGCACACAACAAAAAATTTGTTTATATGCGGACGATGTAATATTGTTCATGAAAAACCCCAACACCACATTGCCTCATCTGCTCAAGTTGATTGAGGACTTTGGTGATTTATCGGGATCGGGAAGTCGGCTTTCCTTCCACTTAACACCCCTGCAAAAAAAGATACAACCCTCCCAGGACAGATACCGATGGTAAAACATTTCAGATGCTTGGGAGTGGAAATATTCCCTACCATAAGACAAACGGTGAAGCACAACTACACAAAAATCCAAAACAATATCAAAGACGACCTTGATAGATGGGCAAAACTTAAAAACACAGTACAAGCACGGATATCAATAGTTAAGATGGATGTACTACCTAAAATCAACTTCTTCTGTTCAATGCTACCGTTACCCCCTCCAGAGGGTTACTGGAAAAGATTACACTCCTCCACATACAAATTTATTTGGAATAACAAACCACCACGTATAAAAAGATCCACCGCACAGAGAAATAAAGCAGATGGTGCCATGGCATTTCCAAATTTTTTCCTATATTTTAAGGCGTACTCATTAAGTCCATTGACAACATGGTTTGACTCCCAAGCATTAGCATCTTGGAGAAAAATAGAAGAAAACATAGTAGCCCCACATAGACTGAAGGACATAGCATACACTAAACTACCAATCAAGCACTGTGAACGAAAATTTGGCCCCATAATTACTCATGCGATCCGGATATGGCGTGAATCACAAAAAAAAAATCCTAACCCACAAGAATGGCACAATCATACTCCCTTATTCAATAACAATGCTCTCTTAATTGGAAAACGACCTATAAGATTCCCTATATGGGAAGAGCAAGGCATACACTCATTAGGGGATGTTTTTAACAAACAGGGTTTTTGTAGTGATAAAGAAATACGCAAAAAATTTAATCTCACCAAGTCCACATGGCTTTTTCACAAACAGTTAGAGCTATGTTTGAAGTCTCACGGTGTTCCATTAGACAGACCAATTGAACACCACAGATACCACAAATTCTTCTACTCAAGAGAGACATCGAGAGGTTTTGTTTCAGAATTTTATCATCAATTACTAACGTCCTCGTATGAAACCCTCCAACTTGACTGTCTGGAGGAGGGATATACCAGACCTGGAAAATGACTTTGATTGGCAAGGAGCCTGGGCAAATGTCCGACTTACATCAAGGAACCCGGATCATCAACAAATCAATCTTAACTATATTCACAGGACATACTTGACTCCTATAAGACTGTGCCGAATGGGGCTCAAACAAGATTCCAAATGCACCCAATGTACAAATGGGGACGAAGGGACATTTATGCACATGTATTGGGACTGCTCACCAGTTAAGGCATTCTGGAAAGATGTGACCCAACAAATATCAAAACTCGTATCTTGGAATATACCTGTACACCCCTCGGTATTGCTGTTGAATGATGTTTTTGAGTTTGCAGTGAATCCACAGCTAAAGAGATTGGTTTTATCGGGTATCACAGTAGCCAAAAAGCTGATCGCATCACGCTGGTTTCAACCGGAAAAAATGTGCCGTAAAGTTTGGTTTCTTACATATCTCGATGTAATTTACCATGAAATATCTACAGCAAGAATTCTGGGTCTCAATGAATCCAAAATGTCAATGTGGTTAGAAGTGGTGGAGAGAATAAAAGCTAGCTTATAATGGTAGTGTCTGGTTAGGTGCGAGGGATAGTGGAGGTACTTCTCAAGGTGGGGTCCGGGAGGGGGGGGGTTCGAGCTGAGCATATGTGTGTAGTTTTTTTTTTTAGATAACAGGTATTATGGGTATATCTTATATAAGACAACTAACTAAAAGGTGATCTCATTGGATGTGCCCTGACAATTAATGCTTGTATATCTTATCGTGTGTTGTCATGTTTGTTTATATGTTTGTTTAAAAAATAATAAAAAAAATAAAATACAAAAAAAAGGTGACTAATTCTAATTCCTGGAGAGAATATAAATGGAAGGTCATTAGTAGGTTTTTCAAGACCCCCTTATTGACTGCTAAAGCAGGTACGACTCCCACAAGCGAATGCTGGAGGGGATGTGGTGAACAAATAGGTAACCATACACACATTTTCTGGACATGCCCAAAACTATGTCACTTCTGGGATGATGTATTCAAGGATGTAAAAAAAGTATTCGACATGGACATCTCACAAGATTTCAAAACTGCCATCCTCGGAGTCATACCAGAGGGCATTGAGGGAAGGAAAAGTGTGTATCTTTTAATTGGTTAAAACCCAGTCCCCCAACACATAACCAATGGCTAAACAAAGTTAAAGAAATTCAGGACATGGAGAGGATGACTCATCTGATCAGGTTGCAAGGTGAACAGTTCGAATAAGGCTATAAAGGCAACGTATTACTTATTTTCATCTTATTATTTTCTATCTTATTCCCCATTTTATTGTAATTTTCTTTTTTAAATGGTTTGATCCACACATGTAGTATATTCTGGTTTACTTTTTATTTTTTATTAATGTATTTATTTTTGCGCCCCTTCCCCAAGCATAGATGTCTCTTGATGACACGGTACATACAGGATGTTGGTTGAGAACTAGTTGTAAAATATATCTGCATATCGGTACCGTCTTGATTTTGTGCCGAATAAAAAAAAAATGAACGGGAAAAAGGATGCAATCCTAACTGCATGCATTTACATGCTTTTAAGAATAGTCAGTGATGGAAGATGAAAAGTTAGATTTTAGATTTATAATGCAATGATGGTGAAGATACAACCAAAGCTCTGGTATAAGAAAATGTTCACTACTACTGTACAACACCCAGAGAAGAGAGGTTGACATGTAGTATATTCTGGTTTACCCGTTTATTTATTTATTTTACTATTAATGTTTGTGTGTGTCCCACGCCCCTCCCCCTTCCCCAAGCATAGCTGTCTCTTGATGATACGGTACAGACATGTTAATGGAGAACGTGTTGTAAAGTATATCTGCATATCTGTACTGTCTTGATTTTGTGCTGAATAAAAAGAACATGATACAGAAAAATGCCCAATCAGAATTCTTACAGATAACAAAGGGTGTTCCACAGGGTTCCATCCTGGGTCCAGTCCTCTTCACCGTTATATAAATTATATTGTCCATTTACACGTGGATGATACAAATATACTGTATAGCTGACACTGCGTGTTATTTGAGTGTTTCCAAATGAATGAGCTACAGAAATCCAAAGTGTTTCTGTTTTGCAAAAGAAATTGGACTAATGTCTGACAAAGATCCCCCTATTGCCTATATTGTCTGACTTTTCAATGATTTCACTCCTGGCTCTGACACATTATTATGCAACTGTTTACAATATCAGTTAACATGTTTTTATTGTAGTCTATTTTTAAAACTGAATCAAACCATAAACAAGGTGGCCTATTGGGATGTTAGATCATAATGTTTAAAACTGTGATTTTATGTCTGCACTTTGTGCTCATATTCCTGTATTTTTTTCTGTTGTGAAGCACTTTGAACTGCAGTTTCTGTATGAAAGGTGCTATACAAATACAATTGTATTATATTATTATTATTATTACATGTACTTGGAATTACAACCTAAAAGTATATTTCAGTAGAATAGCCCTTTAAATACACCTTTCTATATTGCAGTTGCTGACATTTTCAATAGAGGATAATAATGAACGGACATGAGAGACCTCACTTAGCACTTTGGATAAAAGCGTTAAATGCAGTCCATTTACCATTTACCACGAGCACTTCAGTAAAACAGCCCTGTTCTCATACAATAGAGCCAACAGTTGAGCAGTTAGCTGCTTGAAACTGATTGGCCAATCAGAAGAACAATAGACTCTTCCTCCATCAAACACAAGGTGATATTTCTAGGGATGCCCCGATCACGTTTTTTGCCACCGATACCGATCACCGATCGTCTTGAGCCATATCGGCCGATACCGATCATTTTTAATTGATTAAAAAAAAAAAGTATATAAAATATTTTTTATATATATATATATTATATAATTATACTTGTACTTGTAGTTGTATTATCTGCGAGACATCGCCACCACGCAACAAGTCAAAATGCTCGCTATCTGCAAACAGCTCCACTGTCTGTGTGTATACTGCTTTGGTCAATTCAGCTGCCCTCAGCGTCCCCAGTCAGAGCGAGTTCAACTTACTAACAGGGTGAAGCATTAGGCTAAGTTTCCATTTTTCCCTCCCTCAATGATGTTATTTTCGTTATCATTATGTAAACAAATGCACATATGGATTGTTTGCTGCAACGTTTCTGAATGAATTGAAGCATTAATAAATAATACGCAGAGAATTTAATTAGATTAACATTTGTTTTTAATTAGCATAGCCTAAATAATATTTATTAACAGGCTGAAAGTTATAATAATAATAATAATAATAATAATAATAAGCAACTGCAACAATTACACATATATAAATATAATATAACTGGCTGCAAAAACAATTTGCGTTAATAGGCTAAAACAGTGCAAAAGGCAATATGCCTGGGGGCTATAGGCTTCTAAAACAAGGCCCGAAAGAGACCTTAGCCTATAGACTAAATGCCTATGGCGTGTTATTTATTAAGCATCATTGGCAGATTCTTTTTAATAAAGAGGAGCATCTCTGCCTTTTCGGATGTAATCCTGTTCCTGTGTTCATCCACGATGTTGGATGCAGCGCTGAACAAGCGCTCACTATCCACACTAGTGCCGGGCGCAGAGAGGTACGCTCTTGCCACAGTGGCGAGGGCAGGGAAGCGATCCCTGTTTGCTTTCCAGTACGCCAGTGGCTGTGCACTCCGAGAGATGGGTGGCTCTGCCAGGTAGAGATTCAACTGTTCTGTGACGCAGCCGCGCTATCGTCGTTGGCCTGCTGCTGGGGGGTTTCTTCAGCCATAATTTCGCCAAACATAGACGACAAGGAACCTGCTCGTGGCACCTTCTCAGCTGGCTCGCCTGTGTCGCTGGCTCCGGGTGCTGGGTCGGGGCCCGGCTGTAAGGCCAGCAGACGCAAAAGCAGTCCCCGTGTCTGTGCCTTGAGCTCGTCAGAATAAAATCGGCCCTTGTATCTTTTTATTTAAAACAAAGAAAACATCACATTAATTTAGCATGGCGTTCGTTCTTTTATACGATGCAGCATACGACTGTCATAGTTAATAATATGATAATAATAAATAATAGAAATAAACGTTTGTAAGGCTAATCTAAAATAGATTAATAATTGTCATAATAGGACATTCTAGAACATTTGTGATGTCACAGTATGATGTCATAATCAAACATTCTAGAACATTTGTGATTCAGATTCAGATGTTGTTAATTTCACCTTGGGTCTATGATGGTTGCCAAACTGTAGAGGGGCTCTGTTTCCATGTCTGCGAATCTGCGGGTTACAGCTTCCAGCAGTGTGGCTTCTGTGGTCTTCATGCCACGATCTGATGCCACATCTCTGCCCAGGAGACGTTTTAAAGCCGTAACACAAGGTATGACATCATGTCTGCCCAGGAAACGTTTTAAAGCCATGACACAAGGTATGACATCATCTCTGCCCAGGAAACGTTTTAAAGCCATGACACAAGGTATGACATCATCTCTGCCCAGGAAACGTTTTAAAGCGTCACAGAAGGTGTGACATCATCTCTGCCCAGGAAACGTTTTAAAGCCATGACACAAGGTATGACATCATCTCTGCCCAGGAAACGTTTTAAAGCGTCACAGAAGGTGTGACATAATCTCTGCCCAGGAAACGTTTTAAAGCGTCACGGAAGAGAGAGGTCCTGGTAGGAGCAAAGTGAAACAGGTATTTCTGCACAGTGTGGATCCTGAGCCCTTAATCACACGGCTCTCTCGTGTGGGCCATACACCCCAAATGTGGCAGTCCCGCGTCTGTCATGCGTTTGATCATGTCGCGGGCGTTATCTCGCAGTATAACGTGGATCTTTTCTCTTGGAATATTCCACGTTTCGAAACATATTCTCAAAGGCTGTTGCCAGCGCAGTTGGAACTCTGCGTCAACCCACTGAGCTGTCAAACTCAGCATTGACATGGGGCCGACATCAGAGCTCCAAATGTCACTCGTAAAGCTGATTGAAGACACGTCTTCTTTCATAAGGCTGTCCACGTGCGCAAACACTGCCTGGTAGAGCTCTGGTAGGGCAACATCTGTAAAATACGTGCGCCCCGGGACAGTGTAGCGCGGCTCAATGTGAGAGAGTAGCCGTCGGAATCCTATGTTTTCGACTACACTTAATGGCTGGTCGTCGAGCCCTATGAATTCCATGACTTTGCGTGTGATTGCCTTGGCCTTCTGAGTCCCACTGCCATACGCAGATGTGCTTACCATGGTGGTCTGCGTCAGCGGGCGCTTCGGTGGAGGCTCAGCTGCTTTTTTTTTTACTCGCCTCAATGAATTCTCCATGCTCCGCTAAGTGCCGAGACTTCAAATGTCGAATTAAATTCGTTGTGTTGAAACTCTTGACAATGTTTCCCCCACAAGGTATTTTATTCTGGCATACGTTGCAGATGGCAATTGTTACATCAGTCTCAGACACCGTGAAATAGTTCCACACCACCGACATGTTTACAGGTGAGAAAATGCGACAGCAGTCGGCGGAGAATTGGCTCATGCTTTCCACGTCATCGATCGGTTTCTGTGATCGGCGAATATGAATAATTATCGGAATTCCCCGATCGCATATTTATAATGATTATCGGCCGGTGGCCGATCAATATGGGCATCCCTAGATATTTCCTCCTCCAATCATATTGGAAGATAATTATTAGGATACACTTTGTGTAATCACTTTGCATCACTGCAATATCTGCAACTGCATATATTTGAGTTTAATTTGTACATATTTTACTTCATATATCAATATTCTGTCTCTTACAATATACTGGGTAAGCTAATCATAGGCAAATTAAGCAATTTTTTGACTCTGAGGGAAAAACCCTTGGGCCCTATGTGTGTCTGTTTACAGTCATGTTGGAAGAGAGACAACTATTGTTGGAAGAGAGGACTAGAGAGCAAGGCTCTATTAAAACCATGAAACTGGTGTTTGAAGATGAGTGTCAGAAGTTCTTCAGATGCAGATCACATTAGTTGGATTGCTGTCCAGGATGAACGTGTTGTTAAGTATGTTGATAATCATCAGATTACAACATTTTAGGGGTTGACATTGACACCTGAATGAATATACTGGAATATATTGGTGCTTCTTTAAATCTTGAGATTGTCTGAAGCTCTTCCCATGCTGGTCAGTGGCAGGGCTTCCCCCCTGTATGAATGTGCTGGTGTGTCTTTAAATTATCAAAAGAAATGATTCCTCCACTGTCTTTAAGGCTTCTCTCCTGTATGAATGCGCTGGTGTTTCTTTAAGGCTCCAGACTGACTGAAGCTCTTCTCACACTGGTCACAGTTATGGGGCGTCTCTCCTGTATGAATGCGCTGGTGTCTCTTTAAGGCTCCAGACTCACTGAAGCTCTTCTCACACTGGTCACAGTTATAGGGCTTCTCTCCTGTATGAATGCGCTGGTGTTTCTTTAAGTCTCCAGACTGACTGAAGCTCTTCTCACATTGGTCACAGTTATGGGGCTTCTCTCCTGTATGAATACGCTGGTGACTCTTTAAGGCTCCAGAGGTACTGAAGCTCTTCTCACACTGGTCACAGTTATGGGGCTTCTCTCCTGTATGAATGTGCTGGTGTCTCTTTAAGTGTCCAGAGGTACTGAAGCTCTTCTCACACTGGTCACAGTGGTAAGGCTTCTCTCCTGTATGAATGCGCTGGTGTTCCTTTAAGTGTCCAGAGGTACTGAAGCTCTTCTCACACTGGTCACAGTGGTAAGGCTTCTCTCCTGTATGAATGTGCTGGTGTTTCTTTAAGTGTCCAGAGGTACTGAAGCTCTTCTCACACTGGTCACAGTGGTAAGGCTTCTCTCCTGTATGAATGCGCTGGTGTTCCTTTAAGGCTCCAGAGGTACGGACGCGTGTTCCACACTGGTCACAGTGGTAAGGCTTCTCTCCTGTATGAATGCGCTGGTGACTCTTTAAGGCTCCAGCGGTACGGACGCGTGTTCCACATTGGTCACAGTGGTAAGGCTTCTCTCCTGTATGAATGCGCTGGTGACTCTTTAAGGCTCCAGCGGTACGGACGCGTGTTCCACATTGGTCACAGTGGTAAGGCTTCTCTCCTGTATGAATGCGCTGGTGTATTAGAAAAGTGGCCCTTTTGATGAATCTCTTTCCACACTGGTCACAGCAGTGAGGCCTTGAATCGTTCATATCTCTGCTTGTTGTTGGGGAGCAATGCAGCAAATGTACCTGGAGAAGAGAGAAGTACACCAGTGAAGAGTTCAGATCTTGTGTGTTTTGCATTCCAAATAAAATAAGTCCCGAGTCGAGACTCCGTGCTGCTCCCAACGAATCCCAATAGTATGCAACTGCAGAGCAGGGGCGCTTTCAGGTCCGGTCACAGGCCCGCTCAACAGCGCCCCCCACCCAACGGCTGAATTGCCAATGGCTGATTGGAGTATTATGTTTTAGGGAAATCTCTTACCTTTCTCCACAGGTTAAAAATGCCAGGAACCGAAATTGCTATTTTAGAGCTGCTCTACCGGTAAAAAGCTTAGCGTACAGCCCTGTACTCCAAGGGCGGTTATTGAAAACTGACAACATTAATAAAATACTGAGATAAAACCCAACAGGCCTGCAATATGACATTGTGGTTTTATCTGTCCTTGTAACAATATCATTGTTGTTCCTAGTTTGTGTTGTTCTGGGGAGAAATTAAGAGTTTAAGAGTACACAGACCACCAGTACAGACAATTCAGTCTGAAATAATCTATTCAATGGACATTATATTAGCAATATCAATTACATGTCAATTAATCCATGTATTGTTTAGCAAAAGAGTATTGATCATTTGTTTGTAATATGTTGATCAGATCAAGATCATGAATTAAGATCACATTTTGCCTGTTTCTTTCAACAGTCCAGTCTATAGTATCCAGCATATTGCCACCTATAACCTTTCAGTCTGCCCAGCACCAAGATAACTGTTGCAGCCTTGATGCTGCTCGTTAATCCTGTTGTGGCCTATGGCTGAAAGGAAAGGCAAAGGAGGAAAGACTATCTGTTGATTTGTTCACATCCGTCTGTCATAGTAGTTACATCTGTGCCCATACTAACCAAGTTATTTAGATCTATTATGCTTATGTCGATCTGATAAACATATTAATTAAAAACAAATGATCAATAGGCTACTCTTTGACAATTAATACGGATGTATTGTTTAGCCCTTCACTTATCAAAAAAGGACAAGAAAAAGAAAACACTATCAAACAGCAGCTTTCTTTCAGTGATTGTTTACTACGCATTTGTATCCCAGCAGCTCTTTTCTTTTTGACCAATCCTTTGACAATAAGTGTCTGTGGGTCAATGACGTGACGCCTATTTTTTCTGTCCCACTGAATTTCTTACCTTAAAAAAAACATTAAAATTCATAAAAAGATTACATGTATCTCTAATACCTTCCCCATATACAGACCCACTCTAACTCCTCCAAACATTTGAGTTATTGGTAATTTTCACTTTAAATCTATTTAAATATTTCCCTTTCCCCATTTGGCATAATTTCAAACATGTTTTGCATTCATTGACAAAATTATTAAGCATTTGCAAATATAGTCCCATCATAATATACAAACGAATGTTGTCCGCATATGTTAATTTTATGAAATATCATCTGGGGCGACCATCAAGAAAACACAATTGTGGGACTTTTATTTTGAAACCACCTCAAATACAGGATGTTGCATCAGCCAGTCACATGTGAGGGACCCAGAGAAACAACTAGCAGGTTAGTAAGTCTCTTTCATATTGGCAAATAAATCTCTTTTTTAACTGCTGTAATGTAGTTGCCACTTTTGGATGTCTTGTGGGACGACCGCCCCAAAACTGTGAATAATAAGTTTGATCTGAAAATCTATATTTTGATGATGAATTTGATAGTGACATGTGGTAAGAGCTAGCTAGTTTGGTTTCTGTAGCTAATGGTTAGCCTGTAATATTTGACTGACCTTAAACACATCATCTGGGCGACCGAGTATCATGTGGGGTGACCACTGCTGAGTGTTTTAGATGATAGATATGTCCTGTATTTGTAGTTTCTGTATATTTATATTTTATTCATGATTTATATACATAAAGTTCTTTGTTTTAGCATAACTCTTTGTATACTTTAACATATATTTTTCAACATTTCTGTAATTTTTCATTCCTATTTAGGAATTAATGTTTCTTTTTTAGTATTGTTGTGAAGGGCCAGATTAAACCGAATATATATATTTATTTATATATATATATTTAATTGTATTTGTATATTCTCTAATATTCCCTGATATCCCTTGTATATTCCTTGTACAATATGCATTGAATATCCATTCTAGCCTACTGAACATCCCATAATAGTCTCCATTCTACTATTGGTCGAGACCTTGGTGCCAGGCTGCCATACCCCTCAGACCCAGTTCAAACGTACCGCTCCACATGTACGAACAAGTCCTAGTTCCGCGTAGGAATCTGGCTACCGCACCACTAATGGGACTATTTGTTCATAGTGCGTATATATACTGCGCTACTAAAGTAGGACTTTCTTTTCAGTCCAGTTTCTTACCCTCCAATAGAGTCACAGACGTAAAGCCTCCCCGCGACGCCACGTGTGGGAGTAAGGCCAAGTTCGCCTACCATCGGTATTGAGACATCGTGTATATTAATATTTGAATAGTCATATTTGGCACTATATCGTCGAGTTGGACGTAGTCTATTAAGCTAATAATAGTCTGTTAATATATAGTGCTTCGTGCGGTGAGAATACTACCGTAGTCCGTACCCCATCGTTTCGGGCAGAGAACTGGCTGCTCACCCAGGGTGGTTGACCCCACGTGAAGCTGCACCCGAGGAGCCCCAGAGCCGACGAGCGAGTGGACCTGTATACCGGATTATTCTACCGACGACAGCCCGCCTTCCCAGGCACGGATTATGCTTTGTATACATTGATTATTCCATGGATAAAGACCCCCGACACTGCCGTGTGTTGGAACCCCCCCCCCCCTGGAGAGGACGCAAGGTGAGGAGACGCTCTGCAAGACGAGGTCGCTTCACGTCTCTCCTCCGTGGACCGGATGACGCCGGCCCACAAAGAGTCCACCTGCTTTCATCTGTGGTCCAAGGATCGCCGGCGCATTGAACGGCACTACAGTGGGTTCACCTGGGATACCCTTGGCCGGATGAGGCAGTCGGATTTTACCCCCCCCCCCCTTCCTACTCCTGTCGGCTTACAAGCGACCGGATTAACCCCCTCTAGTGTATCCAGTATATAATCATTAAAGTATCATTGCTGTTATTCCTTAAACTATTCCAGGTCGTATATGTACCACCTGCGCCTTCAGAGATTGGACATTCTCTATTGATATACCGACGAATACTCTTGCCATAAAAGTGCATACTAATTCCATTCATAAATGTGATTGATTTGATTAAGTGCTTGCTCTACACACCATCGCTGTGTAGAAATAAAGACCTATTTCTAATTCGTACATTTGTGTTGGATCCGTTTCATCTACGTGACAGTGTTCATCATAATATATTTATGCCGTGTACTGGGTGGCCGAATATTAAGTACAAAGGTAGTGGTAGTAAGTATCATATCTAGTAATACAGTCAGGGAATTGTACCCCTCAGTTACAAGTATTGTACAATCTTACGAGATTTTTTTTTAAACGGTATAGCATGACATTCCATTTAGGTAATTGTACATGTATTAGTCATGTTTAACTAGTTTAACCTATTTTCTAGATGGCACAAACAAGCAAACAGAAGACTGCTCACTACAGACAGCGGGTCAATGCAGACCCTACAGCAAGAGCCGACTATCTTGCCAGGAAAAGAGAAGGTAAAAAAAACTATAGGTAGGTAACATGCAGTATATTTTTCTCTGGTGTATTTCAAACTGTCATGTTAGTAGGATTAGGAATGACCTTTTCTGTAATATCTTGAACTTAAATTTGTATGTAATTTAGCCCACCAGAATCAGTATCACAGTATACACCATTGTTTCAGCTACCAGAGAAGAAAACAACAGGGCAAGATTCCATATGTGAAGTCAGATGAGCTATCGGAGAGGGAGAAGGCTGCATCCAGAGGTTACAGGGAGAAGGAAAAAGATGGAAAAGGCTATGCTGGACCTGACACCACCATCCATGGAGAACACTCCACCAGTTCTGGCTGGTGTCGAAGTAGAGAAGAGCAGCAGTGCAAGCTGTGGTGAATCCCCTACCTCTAAATGAGGATTTGAATCACTAACATTTACTTTGATTCTACAGTAGGTTTAACATCCCTTGAAACCATAGGTTATATATCCAGCTCATGATCAACAGTGACATATTTCAACAATAAATGTTCAGTGGATTGCACTGTGCAACATCTCCATTATAATCTGATCAAAGTTTGTTTCGTGTTTGATATATCTTTGGAGAATGTTGACATTAGGAGCCAAAGCTATATTGTATTGTATGAATGTTTATGTTTATTTTTATAACCTTACATTGACACGGCATTAGGAATATTGATTGGATTTAGATAAAGTCATTGAACAGTCTTATTTTGTCATAATAGAACATTCTAGAACATTTGTGATGTCACAGTATGATGTCATGACTGAACGTTCTAGAACATTTGTGATGTCACATTATGATGTCATGATCAAACGTTCTGGAACATTTGTGATGTCACAGTATGATGTCATGACCGCACGTTCTAGAACATTTCTGATGTCACAGTATGATGTCATGATCGAACGTTCTGGAACATTCGTGATGTCACCGTATGATGTCATAACCGAACATTAATAATTTAACTAAATGTAAAAAATATCAGTGTTTTGTTTTTTGGTGTGCTTCTTATTCTAGGTGTTCAGGTTGCCTGATTTGTTAAAACATGCACATGTACCTCAATTTGAAATGCCTGCAGTTTACCATGAGATAATATAAAAGGAACTAGGGATGGCACCAATCCGATACTCAGTATCGGTATTGGTCCGATACTGGCCAAATTCACAAGATTGGAGATCCGATACAGGCCGTAAAGCATGCCATCACGTGAACAGTAGTAGCGTGACAACAACATTAGCATTAGCTAAACGTAAGTCAACTTGTTAGCAGCGCGCCGCGATCATGTCAGCTGTGTCGAGTTATTTTAAGCTCAAAGAAGAGAAAGGCAAAACAGCCTGTGGTGTTATGCTAATGTGGGTGCATTATTACGACAGAGTACAGGCCACCGTACTGGGGTCACAGACAGGTACACAGGGCATTGTAGACTAAGAGCGGATAATAACGGACCTGTGTGGTGGAGCTAACAGAATGAAGACACGCACAAACAAATACAGAGGACTCGCATGTATACTTGTGGAATAACACGACACAGCCAAGTGTAATATCTGCGACGCAAGTATTTCTAGGGGTGGCAGCAACACTGGAAACTTCAACACCACACAACACTTGCAGATTAATCATGGAAAGGGAGTATGCCGAGTTCATATGTGCAACGAATGCCAAGAGGAAAAGTTTTGTCGCAGCAGCTAACATAGCTGGAAACCATTCAGAAGCGAGAGAAACTCCCTGCAGACAGTAACAAAGCAAAGCTGAAGAAAACCGGGAAAATAACCACATTTATTGTGCTGGACGACCAGCCCCTTTCCGTTGTTGAAAATGTAGGTTTCCGACGCTTAGCCTCACTTCATGTTGCCAAAACGTCATTATCTCTGACACGGCTATCTCAAATAAGTACAATGTTGTGTTTCTTTTTCAAATGTAGCCAAGAGTAAAGACCCTAACCCTATCAAAACAGCAGTCAAAGTGTATATTTTCAGCACTAGACGCGAGGACAGGAAGTAGTCATGAAATCGCTGTAGTCTTATTAACGTATTAACTAAATAATTTGAACAAAATAAAAAGCAGCAGCACTATTGCATAACTGAGTCATGTGTGGTATGTATTTCTTCCTTTAGGGGAGTTTTTGATGTTTTATAGATGGCTAGGTTAAACACAGGTTTTTGTTTTTTAAGGGAGTATCGGATGGGTATCGGTATTGGCAGATACTCAAGGCTGTGATATCAGTATCGGACATGAATAAGTGGTATCATGCCATCCCTAAAAGGAACTGATACAACTGTGTTGTAGTTGTTTAGCGTTGATTTCATCCATGCAACTATGTTGGTGGTTATTGTTTATTGACTATAGAACTGTGTTGTGGTTTAATTTTTATTCCATACATACAACTCTGTTTACCTTTTATTATTGACTTAAATTGTTAATCCCTGTCCAATGTGACTACCATCACAAAAGTGATGCTACTTAACCCACCTTCTCGGTCTCATACATTGACAAAACCAATGATGATATGAGGACATGAAAATGGACATTTGTGAAATGTTCAAGTTCCTGAAGCATGTAATGTGTATTGCACTTAAACTTTTTGAATGTTTAATGTTTTTAACATTTGTGATATTTGAATGTTCCTGACGAAGCTTGTAACCTACCGTGCCAAATGATTGACGGAGCTAGAGCCCCGGGAATCGGTGTTGTATTTGTACAACACTGTGTACTTCGGCGCACACCTCACATATCGGCATGTAACTCGAGAACCGCTGAACGGATTGTGTCACCTGAAATGGCTATCGACAGGCAACAAATAGGGCTTTAATTTGATATATATATTGTATTAAAATATATGCACACCCGAGCCGGTAGAGGTTGCCAAAGTGCAGGTGGGAAAATCTTCCTCAAGAGGGCCCACATGTGGGCCCTCGCATGTTAACATGTTTTACTTTTGTGATATTTGAATGAATTGAAGAATATTTTTGTTGACCACTTGAAAAGATTGTAATAAAAACATTGTTCAGTTTTCTTTTGTCTGAACTGCATTGTGTAACATTTTAAATAGACTTTTAACTACTCCCATCATTTGGGGCGACCATTTGTCATGCGGGGTAACCAATGATTGTCAATAACTGTACTAAATTCAAAATAGAATATCCATCAGTTTTGGCTCAAATATTAATCACTGGTATACTATGCTTAAGTGGATACTATCTGTACACATTTTAAATCAGTTTTATGGGTTTTAGAGCATATATGAGTATTGTAACTGCATTACGAGGGAGACACTGCCATTATAGAATAAACTTGTGAAATCATGGTTTACAAAAAATTAAAGGGCACACAAGCCTGTCTTTCTTAAGATGTATATTTAATTACTGATACCTGTTAAAATATTAGTAATGTTAAGGAAATATATTAATTTTGAGATAAATTACGGTCGCCCCAAATGACTTTTATTAAGGCCATGTCCTATTAATTCAACTTTAAAAACACTAAAATCTCTTAATTTGGGTTTTTTGCATAAATGCATGTATACACTACATTCCAAATGTTTGAAAAATGGCCAAATATATCCTTATTTTTTGTATTTTAAAATTGGCCTATTGAAAAGTCTTATCCGTCAATGACCCCTTTACAGCTGCATAGAGCTATCAGAGGTAGCTTCCAGTATCCAGAGAAATGTAATATTTTATTGCGAAGAGAATAACGTTGTTGCAGATGCTAGCAGTTAGTTGAGATGGTAAAATACTACAAATGTAAAACATTTTAGCTGAGAGGGAATATGTTTTGCAATTTGTTTAAAAGTTTTGCAAAAGTTAGGTATGGTGTTAGGTATGGGCATAAGGTTTTAAAAAATCACTGCATACAACTTGGGGTCACCGCCTGGTGGCCTGTATGCATAAAATCCAATATGGCCACCGTCGGAAAGAGAACATGTCATATCTCAGCTCCTATTAGAACTAGATGTTTGTATGATATCACTTTGTTTGTTGGTGCAAAGGATCAATTTCTGAAGTAATTATTATGTCTCAAGGTCATTGTAAAGGTCAAATGTCAGCCAGCGTGAGACAATCCCTCTCCAGGATCAACGCTCGCAAAGCTGGGGGCCCAGACAACATACCTGGGCGGGTGCTGAAAGACTGTGCAGCGGAGCTCACTGATGTCTTCACAGACATCTTTAACACCTCCCTGAGCCACGCCACTGTCCCCACATGCTTCACAGACATCTTTAACACCTCCCTGAGCCACGCCGCTGTCCCCACATGCTTCACAGACATCTTTAACACCTCCCTGAGCCACGCCGCTGTCTCCACATGCTTCACAGACATCTTTAACACCTCCCTGAGCCACGCCGCTGTCCCCACATGCTTCACAGACATCTTTAACACCTCCCTGAGCCAAGCCGCTGTCCCCACATGCTTCACAGACATCTTTAACACCTCCCTGAGCCACGCCGCTGTCCCCACATGCTTCACAGACATCTTTAACACCTCCCTGAGCCAAGCCGCTGTCCCCACATGCTTCACAGACATCTTTAACACCTCCCTGAGCCACGCCGCTGTCCCCACATGCTTCACAGACATCTTTAACACCTCCCTGAGCCAAGCCGCTGTCCCCACATGCTTCACAGACATCTTTAACACCTCCCTGAGCCAAGCCGCTGTCCCCACATGCTTCAGACATCTTTAACACGTCCCTGAGCCACGCCGCTGTCCCCACATGCTTCACAGACATCTTTAACACCTCCCTGAGCCACGCCGCTGTCCCCACATGCTTCACAGACATCTTTAACACCTCCCTGAGCCACGCCGCTGTCCCCACATGCTTCAGACATCTTTAACACCTCCCTGAGCCAAGCCGCTGTCCCCACATGCTTCACAGACATCTTTAACACCTCCCTGAGCCAAGCCGCTGTCCCCACATGCTTCACAGACATCTTTAACACCTCCCTGAGCCACGCCGCTGTCCCCACATGCTTCACAGACATCTTTAACACCTCCCTGAGCCAAGCTGCTGTCCCCACATGCTTCAGACATCTTTAACACCTCCCTGAGCCAAGCCGCTGTCCCCACATGCTTCACAGACATCTTTAACACCTCCCTGAGCCACGCCGCTGTCCCCACATGCTTCACAGACATCTTTAACACCTCCCTGAGCCAAGCCGCTGTCCCCACATGCTTCACAGACATCTTTAACACCTCCCTGAGCCAAGCCGCTGTCCCCACATGCTTCACAGACATCTTTAACACCTCCCTGAGCCAAGCCGCTGTCCCCACATGCTTCAGACATCTTTAACACCTCCCTGAGCCACGCCGCTGTCCCCACATGCTTCACAGACATCTTTAACACCTCCCTGAGCCAAGCCGCTGTCCCCACATGCTTCACAGACATCTTTAACACCTCCCTGAGCCAAGCCGCTGTCCCCACATGCTTCAGACATCTTTAACCCCTCCCTGAGCCAAGCCGCTGTCTCCACATGCTTCACAGACATCTTTAACACCTCCCTGAGCCAACCCGCTGTCCCCACATGCTTCACAGACATCTTTAACACGTCCCTGAGCCACGCCGCTGTCCCCACATGCTTCACAGACATCTTTAACACGTCCCTGAGCCACGCCGCTGTCCCCACATGCTTCACAGACATCTTTAACACCTCCCTGAGCCACGCCGCTGTCCCCACATGCTTCACAGACATCTTTAACACCTCCCTGAGCCAAGCCGCTGTCCCCACATGCTTCACAGACACTATCATCATCCCGGTCCCAAAGAAGGCTTCTCCAGCTGCTACAATGACTACCGTCCCGTTGCTCTGACACCCATCATCATGAGGTGCTTTGAACGGCTAGTCATGCAACACTTTAAATCCACCCTCCCTTCCTCCCTGGACCCCTCCCAGTTTGCATATCAGGCCAACCGGTCCACCGATGATGCAATCTCCACTGCCCTCCACTCAGCTCTCACCCATCTGGACACTAAGGACTCAAACGCCAGGATGCTGTTCATAGACTTTAGTTCAGCCTTCAACACCATCCTCCCCGAACAGCTGATGGAGAAGCTGGACCTGCAGGGGCTGAGCACCTTGACGTAGGGCTGGGCGATATGGCCAAACATTTTATCATGAATAACCATATGATAATGTTATCATATCACTCCATATCCATAATTATCCATATTGTTATCAGTATAACATTTATTTATTTTTGATTTTTTTTTTTATTATTGCAAAACAAAAATTATTAAAAGTCAGTACTCAACACACAATGCATAATGAAACTAACAATCAAGGTGGCTAAAATGACATGCAAGTACAGAAACAGAAAACAAAAAAAAGTCTATAATAATATTTTACCGTATACAGTGTATATCCAACGAAATTACCAATTATACCAATGCCTTATACAGGATATACCCCTAATACCTATTTTCTAAAACCCTACACACATATGCTCCAGCTCGAACCCCCCCCTCCCGGACCCCTCCTTGGATAGTACCTCCATTATCCCTCACTCCTAACCAGACACTACCATTATAAGCTAGCTTTTATTCTCTCCACCACTTCTAACCACATTGACATTTTGGATTCGTTGAGACCCAGAATTCTTGCTGTAGATATTTCTTGATAAATCACATCGAGATATGTAAGAAACCAAACCTTCCGGCACATTTTTTCCGGTTGAAACCAGCGTGATGCGATCAGTTTTTTAGCTACTGTGATACCCGATAAAACCAATCTCTTTAGCTGTGGATTTACTGCAAACTCAAAAACATCATTCAATAGTAATACAGAGGGGTGTACTGGTATATTCCAAGATACGAGTTTTGATAATTGATGGGTCACATCTTTCCAGAATGCCTTAACTGGTGGGCAGTCCCAATACATGTGCATAAATGTCCCTTCGTCTCCATTTGTACATTGGGAGCATTTTGAGTCTTGTTTAAGACCCATTCTGTTCAGTCTTATAGGAGTCAAGTATGTCCTGTGAATATAGTTAAGATTGATTTGTTGATGGTCCGGGTTCCTTGATGTAAGACGGACATTTGCCCATGCTTCTTGCCAATCAAAGTCACTTTCCAGGTCTGGTATAACCCTCCTCCAGACAGAGTCTAGTTGGAGGGTTTCATACGAGGACGTTAGTAATTGATAATAAAAACCTGATAAAACCCTGGTTATTAAAAATATCCCCTAATGAGTGTATGCCTTGCTCTTCCCATAATTATAGGGAATCTTATAGGACGTTTTTCAATTAAGAGTGCATTGTTATTGAATAAGGGAGTGTGATTATGCCATTTTTGTGGGTTAGGATATTTTTTTTGTGTTTCACGCCATATCCGGATTGCATGGGTAATTATGGGGCCAAATTTCCACTCACAGTGCTTGATTGGTAGTTTAGTGTGTGCTATGTCCTTCAGTCTATGTGGGGCTACTATGTTCTCTTCCAATTTTCTCCAGGATACCAATGCCTGGGGATCAAACCATATTGTCAATGGTCTTAATGTGTATGCCTTAAAATATTGGAAAAAATCTGGAACTGCCATGCCACCGTCTGCTTTATTTCTCTGTGCGGTGGATCTTTTTATGCGAGGTGGTTTGTTATTCCAAATAAATTTGTATGTGGAGGAGTGTAATCTTTTCCAGTAACCCTCTGGAGGGGGTAACGGTAGCATTGAACTGATGAAGTTGATTCTAGGTAGTACATCCATCTTAACTATTGATACCCTTGCCTGTACTGAGTTTTTAAGTTTTGCCCACCTGTCCAGGTCGTCTTTGATTTTGTTCTGTATTTTTGTGTAATTATGCTTCACCGTTTGTCTTATGGTGGGAAATATTTCCACACCCAAGCATCTAAAATGTTTTACCATAGGTATCTCACCTGGGAGGGTTGTATCTTTTTTTGCATGGGTGTTAAGTGGAAGGAAAGCCGACTTCGGCCAATTTATTTTAAATCCCGATAAATCACCAAAGTTCTCTATCAACTTGAGTAGATGAGGCAATGTGGTGTTGGGGCTTTGCATGAACAATATTACGTCGTCCGCATATAAACAAATTTTATGTTGTGTGCCCTTGATTACGATTGATTCAATGGATTGGGATTGTCTTATATATTGTGCTAAAGGCTCTAATGATAGATCGAATAGTCCGGGACTAAGAGGGCAACTCTGTCTGGCTGAGCGTGATACCGGAAAGATTTTGGAGATGAATGTACCTGTTGTAATCATGGCCGATGGGTCTTTGTATAATACTTTAATCATATTAATGAATCCTTTTCCTAACCCCATCCTTTCTAATACTGCCCATAGATACGACCATTCCAGCCTGTCAAAGGCTTTCATAGCATCCAGGGACAGCATCGCCTTAGGTATGGTGTCTTCTTTGTCTGCATCTAGTACGTGCAGTATTCATCTTATGTTATCAGTGATCAGGCGACCTCTTATGAAGCCAGTTTGGTCCGGATGAACTAAAGACGTCATATGCTTTTGTAATCTGATGGCTAATACCTTAGAGTACAGTTTGACATCGGTTCCGAGGAGGCTTAAGGGTCTGTAACTACCGCACTCGGTGGGGTCTTTGTCTTTTTTGAGAAGGACTGAAATGAGTGCAATATTGTCGTGTTTATGGAAGCTCCCCTCCTTGACTGAGTATAAGATCATATTTAGTAATAAGGGTCCAATTATGTCCCAACAAGAAAGGTACATTTCTGATGGGATACCGTCTCTTCCAGGAGCCTTACCATTTTTCATTTCGGATATGGCCTTCTTGAGTTCCTCTAGTGTGATCGGTGCTTCTAACTGTTTAGCGTCATCCTCCGAAAGTTTAGGGAGAATAATTTGATTAAGATATGTGTCCATTTTGTTTTGATCAAAGGTCGTTTCTGATTTATATAAGTCGGAGTAGAATTCTTTGAATGTATCGTTTATTATTTTGGGATCTTGTTTCAAGTACTTGTTGTTTTCTAATGGCAGTTATATCTGCAAATTTTGCATTAATTCTTAATCGCATGGCTAATAGGTGACTAGGTTTAGAACCTTGGGAGTACTGCTGTTGTCTTGTGCTGCGTATTTGCATTTCCGATTGTTGTCTGTATATGGCATTGATCTCTGTTTTTATTACGTTAACTTGATTTTCTAGTCTAGTTGAGTTGTTGTATTTTAAAGAATTAAATAACGTTGAGTAAAGCGTTTCCAGTTCAGACAGTTTTGTGCATTGATTCTTGCGCATTATGGAGGAAAATCTATCAGTGAAATCTTTGATCATACCCTTTACCGACATCCATATTATTCTGGGGTCTTGCACCGAGTTTGCATTCTCCCGTAGGAATACTGTGAGAGCTTCTTTGAGTTGTGTAATGAATTCCTTGTTATTAAGCAGCATCGAATTAAAACGCCATCTTGGGGCCCGGGAAGATAGTATACCAAATGTTGCTTTTAGGAGTAAATAACAGTGATCTGATAGTGCATTGGGTATCATTTCCACTTCATATTTATCAAATAGTCTCGGGGATGCAAAGACATAATCAATTCTGGATAATGTGTTATGTCTCGCCGATCGACAAGAGTACTTTCAGGTCGTGGGATTAAGTGAACGCCATAAATCATTTACACCTGTAATCTTTGACCAATCCTTTAATGCTTTAGATGAATTTTTTTGTTCGCTGGAAAAGGCGAGGTAAGATTTGTCCATCCTTGGATTCCAAATGGCATTAAAATCTGCACCTATTATAAATGAGTAATCGGGATGGTTTAACATTTCATCGGTTAGTGTAGTGAAGAAACCCTCTTCGTACAAATTTGGGGCATATACCGCTGCCAACGCTATTTTCCTGTTATTGTGTACAATCCTAGCTATAGTTATACGCCCATCCGCATCCGACCATACCCCCTTTAATTCAATATTTAACTTACGTCTGACGACTATGGCTACACCTCGAGTTCTCGTACCAAAAGAAGAGTGACTAATATTATGGTATGTGTTATCCGCTAACGTATCTATGTCTTCCTCTAAAATGTGCGTTTCGCTTAGTAGAGCCACGTCCACATGTTCTTTTTTCATCAGTGTGAGCACGCTTTTGCGTTTGTGTTGTTTGTTTATCCCACCAGTGTTCCATATCATTATATTCAAACTAGCCATAATCTATGCATGTTTTTGTGTAGTTTTTGGTAATGCTTCTGGAGTGCGAAGCTACAATAGATGTACATCCAATTATTGAGGTCCCGTTGAGAGCCGAGCTTAAAAACATATATATATACAAATAAAAATCCCCTATTTTCCCCTCACCCAGAGAGTCGTACAGGCCTGTGTTCCAAAAACACATCCTCTGCGTATGACTCCCTCCCTTAGGCCACCGGATTGCCCAAACTGAGCTTTGTAATCCTAATCTTCCTATGCTAATTGCCATAGGATCTAACATTTTCATTCTAATACAATAGAATGTCGCTTTTGGTCTTGCGCCTTCCCTTACTGTACTGAAATATTATGAAAAATGAAAAAAAAAAAAAAACGTTCATCGATATATTCATTTGAACCCTCTACTAACTTATGTAGGAAACATCAGAAAAAAGGAAAAGATTGTAGAGAAACATTGACACCTTAATATGAAGAACAATGGGAAAGAACAATGTAAGATAAAAGAGAGAGAAAAAAAAAAGAGAAAAATAAGGAGTGAGAGATACAATAAAACTCAACGTGGAGAAGCCACTAGAACAGAATTGAGTAATTAGATAAAAGAGAAAAACAGAGCCTTTTAGAGCTACAATGTGCCAATCTCTACATCAGTGGAGTGATTACTTAAATTGTTAGAATAACCTTGTTGTGCTCATACGTTTAGGTGTGGTTGATTTTTTTTTTTTTTAGTTTTATTAAGGCCTGATTAAACTTCATTCAATTGATCATATGCTTATGCTTATACACACCGGATGTTAATGTTAGAGTTGCAGGCCTTCGTTGTTATGGTGCATTATATTCTAGAAGGTTGTAGAATACACTAGTTTATACTAACAGACTGTTGTTATGTTCCAGAATGATCTTCCTACCCAGGGTTCATGACTACTAGTATTATCGGGAGATTTCTAAGTGACCCAGAGCAGTCGAGCGATAAGCCCAGAATATTCCAGATTGTTCTTATTGTCAATGATGTGTTCTTGTCTCCACGGAGACCAGAGGCCTGAAAATATAATGCATTACGAATCATATTATACGCAATATGCCTTGGTGTAGTCGGCATGCATATCATCTGCTACTTTTGTTGAGCCCGGATAAAGTCATTATAATACTGATATACACAGAGAAAGAGAGAGATGAGAAGGCTTATCTGTTTTCAGACAGTGTTTCGTTCTGCCTTGGGGGTTCTGCTCCATGTCGATTCCAGTATTCCTCGGCTTCTTTAGGCGTGTGTAATCCTACCCTACGGCTGTCCCTGCCCACGATCGATAACAGCGCCGGGTATGCTAGCCTTGGTCTGAGGCCAGACATGAACAATTTCTGCATCACCTCCTTGTAGGGGAGACGCCGAACGATGGCCTCTTTGCAAAGATCCTCGTAGATAAATATTGAGTGTTCACCATGTTTCAGCTTCCCCCTTTGGTTGCGAGCAATTTTGATGATGTCATCTCTTATTGCAGTCTTCCGCAGAGTAACAATGATGACTCTTGGCCCGTTGCTTCTTTGATCCCGAGTACCGATTCTGTAAGCTTGGTCCACTGTCGGCACTGTGTTTAGAAAGTTGTTAGCCAAAATCTCTGATAGCACTGTTGGAAAGTTGTCGTCTGCGCAATTGACTGCTTCATCCAGTCCTACAATGCGGATGTTATTTCGCCTGTAGTAGCGTTGGGTTTCGAGTAGCCTCTCCATCGCTTCATCTTTAACATCTTGTATTTTCCTCCGGCATGCCTCTTCCACCCTTTTTATCTCCTTTGTTACCTCTGTCATGCCAACGTTGATGGTGTTCTCGTTCACTTTGACTGCCCGTGTAATATCTGTCACCGTATTCTCCACTGTCGTGATTCGCTCGGACTGTACAGCGACCGCTTTCTTAACTTCTTCTAATTTAGTATCGATGTGTTCGAATTTAGAATCGATGTGTAATTTGAAAGCGACCATCTGTTCTTTCATCAGGATAGTCAGTGAGTTGAAGTCGGGTGGTGTAATTGCACTGCTTGTGTCAGTTGGTGATATGGGTGCAGTGAGGGATCCGATGGATTTGTTTGCAATTATCTTCTCAAAATCACCTGCTTTATCTCTCACGGTACTTTTTCCTGTCGTTCCTGTTATGTTGACATCTATTGTCTCCCTCTCGGGGCCAATAGTCGATGGTCCCGGTGTATTCTCCTCTATATTCCCCTCGTCGGGGCTTGTCACCGACGGATCTGCAGCAACGTCGCCTGTTATTTTTTTTGAACGCGTTTCAATCTGCGCCGTTGGAGTTGCTGTTTCTTGTTTCTTTCCAATCTTTTCCTTATCCTTAACCATGTTGTCTTTTGATATAGTTAGTAGAAGGTCTTATCAATACATACGATGTGGTCTAATCTCTTTTGGTATTGTCCAAATAAGGTTTTTAAACGAAATTAACGTTAACGGGAGCGGAGCTATTACCAATTGCGTGCGCTACATAATGCAGCTAAACCGGAAGTTTTTGATTTTGTAACATCACAAATGTATGTTTATTTTGCAGCAATTCTTTGTCGTTGCCGCCATCTTTAGTGTTACAGCCCCCCACCCCTCTGGTGTAAAAGCATGGGGGACCCTGATGTAAACAAGACGAAAGTCTTTCTCTGGTCTGCCTCCCCTTAACAATTGTGTGTATTGAGCTGTACTGTATTGTACCCATTCTGCAATCTGTTAATAAAATGTTCAATCAATCCATCAAAACAGAGCTAAGATAGCTAACGTTAGCTAAGCTTAGTAGCAACAATTAGTTAGTAACTAATTACAACTTATGTACTTACTGACTGAGGTTCCCCACTCTCCTTCCAATCATCACTGTCATCAGTCTCAGAACAGTCTGAAAAGAGAAGATGGTCATCTCTAGTTGGTTCTAAATCACCAGCTGGATCTAAGTTACTGGCTGGTTCTGATACTCCACAGTCCTCTCCACCAGGTTCTGTTTTCATCTGACCAGTTGAGGTGCTGGGTAAAGAGTAAGCTTCTCTGTTTTTCTCCCTCTGGGTTTGAAGAGGCTGGAAGGACAGAGCGTTCTCTTGACCATCTTCACATTTCACTGGGTCTACTGTCAATAGAGAATACTACTAGAGAATATTAATTTAGCCAGACAGTACAGTTACTCAAAATGGCAGACACTCCATTAACTGCGCGGGACAGGGATACAAGTTGAACAAGCATCAGTTTAATGTTAATAGTAAACATAATTATATAACACAGCTCTCCTTTAATACTTTAATATCAGTGTCACAATGTCCGCGGTAACGATAGTTCCTATGCTACAGGTACCCGAACCGGTGGAGCTCTGAATGGAGTGGATTGAGACGAAGCACGCAGAACAGGGAAAGCAAGATGGTGGCTGGAAACGGTGGTTCTCTCTAGAGCTCCGGCTCCAGAGAAACTGTAGACTGTTGGGATAATCCTGTCGTCGCTGGGAGAATGGGTCTCGTACGGACCGGTCCTTGTATTCCTAGCGCCCGATGGCAGGATTAATAGCCATTAGTCCAAGCGCCCGTTGGCATGGTTGATAGCTAGTTAGTTAGCCCTTGGTGCTAGGCTAACCCGCATGGAGTCTTTGATGAATAGTTACGTCCAGAACGTCGCTGAGTTCAACTATAAGTCTCTCCAGTCTCCACGTTACTTCGCTTACACAAGTCACTATACGGTGCCAATAATGGCTCGACAGTATTATAGTTGTATCTAATTAGCCGTATGGCTCTCTATAACGATACACTGCTCTCGGTCTGTGTACAACTGCACCAGACGTCTTCTCTCTCGCTCAGCTAGTTTTCCTGTTAATGCTGCTGCTGCACGTCTTCTACACAACACACTCTATCTTAGTTCCCTGTTGGACTCCACCTGTTCACCTGTACAGAATCAATGCGCTCGCTCCCTTGAACGGGCATGCCTGAACATGTTCTGAAAACATGTCTAGGGGGGCGTGCGCCCTGGCGCCTACGGCGTTAAGAATGGGACATACAATAGGCGAATGATGCATACTGGTAGGTAAACAGATGACGTAAAGATATATATCTTATATATATAAACAATATATAAGTTATACAAATAATAATAAACGCAGACTCTATGTTTTAATCTGGACCTTCAGAACAAGTGTTGTCAAAAATATCGATTCTGAATATCGATTCTGAATATTTAAAAGTGTCTGTAGAGGCAGAAACCGACTTGGTGGATTTATATATTATTATATATATATTATATATATATATTAGAACCATGCACTGAACCATTTATATATGTATTATATTATATATATATATTAGAACCATGCACTGAACCATTTATGTTTGGACACTAGGGGGCTCACCACCCAATAACTATAAATAGCCAAGGTGATCAATGGAATCTTGTGCACCTGCCGAGGTTTTACCTTCAAACGCTACTGTTTCACTGTTGGAACTGACCACAGAGCAATTGACGACTGTTCTGTTTAACCCTTAATTCACTATCATTTACCCTTGGACAACAATAAACCCTGTATACCGAACCGGCGGCAAATTTGGACATTCAATTCATTCAACATCACAACTTTGGTACAGCGTGAAAAGGCACAATAGCAGGTGCATCGTGGACGACTGTCAGCACACAGAGGAATGACAGTCGGCCACTACAGTGTCAATACTAATTTCCCGCAATATTGATACTTTCGCTCTCTCGCTCTCTCTCTCTCTGTCTCCCTCTCGGTCTCTCTCGGTCTCTCTCTCGGTCTCTCTCTCTCACTCGGTGTGTTGCATCGTGCAGTTTGTGACGTGTGTACTAAGCTTATAGAGTTCGATTCAAATAAGGCAAAACTGCAAATCTGCATATCGTGCTTGAAAAATTAACCTGGCTTTAAGCTTGTTTATCGGGTTCCAGGGGTATTTTATGCATTTTCCCTGTTACTGCCAGGTGTACGACTGTACAGGTGCATTGCCAAGTTTCAAGTTTCTTTAATAGTTGTCATACAGAAGTACAGAATACTTTTATACAAAATGCTTCTTACTGTTACGCTCCAGAGACTGTGCTAGACAAGATAAGTATGAAATAAAATAGTATAGCATGTAAAATAGAAGTAAAAATAGAGGTCACAGTGTTCATGTACAATGTTCGATGCAGAATAGAAGACCATACAATATACAATATACTATGCAATGTACTAATATACAATACTATATAGTGCAAAGCAGAAATGGGATGAGGTACAATTTAGGTACAATTTACAGTAAGGTGTACGAGTTGTAGTGCAAATCCTTTACCAATAAATATAAAGTGTGTTTAGGTGATTTAAAGTGTGGAGAGTGGGTGCTGCAGTGTGTTTGTTTAAAGTGAGTGTGTGCGTGTGGATGTGTGTGCTGTGTGCATTTGATGGTTGTTGCATAGTGTTTATTGTTCGTTGAGCAGCCTGATGGCCTGGGGATAGAAGCTTCTTCCGAGTCTTTCTGTGCTTGCCTTGAGACTCCGGTATCGCTTGCCTGACCGCGCTATTATTTAAGAATACGTTGACTGTATGCCCAGCCTCGGGCAGCGCTATTATTTAAGAATACGTTGACTGTATGCACACAAAAAAATAAAAAAAATTATTAACACTTTGGGTGCCGGCCAAAAATCCGGAAAATGACTGTGGGTTGCCAGGATTCCTGGGCGATTCTAGCATATCTCATGATCTTAGCGGAGCTATTTCTATATTTTATATTATAACTATGGGGAAATGGTTGGGCTCATTTGAAGACGACAAGTTGATGTACACAATGCAAAAAACCGTTTGTTTCTGCATGTCTTCGTTCGTTCACAATTACAAGTTAAAAACGTCAACAAAAGATAAAAATACAGGTAAATTCTTTAGAACAGGAGTTACAGGCACTTTTATGAATGGTGTGCCGGCGGGGTGATAATAGGTACTGAACGTGTTATAAAGCAATTTAGACTGGGATGGATGGATGGATGGTTTGATTGATTGATTGTTTGACAGATTGTTTTATTGGTTTGATTGATAGAATGTTTTATTGTTTTGTTGATCGTTTGATTCATAGATTGATTTGTTTGATTGATTGATTAATTTGTTGGTCGTTTGATTGATAGAATGTTTGATTGTTTTGTTGGTCGTTTGATTCATAGATTGATTTGTTTGATTGATTGATTGATTTGTTGGTCGTTTGATTGCTAGAATGTTTGATTGTTTTGTTGGTCTTTGCTTGATAGAATGTTTGATTGTTTTGTTGATCGTTTGATTCATAGATTGATTTGTTTGATTGATTGATTACTTTGTTGGTCGTTTGATTGATAGAATGTTTGATTGTTTTGTTGGTCGTTTGATTCATAGATTGATTTGTTTGATTGATTGATTAGTTTGTTGGTCGTTTGATTGATAGAATGTTTGATTGTTTTGTTGGTCGTTTGATTCATAGATTGTTTGATTGATTGATTGATTGGTTTGATTGATTGATTGTTTTGTTGGTCGTTTGCTTGATAGAATGTTTGATTGTTTTGTTGGTCGTTTGATTCATAGATTGATTTGTTTGATTGATTGATTGATTTGTTGGTCGTTTGATTGCTAGAATGTTTGATTGTTTTGTTGGTCGTTTGCTTGATAGAATGTTTGATTGTTTTGTTGATCGTTTGATTCATAGATTGATTTGTTTGATTGATTGATTACTTTGTTGGTCGTTTGATTGATAGAATGTTTGATTGTTTTGTTGGTCGTTTGATTCATAGATTGATTTGTTTGATTGATTGATTAATTTGTTGGTCGTTTGATTGATAGAATGTTTGATTGTTTTGTTGGTCGTTTGATTCATAGATTGATTTGTTTGATTGATTGATTGATTGATTTGTTGGTCGTTTGATTGATAGAATGTTTGATTGTTTTGTTGGTCGTTTGATTCATAGATTGTTTGATTGATTGATTGATTGGTTTGATTGATTGATTGTTTTGTTGGTCGTTTGCTTGATAGAATGTTTGATTGTTTTGTTGGTCGTTTGATTCATAGATTGTTTGATTGATTGATTGATTGGTTTGATTGATTGATTGTTTTGTTGGTCGTTTGCTTGATAGAATGCTTGATTGTTTTGTTGATCGTTTGATTCATATATTGATTTGTTTGATTGATTGATTGATTTGTTGGTCGTTTGATTGATAGAATGTTTGATTGTTTTATTGATTGTTTGATTCATAGATTGTTTGATTGATTGATTGATTGATTGATTGACAGTCCGACTGACTGACAAACTTGAAATGCAGTAATACTATTATATCGATCAGGTGGGAATATATTGTATTGATCAGGTTAGTAGATATTGTACCGATCAGGTATTATAGATCATGTGCATGCAATAAACTAAACAAAAAAACATTTTGACTGTTTCTCATTCATGTACTGTGCATAATCTGCTCCTGTGTTGTAGACACACTGTGTTGCTCTGTACCTACCTGTTTTCCAATTTATTCGTCCATACATGATAAACACATTCATAAAGTAATAATATCTTGTATTGATAATATATCAATAAGTTTCACCTGGAAATACTACTACCTCATCAACCACCATGCCTGGCGCTAATGAACAAGTAAGTTATAACTACTGGTGTAGGTCCAGAAAACATTATTATAAAATACAGAATACTTTACAATGCAGAAAACTTGAAACTTTGATGCCATGAACATTTTTATTGTAAAATATGTTCAATAAACTGGGTGACAAGTCATCAGTACCAACCATTGTTGCTGTGCATTATATGCTGGTAACATTCACAGTATAAAATTATGGTAATTTACCAAGACAATACCTTATAAAAAGTGAACACTGGCTGATGATAACCAACCATTGTTTCAGTGCATTTAGGAGTTTGTTGGTAACATTCACAGTATAGGATTATGGTAATTTACCAATACAATACCTTATAAAAAGTGAACACTGGAGGATAATCAACCATTGTTTCAGTGCATTTAGGAGTTTGTTGGTAACATTCACAGTATAGGATTATGGTAATTTACCAATACAATACCTTATAAAAAGTGAACACTGGAGGATAATCAACCATTGTTTCAGTGCATTTAGGAGTTTGTTGGTAACATTCACAGTATAGGATTATGGTAATTTACCAATACAATACCTTATAAAAAGTGAACACTGGAGGATAATCAACCATTGTTTCAGTGCATTTAGGAGTTTGTTGGTAACATTCACAGTATATGATTATGGTAATTTACCAAGACAATACCTTATAAAAAGTGAACACTGGCTGATGATAACCAACCATTGTGTCAGTGCATTTAGGAGTTTGTTGGTAACATTCACAGTATAGGATTATGGTAATTTACCAATACAATACCTTATAAAAAGTGAACACTGGCTGATGATAACCAACCATTGTGTCAGTGCATTTAGGAGTTTGTTGGTAACATTCACAGTATAGGATTATGATAATTTACCAAGACAATACCTTATAAAAAGTGAACACTGGAGGATAACCAACCATTGTTTCAGTGCATTTAGAAGTTTGCTGGTAACATTCACGTCACATGAACTACAGGGCATATCTTACTTGGTCTCTCGCATCGATGACTGCATTGTCCATTGATAAATGGATGAAGCGCCAGATGATCTGTGGACCAAAAAATATCCAATACATGCTTCCAAAGTATATAAATAATAGGCCAATGGACTGCATTAGAAAAGTGTGGTATGTTACCTACAGTATATACTTTTATAAACTGGGTGACTGTCAGCAACCATTGGTTCTGTGCAAACGGTAAAAATGAATGCAAATTATGAATGGAGTCGATACAGCTAGATCGCTAACATAACGTCTCATCTGCAAGTGGTCCAAACATGCCTATGCAATATCGACAACCGTGGCCCAAATACATGTGTTCAACGCATTTGTCTTGTACAGAAAACAGTGCAACTACCCATACACTATACTATACTATACTACAATATACTATACTATACTATACTACACTATACTATACTATACTACACTCAGCTAGCTATACTATGTACCGGTACACATGGTTCTGTCTGTATCACACAATGATGGATTATTTAGAAGTAATCTGTACTTCTGTGTGCCGGATTATTTAGAAGTAGTCTGTACTTCTGTATGACAACTAATAAAGAAACAATTTAGAGAAATCCCTCTTTGTGTGGTACAGAGTGAAGCATTTGTCACGATGCAGGGGGACTTTGCACGATGTGCAAAAATATCTGGTCTCACTCCTGATGCCACGCCTACTGCAGACACGACATTTCCTACACGGTAGCTTTTTCTTGGGGGTGGCTTTGTATGCAACCATTACATGCTTCACAAAGCCACCCACTAATCTGCTCTGCGGGTCCCCCAGTGGGGCCCTAGGGTCGACACGCCCCACCTGCTCAGCCCCTGCCTCCTCCTCATCCCCACCCCCTGCCTTCTCCCCTGCCTCCTCCCCTGCCTCCGCCTCCGCTGTCACCCCAGGAATCTTCTTCTCCTTACCGTCTGTGTAGGTCCGCGCCACAGCCCTGGTGAACCGGAAGAGGTTGTAGTAATGCCCTTGTGGGTGCTTTTTTTTGTACAAGACAAAAGCGTTGAAGATACATATTTGGATCAGATACATCACAAACTTTTTGGTCCACTTTCCAGTCTTACGTGTAACCGGATAGTACGATATATTTTGATCCAGCTGATCGACGCCGTTCATGAATTTATTGTACTCCATGATTGATGATGGCTTGAGCATCTCCACCCTCAGCGCTTTGCCCTTCTTCTGCTTCTGCCACACCATCGCCTTTTCCATGGTGTCCTCGTGGAAGCTGCTGATGGTCTTCACGATTCTCTTATCGCGCCATGCCACGATCAGGACCTCCTTGTTGTTGACCGCACTGCGCTCCCCCACACCGATGTCACGTTTGGTCACGTTCTTGATGATGGCTGGCTCGCCCCGGTGCTTCCTGAGGGTACCACAGACGTCGGTCCTCAACTGTCGGAGCCTGGCGGACATACGTACCGAGTTGTAGAAGTTGTCCATAAAGAGCGTATAGCCGGCCCCAGACAGACGTCCAAGCAGACCGACGACCGTGTCCCCCAGGAGCGAGCCTTCCCGACAATATGGCTTAAATGAAAAGCAATATCCTGTGCGAGATTCGCACAGGAAGTAAGACTTGATACCATAGCGGGTGGGCTTGTTTGGGTTGTAGACCCGGAAGGTCAGGCGGCCTCGCCATGCCATCACCCCCTCGTCAATGGCGAGCTCGCGTTCAGGCTGGTACAGCTCCTTGCACCTCGTGTTTACATGGTCAACAACACTGCGTACTTTGCACAATTTGTCTCTAACTTCCAGGGAAGTATTGTCCGCAAAGTGGAGGAATCGCCAGATCAATTGAAACCTGTTGCGTGGCATGGTATCAGAGTAGTACGGTGTGTACATCATGTTGTCAGTGGTCCACATCTGGTCCACGTGAGGCTTCCGCAGGACACTGCTAAGGAAATTGAGTCCGAGGAACTTCTTCAGCTCCTTCAATGTGAGGGGCTTCCAAAGCAGTGCCCTGCTACTGGTTAGCGTGGGGTCCAGCCGGGCAATGGACTGCTCAGCGTAGAGGTTGGACTGGGCAACAATGGAGTTCAGAAAAGCATCTGTCAGGAACAGATCCATCCATTTCGCAGGCCGGTAAGATTTGAGTGCCTTGGCGTCCTGGAGCAACCCCGGTTGGGCTGTGAAGGGGATCCTGTGAGGCACCCAGCCCTCACGAGACCAGGCATTCTCCTCTTCCTGGCGGATCGCAGCCCTGCTCTTCGCTCCTCCGCGTCGCACGCCACGACCTGTCAATTATACAAATATACTATAACACCCCTACTGTAGACATTCATATGCCACGTAGTTACAAACTGTGTGTGAGTGAATGAGTGAGTGTGTGTGGGGTTCAGATGTCAGAGCTGGACGTGGTGTGGGGGTCAGAGGTCAGAGCTGGAAGTGGTGTGCAGAGTGAGGCCAACTTACCGCTCTTAGATGTGCGTTTCCGCCCTGCAACGGGTTCCGGCATGTCCAGACTAGCATCCAGTTCTAGAATCACATGATGTAATACATTACACTAGGGCAACGTATTGTCATTGTATTTACCACCATCACCACCAGGCCAGGCCCTGCAGCAGCCAGTCACCACCAGGCCCAGGCCCTGCAGCAGCCAGTCACCACCAGGCCCAGGCCCTGCAGCAGCCAGTCACCACCAGGCCCAGGCTCTAGCAGCAGCCAGTCACCACCAGGCCCAGGCTCTAGCAGCAGCCAGCTACCACCAGGCCCAGGCTCTAGCAGCAGCCAGCTACCACCAGGCCCAGGCTCTAGCAGCAGCCAGTCACCACCAGGCCCAGGCTCTAGCAGCAGCCAGTCACCACCATGTACAATTACCTGCAGGAGTAGAATGTGATCCTATGTCGTTGCCAGTCTCAGCGTCACTATCTGTAGGGTCTGCGCCAGAATCTGAATTGGATTAAATTCATTCAGTAAGTAAGTCTCATAAAACACAATAGTAATACATTTACACATACATAAATGTAGTTAGTACATACCCAAGCATGTTGGTGTATTGGCCCCAGATTCGGTGTCTGAGCCTGTATGAACACAAAATAAATCAGCGGCCATTGTACATCAAAGCATGTACATGTGTGTGTGTTGTAATCAATGGAATTTTACATATGCTACACAACCATGCATTTAAATATAGGCCTCACCATGTGCCCATGCCCTTGTGTGTGTGTGTATGTGTGTGCTGTAATCAATGGAATTTGCATATAGAGGCCTCACCATGTACTGCGAAGTTCAAAGGTGTTGGAGAGGATTCATGCCTTTTGATCTTGTGTGTGTGTGTGTGTACACACACTGCACACACACACACACACACACACATACACACACATCAAAGGGCATGGGCACATGGTGAGGCCTGCATCTACACACACACACACACAGCCATGCAACCTAAAGGTAGACAACTTCAAAGGGCTGGCATCTACACACACACACACACACACACACAGCCATGCAACCTAACGTGTAGCAGCACATGGTCATCAACTATATCGATTTGAACATGCATGTGTGTACATATCAGAGTCGTGATAGCATTGATTACAGCACACACACACACACACACACACACACACATCAAAGACTTGTACCATCGCCAACACCTTTGAACTACTGTATGGCGAGGCCTGCATCTACACACACATGCAACCTAAAGCTAGACAACTTCAAAGGGCTGGCATCTACACACACACACACACACACACAGCCATGCAACCTAACGTGTAGCAGCACATGGTCATCAACTATATCGATTTGAACATGCATGTGTGTACATATCAGAGTCGTGATAGCATTGATTACAGCACACACACACACGTACACACACACACACACACACACACATCAAAGACTTGTACCATCGCCAACACCTTTGAACTACTGTATGGCGAGGCCTGCATCTACACACACATCCATGCAACCTAAAGCTAGACAACTTCAAAGGGCTGGCATCTACACACACACACACACACACAGCCATGCAACCTAACGTGTAGCAGCACATGGTCATCAACTATATCGATTTGAACATAAAACAATATTCACATTGCAACATGACATACCACGTCGACCACCACCACGTCGTCCCACGTCTGACTCGTGTGATGAATCAGACCCATAACACCTCCGACCCAAGCCGAGATCATCGTCAGATGATTCCGGAGCTAGAATATAATAAATGCATATCAGCGTTGGTTTGGCGAACTAACGTTACATAGTCACAGTATACAATGATTCAAATAAGCGTTAGGTAAATCATCAAATACACGTTTCACACACACACACACACACAATCACATGCATATCGCCGTTGGTTTGGCGAACTAACGTTACATAGTCACAGTATACAATGATTCAAATAAGCGTTAGGTAAATCATCAAATACACGTTTCACACACACACATATATATATAAGACCGTGTAATTACCTGGTGGTTCCCAATCGGCGCTCCCATCAGATTAGTGGGCGGTCGAATCGCTGTCCCCTGACTCGGATGAAGAAGATATGACCACCGCAGCCTTCCTCTTCCTCGAACTGCGTCGGGGTGAGCCGGTCCCGGTCCCGGGGCGAGACGCGTTGCTGGGCCCAGCAACGGTCTCACGGCTCTCTCCGATCGGAGCTACCAAAGACGTTGGTGCTGCTGCTGCTTGAACAACCGCGGGTCCAAACGCCAGCTTCGTCTGAACAAAGCGACCCGCCGCCGGATTGTCCCCTCGCTTACCTACACTACGTCTCTTCATACTGATCTAATAATCTAAATGAAACTACTAACTGATCAAACTACTATTACTACTACTGAAATAGACTACCTAGACTACACACTAATCCCTCACAATAGTACTACTACTTAGCACGACTAAGTACTTTCTAAAGCACAGCTGAAACCTTACAATTAGTCTGATACTACCACTATACTGTATAACACTATAAATATAGACTATAGGCTGATCTCAATTAAAATATCTCTCTCAATCTCTCTCTCTCTATCGCTCTATCTATCTCTCCCTCTCTCTCTCCTCCAAAACCTCGTCGATTCTGGGATCGCGCAAACGTTTTATACCTGTGGTTACATTGGCCAGGTATGCTGGCCAATCAAATGCCAGATTCATTGTGGGGTACAATATTCCCCCTATTGTGATAGTGTTAGAAAATAGGGGGACACTGCCACCTAGTGAAATTTGAGAGGAAATGCAGTTTCCGGTTCAAATTTTCTGCCAAAAGCTCGGCGGTGAAGTTCAGACGGGGAAAATCGAAAAAAGATGTAAACAGATCGAAGACGCTGTAACGCGTCTTCGGCACCTTGAGCATGGCCGGGAAAGATGTGAAAAGACGTTTCCTGGCACCCAAAGTGTTAACATATAGGCTGCGCTAGCTGCCGGAGCTAGGCTAGCAGACAGGGCTGGACTAGCAAAGGAGAACAAGCTAGCTGGAAGGACAGTCCTAGCTGTGGGGAACTGACCCTGCTAGCTGAAGGGGCAGTCCTAGCAGTGGGGAGACTGACCTTGCTAGCTGAAGGGGCAGTCCTAGCAGCGGGGAGACTGACCTTGCTAGCTGAAGGGGCAGTCCTAGCAGCAGGAAGACTGACCTTGCTAGCTGAAGGGGCAGTCCTAGCAGTGGGGAAACTGACCTTGCTAGCTGAAGTGCTAACTGCTACAGGGACAGTACCAGTTACTGGGCTTGTGCTAGCTGCCGGGGCAGTGAGGGCCGCGGGGCCTATGCTAGTAAGACTAGCTGTGGTGCTAACTGCTACAGGGGCCGTACTAGCTACTGGGCTTGTGCTAGCAGCCGGGACAGTGAGGGCCGCAGGGCCTATGCTAGTAAGACTAGCTGAGGTGCTAACTGCTACAGGGGAGCTAACGAGGCTAACAGGGGAGCTAACAGGGGAGTCAACAGGGGTACTAACAGGGGAGTCAAACAGAGGAACTAACAGGGGAAACTAAACAGGGAAGCTAACAGGGGAACTAAAAAGGGCAAACTCACATACACTGTCTGTGCTGGCTGGGGTCGTCGATGGGTCGGGTCGTACTGTTATGGTTTGTAACCGACCCCAATCGCACAACACAAGACAGGTATGAGAGTAAGCCAAAACAGGGCATTTATTCATTACATAACAAAAGGCGGCACTGTCCCTTTAAGGGAGAACACAAAAACACTGGAGTCAAAGAATATAGGGAAAGGACAGGGACAGGGACAGAGGCCCGGAGAGGCGGGCTGGAGACAGGGACAGAGAACAGGGTTAAGGCCTTGGACAGGGCGAGGGCCAGAGCTGCTTACAGGGATGGCAGGGTTCCGACGGCGGAGGCCTGGCACGGAGATCCTCCTCGGAAGCTGCAGACGGGCAGCGCAGAACACCGGGGTCCCAGAGGACCGGGGCGAAGAGACGCATCCTCCCGTGGAATAGGAAGCGATGCGCGCCGGCTTGACGTCTGGAGTGGGAGCGCGCCGGCTTGACGTCTGGTCTGGAGTGGGAACACTGGAAAACCTCCCGTAGAGGATTAGAGAGCGCAGACGGTGTCCCACTCCAGGCAAACGGCGACAGGTGGTGATGGCTGGCACGTCGTCTCACGCCGGAGACGCGGCAGGTGATGGTAACGTCCAGGACTCCATGAACACTGAACACAGATAAAGATACAGAGTCCAGAACACCGAACCAGCATACAGAACGACCCGACCAGGACTGGAGGGGAGGTCGAGGTATTTAAAGCCCTCTGGGGCGCTAATCATAAACTAATGACAGCTGTGAAAGGTAGTCCAAGGGTGGGGGCTGTTGAAGAGCAGAGGAGAGTAAAACATCGCAAGGGTGGGGGCTGTTGAGGAGAATAGACAGGGAAAGTCCAAAGGTGGGGGCTGGTGAGGTGAGGAGACAGGGAATTAAAGGTCCAGGGAACAGGCGAAACCTCACAGAAACAGTCTAAATGGGTTTTAACATTTTAGTTTATTTCATGCATATTATGATCTGTAATACCTGATCGGTACAATATCTACTAACCTGATCAATACAAGATATTCCTACCTGATCGATATAATAATAGTCTTACAATGAATAAATGAAAACTTTATTTAACAGATTGCAGAATGGGTACAATACAGTACGGCTCAATACACACAATTGTTAAGGGGATGCAGACCAGAGAAAGACATTTGTCTTGTTTACATCAGGGTCCCCCATTTTCAATTCATATTGACATTTATGACATACACAACATACATGACATTTATGGCATAGGGACATACAGGTATTTCAAATTTGTTTATTTGTAATAGTAAAATACAGACTCATAATGCAATGTTTTCCCTGTGATTCAAGAAATGACCAGTCTAAATTGGTTTATAACACGTTCGGTAACTTCGCACACCCCCCCCCCCCCCATGTTGGTTTTGATAAAGGAAGGAGGCGTGTTCGAGATTGATTTCGGCTCGCCTCAAAAGTAGACGAGATTAGACGAGTGCAGCCGCGGGAGGAGTCAGAACGTCGGACACTTCAGATTTGACAACAGCCTCTCGTCTAGTCTCGCATGGCAGATACGCGTTCACGTCACCACACACACATACACACCTGTCCAGCTCATTATAATGCGATGGCCATGTGCAAAATTAGATTAGATTCAAATGTACAGCACACCATATACTGCTATAGTGGAATATACTATTCATATACCATAATGTATACCATCTTGTTGCATGCTCCTGGCCACCGCAGCGGCGCACACACAACACGCAACTTGAAGTTTATCATGATGATATGATGATAACTTTATTTGAAGAAGCTCTTGGTACCCAAACTCCTGTATCCAATAATAATAATAATAATAAATATATCTGATAGACGGGTAGACGGGACCCGTACTGTAATAAAGTTTTCAATCAATTCCAGGCCGCGACCCTCTCTCCAACCGTATTGTACCCATTCTGCAATCTGTTAATAAAGTTTTCAATCAATAACTCTCTACAATCGCACGTCTCAACCGTACTTGGTCAAGGGGGAGGGGCTAGGCCCAATGTCAGCACAGACGTACTTCGAGACAATATGCAAAATATGCTGTACAGCCCTGTACTGAGAGAGTGAGAGAGAGATCGGGAGTGAGA
This sequence comes from Notolepis coatsorum, assembly GCF_963971535.1. Taxonomy (NCBI): domain Eukaryota; kingdom Metazoa; phylum Chordata; class Actinopteri; order Aulopiformes; family Paralepididae; genus Notolepis; species Notolepis coatsorum. Next base: position 203,660,208 of record NC_140167.1, read on the forward strand.
GAGAGAGAGAGAGAGAGAGAGAGAGAGAGAGAGAGAGAGAGAGAGAAGAGAGAGAGAGAGAGAGTAGAGATCAGAGCTGTGGAGAGAGAGAGAGAGAGAGAGAGAGAGAGAGAGAGAGAGAGAGAGAGAGATAGAGAGAGAGAGAGAGAGATCGGGAGGATGTGCGTGTTTGGAAACCTGGCTGCTGATCATATTGATTGATGGCGATGGTGATAGTTGTACTGTAACTGTACCTACTTAAACGCTATTGTTTCACTGACACACACAGTAGGCTACTCAGTGTGTGGTTTTTGCGATGCTTGCGCACGCGCGTGTTTGTGTGCTGTGTGATTGTGATACCTTGTTACATGTTAATTTTTCGACCCACCTGGAGAAAAATGCACAAGTCGCCACTGGTATCCACCCTTTTTTGCCTTGGGAAAGCTCATTCGGTAGGCAGGCGCTCCCAAAGCTGTTGTAGCTTGCTGGCGGTTGGCATTTTCATTGAAATGCATTGCAGCTAGGTATAGTCTGAATGGAAAATTTCGATAAGCAATATATTTCTAGTCGATCTATGAGGTTATTTGCAACATAATGAGTTATTCGACACATCAGGAGTCAATAATTAGTCATTTGTACACAATATAAAATACCTGCAAAGCATTCCAATGTATGAAAAGACAACGTTCTTCAGGGCAAACCGTAAAATGACACTGTGATAGGACTCCAGTGAAGACGTTTGATGGTGTGGACTGAGTTTAGAGACATCTTTGAGGATCATCGTGTTCAGGAGCACCTTCTCGAGCTGGTGGGCCGGTTTTGAGTCTAAAGGTAAAAAGAAATTGCATTCAGAGTACAGATATTTCATTAGAGTATATTACAGTAGATTAGAATTATTCCAGCAAGTATACATTTGTAAATCACACCAATCTAGAATGAGAACAAATAAATACGTTGAATATATAATCATGATGAAAGACGGACAGACATACAGAGGTCTTTTGAGAATAGCAACTTCTGACACGTAACCATAGTGTGTACATACCAGGCTTCACCCACTTGCTGCTATCTCTTGACAAACGGTCGTCATGAAAACAAAGTGGATAGAGTGGGTCTTCATGTTCATGTACATTCATCATGTGATTGAGGGATGACTTCCACTTGGCCACCCTCTCAGGCCCTGTCTTGGATGTGGCAGCAGTCCAGTATAGGTGGTTTGATAAGTGTTGGCGCCACTTCGTCACCACCAAACAGTCATTATCCTGTGCCACCTTGTCAAGCTTCTTAGACAAGCCTAGTATTTGAATTTAGCAGAACATAACAGTCGTCAACCACTCTATTACGTAATGGATTTACTTACCAAGCTATACATTTGTTGTTTACACCGCTTAATTTTAGACCTTTGATATCATGCATATCTAAACAGAACAGGACAACAACATCATAAGAGATTGAATGTGTGGTGCCTTTTGACATAGTGTCATACCTTTGGACACATGCCACACGTCATAGAAGTGTTTGATGCCCAGATCTCTCAGGTACTTTTGAATCTGGGGGTGGCGGGCTGTGACGATACAGTCCAATGTCGCACTACTGTCCTTCAGAAGAGCAAGGCTTCGCTTCAATCCCTCCTTCTTCATGTGGTAACTCCCGCCAACCTTATTTCTCTGTTGAGGTACAACAAGCAAGGCAAGAGAGACAGACTAATGAAATAGCCTTTTCCAAATAGTCACCTGTGTTAAAAACACTTCATCCCCCATCCCACAGAGCACTTTTCCATTTCCTAACCCCCCCCCCACACACACACACACACACACAGCCAGACCACTTCACACCTCCAGCGATTCAAGATTCAAGAGGGAGAGCTTTGTGAGACGTGTTTGAGCACAATGGAGGGTGTGGTGTCTTTGACTTGTTGTATACACACCTGAACGAGCTGGACGTCTATGACATGATTGGTGTCAAGGTCCATCACAGAGTAACTTCCGTACTTTGCACTATGGCCTGTGGACATACAGGAGTATAATAACAATTTCAATCAATGTAGTGCAATATTAAAAATTTATTCATAAAGTAGAAATCTGACATTGGGGAGCTGTTTGATACTCATCAATTGATGCATATTATTAACTGGAAATGCTTCTAACCTGGAGAGACTGCGCGCATGTCACCTCCAATGATGACCTTCTCCTTCTGGCTCAAACGTGCAAGCGTCACCTCCTGTTCAGTTTTCCATTTACTTATAACAGCAGGTTCCAAGAACATCTTGGCGTGTCCCCGAAACGCTCTGTACTTGATTGTCTTGACGCGTAACGCGTTGAGAACCTAATATTTTTTAATACAAGAAAAGAATAAATGAATAACGCTTTGTTAATATGCATGTGTGAAACACAAACAAAATGAAAACATAATGGATATATGACTTATGCAATCAAATACCTTCTCCATTTGGGTGAAAGATGAGCCGGTAAAAAACACAGCAGCTGAAAGCTGTACATTTCCAGCTGGTGTGCTCCCAATCAATGGCTGACTGGACCACTTTCTGCTATATTTGCAACTGGAGCAGAGCTGGCTGACAGCCAAGAAGGTCCCTCGCGTAGTCTTCTTGACATGACATGCAGCATCGCACACCGGACACTTTTGGAATAACTGTAGTAGACAGTCTTCGTAAACAATGTATTTCTGGACCTCATAGATGGGTTGTGATGGTTGCCTGCTCGCTCAAGGGATGAGCGTAAGAAAAAGGAAAATAGAAACACAAATAAATAACGTCATCGACAGCACAACTGGCACATCTATACAGCTTTACTATTTACCGGTTATGGAGATTTTTCTAAGAACTTACGCTAGAATCGAGGGCTCACTCATCAATGAGTCAATGTTGAACGTGGAATCATGAGGCTCTGGAACCTCTATGGAGCTGTAGGACACTTCATCATCCTCATCGGACTCCTTACTGGGTCGAAAGGCCTTCACAGGTGTTGAGGTGGAGGGTGCCTGTTGACTAGACCAGTAGCCTGGGGTTCCAACTCCGACAGCTACAGAGACCACTTTTGCCTGAACAGCTATTTAGAAAACATAGTTTACATTAAAAAAGAAATTAAGTGATGTGGCCAATGTGTGCAATCTATCACAGATTGTGAATGCACCAACCAGAGTTAACATCAGGTGCACAGGAAGATCTTCAACTTGCATTGATCACATTTTCACAAACTCTGTGGAGATGTGTTCAAAAGTAGTATCTGTGCCAGTAGGCTTTAGTGATCATAACATTATTGCAGTAGCAAGGAAAACTAAGGTGCCAAAAGCTGGGCCTAAAGTTATATACAAGAGAATGTAAAATAATTTCAATGAAAATGTGTTTGTTGAAGACTTGAACGAGATACAATGGGATAATGTGACTGAACTAACAAGTACAGAGAATGCCTTACAATTATTTATGAAACTGTTCTCATCCATCTGTGACAAACACGCCCCTATGAGGAAATTAACAGTCAAAACAACTAAAGCCTCTTGGCTTGATTTGGAGTTGAGAAGCTGTATGAAAGAGAGGGATCAATTGAAAAAGGATGCTATTGCATCCGGTGGCTCGGATGATTGGCAGGCCTACCGTTTTCTGAGAAACAAAGTCACCAAAATGAATACACAGAAGAAAAAACAATACTATAAATCCAAATTTGAAGAAATTAAAGGTGACAGCAAAAAGTTATGGAGAACCTTAAATGAGGTCATGGGAAATAATAAAACAAATACGATGCCCTCATTTATAGAAGCAGCTGGTGGATTTATTACCAAACCTCGAGATATAGCCAATCATTTTAATGATTATTTTATTGATAAGGTGGAGATGATAAGGAATCAAATGCTGCCAGTGGATGGTAAGCTGTCTGAATCAATAATTAAACAGCATATTATGCATACAAAAAAATGTGAATTTGATTTTATGGATATAAATCTAGAGCAAATGGAAAAGCTTCTCTTGTCCATACAGTGTGACAAACCTTGTGGTCATGATAACTTAGATGGTAAACTGCTCCAGCTGGCAGCCAGAATTGTAGCAAAGCCACTGTGTCATATTTTTAATCTATGTCTAAGTGAGGGTGTTTTTCCTCAAATGTGGAAGATAGCTAAGGTCACTCCACTTCCAAAAAATGCTAAACAGCCTTTTAATGGAGCAAATAGTCGACCTATTAGTATCTTGCCAGTTTTAAGCAAAATCATGGAAGGTGTTGTTTTTAAACAGATTCAGCATTACCTCTCAGAAAACAGTATAAATTCTCAATTCCAACATGCATATAAGGAGGGTTATTCTACATGTACAGCTTTAACACAATTAACAGATGACTGGCTACAACAAATTGACAGGAAGCGAATGGTGGGTACTGTACTACTGGATTTCAGTGCAGCTTTTGACCTCATAGATCACGAGTTGCTGCTCATAAAACTAACTGCATATGGATTCAGAACCTCAGCTGTTAACTGGATAAAAAGCTATCTATGTAACAGACATCAATGTGTTGTGTTTAATGGTACCCTGTCCAACTTTAAATCCCTACAGTGTGGAATTCCACAGGGAAGCTGCCTGGGGCCCCTCTTCTACTCCATTTTTACAAATGATTTGCCATGGGTATTAGAAAATACATGTATGGTTATGTACGCCGATGATACTACAATGTATGCATCATCAGACAAGACAGAAGAGCTTAATGAAGTCCTTCAGAGAGATTTGAACTTAGTGTCCACTTGGGTGTCTGAAAACAGGCTGAAGTTAAACATCTCAAAAACCAAGAGCCTAATATTGGGATCCAAGCATACTATAAGAAAAGACGTGAAGCTAAGTATATCTTTAGACGGAACAGCTATTGAGCAAGTTAGAGAGGCAAAGCTGTTGGGTGTCACACTTGATGGAACACTCTCATGGTCAACTCACACCAACAATGTGGTTGCCAAAATGAGCAGAGGTATTTCAATTATCAGAAGGTGTAGGTATTTTCTAGCCGATCTGATATTGAAGCAAGTGATACAGTCATTAGTTCTTTCTCACCTTGACTACTGTCCAGCTGTCTGGTCTAATGCCTCAAGACAAGAGCTCAATAAGATCCAGCTCACTCAGAACAGAGCGGCCCGTCTGGCCCTGAACTGCTCAATGAGAAACAGTGTGGAGGGGATGCATACCAAGCTGTTGTGGTTGAAGGTGGAAGACAGACTGGATTGCAGCCTGATCTTGTTCATGAGGAATATATATATCTCAAGAGAACCTATCTGTTTGTATTCACAGCTAACATGTACACATGATCGACATAAGTATAATACTAGGCATGCCTGTAGGGAAACGTTCACACTGCTACTACCAAAAACCAATGCAGCAAAGAAAACTGTGTTATATAGAGCCATGTCATATTGGAATAAACTGCCAGTACATCTTACTCAGATAACCAGTAAGATAAGTTTTAAAAATAATTTGAAAAGAGCATTGAGAGAAAAAGAAATTAGTTTACATTAAAGAAAAACACAGATACTGTAGTTTACACTGTAAAGATATGACTGTCTGAGAGTTTAATCCCTTTTATTGTATTTTCTGTGATCTGATACTCTGTTTGTGTACTGTAATGCTATTTGGAAATATTTTTATATTTTTATATGTAGGAATATTGGAATATATTTTTAAAATGTATGCTACTATAATGTTATGTATGTATGTACTGTTTTTTGTTGTGTGTGGACCCCAGGAAGACTAGTTGTTGCTGCGGTGATGACTAATGGGGATCCGTAATAAAGATAAAGATAAAGACTATAGTTCAAACTGTACAGATTGCTGTAGATACAAGATTGTTTATTGTTATGTGCAGTTAAACAGGCAGCAGTTAAAATGTGCTTTAGTGATTCAGAGTTGGGGGGGACGGGTGACAGTCAGATCAGAGAGCCTGGCAGGCACAAAACTGGGTGTGTGGGGGGGGGGGGGGGGATTGATATGTAAAGGCTATTATAGCTGCCAAAACGACATGTGTGTTGGAATACATAAATGGCTAATTGATCAGACATTTTACAAACCTCAACTTTTCACATGTGCCTGTAGAGTTTTCTTATACAGCTGTGTGCCAACAGATGTCATATTTGGGGGGTCGGTCTGACAACTGATGTCCCGTGAAGCTGGGCGCAGGAAAATCTGGGTGCTGGTCCTTGTGGCCTAAGTAAGGACAAATAGTAAAACAATTACATATATAATACAAGCCACAAAGGGATGTATAGGAGAATTGCCTAAAAACCCTATAGGGGCTTGCATGTGGCATTCACCTGGAAGCAAAATTCCATTGATATTACATCAATATAAATAAACAGAAATAAAATACCCCACCCCCCCAAACAATGCTATCTCACTCGGTAGAACGAACACACACACACACACACTGTGAACGTAGCAACAATTAGTTAGTTAGCTGACTAATTACGACATATCTACTTACTCTTTCTGGCGGGTCCTGAATAGTTGGTACAACTCCTTTCTTTAGAACAAGCCAGGAAACCACCCCAGCATCATAAAGTGATTGATTCGCAACGTCGTCGTTGCAAAAATGGGCGGTACACACCCGAGTATGAGACGTTGCGACAGCACTAGGAGGGTCCCCAAAAACGAACTTGGTCCATTGCTGGCGAAGCACTATATCCTCGGGAAAATGTGCATAGACGTATTAGCAGCTTTACAGCCAGGAACAGCACATGTCCTGCGTGTTTTGCTCATCGTTGACGTTAGGCAAGTTACTGCACTTCTTTCCTGCCTGCTGTAGGTAGAGTGTAGTCTAGGTAGATTGAGGGCTGCCCAGGTAGATTGTGGGCGGGCATTGGCTCCAACCAGAGAGCCAATCAGATCACTGTCCGCTTCCCCAGCGCCACGTGACGTCACGATGCGAGTCAAATCAGAATGACCTAATTAACTGGAGCAGGAAATGGTCTTACCTGAATCAGAGCAATCCGCCAATATGGTTTTTAGAGACACAGACACATTGATACTAACTCCTATAAAACAATGCTAGACACTGAAGAAAGCCATTTATAATGCATGTCACCTTTAAGTCCTTGATTAATTGTCCTATTTTACTTTGACATTACATATTGCTGCTGTGTGAGACAGCAGTAAATGTCACTTGTTTTCACTGACAATAACAAAAGCTTTATTGAGATGACTTTTGGAAATTGACAAACAGATAACATAACTTTCAGTTGTGGCATTTGTAAAATCATACCCCACTCCATGACATGGTCTGTTTACATAGTAACATCACAATGGAACAAGGCAACCACAGTCTTAATAAATAAACACAGTTCAACAGATTACTCATATTATTGATAATGAGTTTATTGACAGGAGGAAGAGTGCTCTATGGGGTCAAGAAGAGGCCTGAACAAACACACTGTCTTCACTGAAGGTAGATGGTACTGGTAGAAAACACAGGTCATCACTTTTTGTCCAAGCTGCAAAGTTGTGACTTGTCAACTTTTTCACATTCAAAGTTGTTTATAAACATATTCCCTAACTTAACCTTAACATATTCCCTAACTTAACCTTAACCACTCCCACTATCTACAAATTAAAATGCATTTAAAAACATCCTTCCAGACCATGGGATATAGCATTTACAGTGAACATACTTCAGGCAGTCTTGCATGGAGCAGAAACAAAATACTTAGATTTGAGTTTATAAGCCTTTATTTTGACATTCTTGTTGTGTACAACAATGAAAAAGACCTTTCAGGTCTTCATCGGGTGCTTATTCTTTTTTATTGTTCTACACAAAACATGTGAAAATAAAGGCTTTTAAACAAAAATCTAAGTATTTGTGTTCAGCTCCACACAAGAGTGCCTGAGGTTCCCCTCTTACATGTGCTGATCCTGAACCCGTATTCTTCAAGAGCTGTGTTTTCCTTGGTTCTTATATGAGAAGATAATAGTGTATCGAAATGTAAAACTGTATCGACCATTCTCCTTCTCTGCCCTAGGTCTCCTATTTTAGCTTTTCGTCGTCTAAACTAGTCGTCTGCCTGCATACTATCAGCATAGAGTGGGAGGGCATAAAATGTTTTTGCATATGATTTGTCTTTTTCTGAGTGTATATTTATACGTATAACACATAATTACTTATGTATTCAAATCTTTTTTAAATATGGAATGTGAAAATGTGTGTATCGTTATACCCCTAATAAAGACCAGTCCTGGAGCAACACCGCTATCTGCTTTCAAATGACTGATACTGTAGTCAGTGTGGTCAGATAGGAGCAGGAAGCCAGTGAACATATATTGAAATTCTTTATTGGGAAAACCACATTGAGATACAGTATCTCGTTTTTCGAGAGGGTCCCACAACCCTCAACATGTTGTAGTCAGTGTGGTCACATAGAGCAGGAAGCCAGTGAACATGTTGTAGTCAGTGTGGTCACACAGAGCAGGAAGCCAGTGAACATGTTGTAGTCAGTGTGGTCACATAGAGCAGGAAGCCAGTGAACATGTTGTAGTCAGTGTGGTCACATAGAGCAGGAAGCCAGTGAACATGTTGTAGTCAGTGTGGTCACATAGGATATAGCAGGAAGCCAGTGAACATGTTGAAGTTGTTAGAGTTATCATAAAGCCTGTAACCTGATGATATACGCATGTACACAATGTCCCCCTCCTCCAGCTCTAGGATGATGCCACTAGTTATGTACTCCATGCCTCCAGTATGATTCAATTCACTCAGATGAAAGATCATCTCTTCATTTTTATACATCATGATGTCCACCCCTGATTTATAGTCAGCTGCAGTGAATGTGAAGCTGTAGGCTCCTCTCACTGGTGCTGTGAAGACGCCTGTAAGACACGGTACACAGGGAATCAAAAACAACAACAATCGTGAAAATAAACATTTGTGATTATTTGAAATGAGGACTGTGTAGACTCAACCATGTACCAACCTGGAATAAACTATTTAGTGGTTGAGTCTACAGGGTCCTCATTTTAAATGATCAAAAATCTTAGTTCATATTGATTTGTGAAGAACTTTTCAAAAACAAAGTTAATATGTGTCCTATAAAGGAAAAACAATATTTGTGCATCTTTATCTGAATGGACATTTTAAATGTTTTAATAAACATAAAAACATTACTAACCCTTTATCGTAGAATTATTTTTCTTTTGTTTTTTGTTTTAGTTTTCCTGAAAATAAACATGTTTCATGAGGTAGTTGCTATATTGAAATAACATAATCACAGCCTACCTGTGATTGGGTTGTAGGCGTTGCCGATGTTGGTGTGGACTCTGGTGTAGACCAGGCTGGTTTCAACACTGAAGGGTCCTACTGTTCCAGAGTTAGTGAGCCCAGCAGAGAAGGCCACCTTTGTTTGGTCTGTCAACACACAAGTAGATCAACATTTCTTAATTGACTAAATATAACATATAATATAACAATATACTAATATAACACCCCTTCCTTTCTTTTTGGATGAATGGATAACTCGCTCCATGCATGTCCACAAACTGCACCACCCAACCACATTTTTTATTTTTTTGTGCATGTGGGATGAAATTATGATTCAACACCAATCCTAGCATCTTTGCTGCCCAATAATACTTTATTATGTCAAGTTCCAACTACTTAGAAAGATACTGTTCAAATTTCACCATATTTCACATAGAATTATCTACAGTAACTTACCTGCAACCTCTGTCTTCAGATCCTCCACTTGTTTCTCGCTGGTACTGACTCCCATGCTGGACATCTGATCTGCCAGAGCTGAAATCATGACAACATGCACTTATTTACTGCATGAAGAAACACATTGTTTTGTGTTATGTGTTGTTAATTTAGTCAAATAATTACTTATGTCTTAATGTTTTGTGATTGAAGTGTTCCATAAATCAAACATTTTTTATCACCTCAAATCCTGGACCACCTAGGGCCCTGAGAGCCCAAGGGGTGTGTGTGCGTGCGTGCGTGCGTGCGTAACAGGTACAACCTAGTACCTGCCACGAAACTTCGACCGCGCCTTGAGTGGGAGTCGAGCCCCGGGCGTCCGCACGGGGGGAAGCAACACAAACCGCTGCGCCAAGAGAGGAATTCCTCTCTAAGCGCTGAGCTTGAATGCCTCTGGGGAGTGAGTTTTACTTCCATGCACCGTAGTCACACTATCGCGGTGCATATCCGTTACACGTGCGTGCGTGCGTGTGTGTGTGTAGATTAATCTAGTATCATTTTACTAATTTCAATTGTATTCCATACATAGCTGTTTCCTTTTTGTTATGGGGAAGCAAGACCAGCACCCCCAAAAACTGCATTCATAAGGTTAACAGCTAGTGTATTGATAATATTACCTGCATTCCCTTTCTTCAGCTCCTCCACTTTCCTCTCACTGGCAGTCAGTCTGCTGTTCAGCTCCTCCATGTTAATCTCACTGGCAGTCAGTCTGCTGTTCAGATCCTCCACTTTCCTCTCACTGGCAGTCAGTCTGCTGTTCAGCTCCTCCACTTTACTCTCACTGGCAGTCAGTCTGCTGTTCAGCTCCTCCATGTTAATCTCACTGGCAGTCAGTCTGCTGTTCAGATCCTCCACTTTCCTCTCACTGGCAGTCAGTCTGCTGTTCAGCTCCTCCATGTTAATCTCACTGGCAGTCAGTCTGCTGTTCAGATCCTCCACTTTCCTCTCACTGGCAGTCAGTCTGCTGTTCAGCTCCTCCATGTTAATCTCACTGGCAGTCAGTCTGCTGTTCAGCTCCTCCACTTTACTCTCACTGGCAGTCAGTCTGCTGTTCAGCTCCTCCATGTTAATCTCACTGGCAGTCAGTCTGCTGTTCAGCTCCTCCACTTTCCTCTCACTGGCAGTCAGTCTGCTGTTCAGCTCCTCCATGTTAATCTCACTGGCAGTCAGTCTGCTGTTCAGCTCCTCCATGTTAATCTCACTGGCAGTCAGTCTGCTGTTCAGATCCTCCACTTTCCTCTCACTGGCAGTCAGTCTGCTGTTCAGCTCCTCCATGTTAATCTCACTGGCAGTCAGTCTGCTGTTCAGATCCTCCACTTTCCTCTCACTGGCAGTCAGTCTGCTGTTCAGCTCCTCCATGTTAATCTCACTGGCAGTCAGTCTGCTGTTCAGCTCCTCCATGTTAATCTCACTGGCAGTCAGTCTGCTGTTCAGCTCCTCCACTTTACTCTCACTGGCAGTCAGTCTGCTGTTCAGATCCTCCACTTTACTCTCACTGGCAGTCAGTCTGGCAGTCAGGGCTGGAGGAATACATTAAACACAACGTATTACATATCAAACTCACATGTTGAGGTCAGGAACATATTACCACAAATAAGTAAAGTCGTACTTTATTATTCCTGTGGGGAAATGACTGTCTGCATGTTGACCCATCCTAACCACTTAAGAGCAGTGGGCAGCCACAGGCAGGGGCCCGGGGACCAACTCACATTGTAATTCCAGTACCTTGGTCAAGGCCAATGGCAGGAGTGGGTACCTAGCTTGCATGTATTTTGATGTGGGAGGAAACCAGAGCACCCAAAGGAGTCCCTTGCAAACATGGGGAGAACATGCAAACTCTGCACCACCATGCTGCCATGTTTTTTTTCATGACAGTCACCACATCTCTCTCCCCCCCTTTTCTTTTACCTTTAACAGTTAGCAGGTTCTTAGGTAAATTTTCTCAGAAATGATGTTCAGCTATCTTTAATAAGTAAAGTAGCTATTCCAATTCACATATTTCTTATTGATCCCTTTTAAATGAATAACATACTGTTATATATTTCAATATTCAGAATCTACTGTCTCAATAAAGAACCTTCTCTCCTGTGTCTCCCCTACTCTGTCCACTTTTCTTAAAAACTAAATAAATCAATATGTTCTTTATACAATCTTTATACAAACAAATCCTGTATTTTCTGCACCCCTCAGATGAGCCTCATATGTAGGTTTACTACCTGCATTCTCCTTTGCCATTCCCTCCAGCTCTACTCGAAGTTCAGTGATCAGGTCTCTCTGCTGCCTGGCCTCTCCCTCACTGTCTGCCACTCTGGCCTCCGTGTTCCTCAGCCTCTCCTTCTGCACCACCACCGTGGATCCCAGGCTGGTCACCAGGTCTCTCTGCTCCCTGGCCTCTCCCTCACTGGCAGACACTCTGGCCTCTGTGTTCCTCAGCCTCTCCTTCTGCTCCACCACCGTGGATCTCAGGCTGTAGACCATGTATCTCAGACCCTTCAGCTCAGTCCACAGGTTGGGGGGTTGGTGTCCTGGTGTCAAAAGAAGAAACAGAGGGTGGGGAGGCACATTACCCTGACATTAGCAGAGCATTAACATTAGTTTTAAGAATTACATTTAAGATCTTGTGCTTTGTTTGGCCCCAAGGCCACATCACTGAAAGAGCAGGCATGTATGTGCCAGAGAACAACCGCAAGATTTAGTATGTTGTTTTTTTATATTCTCTATTTATTATATATTTTATATATGTATATATTCATTTATTTATTTATTTATTTAATTAATGCATTTTACTATTGTGCTATTATTATTATGGTCGTTCTGTATACTGCTGTTTTTAAATTTTCAGTTTTTTTTAATACACACGTTTTTTTCCCTTTACATTTTTTTTAATTATTATTAATAATAATAATAATAATAATGATAGTAGTAGTAGTAGTAGTAGTAGTAGTAGTAGTAGTAGTAGTAGTAGTAGTAGTAGTAGTAGGAGGAGTAGTATTTCACATAGAATTATCTACAGTAACTTACCTGCAACCTCTGTCTTCAGATCCTCCACTTGTTTCTCACTGGCACTCAGTCTGACTCCCATGGTGGACATCTGATCTGCCAGAGCTGAAATCATGACAACATGCACTCATTTACTGCATGAAGAAACACATTGTTTTGTGTTATGTGTTGTTAATTTAGTCAAATAATTACTTATGTCTTAATGTTTTGTGATTGAAGTGTTCCATAAATCAAACATTTTGTATCACCTCAAATCCTGGACCACCTAAGGCCCTGAGAGCCCAAGGGGGGGGTGTGTGTGTGTGTGTGTGTGTGTGTGTGTGTGTGTGTGTGTGTGTGTGTGTGTGTGTGTGTGTGTGTGTGTGTGTGTGTGTGTGTGTGTGTGTGTGTGTGTGTGTGTGTGTGTGTGTGTGTGTGTGTGTGTGTGTGTGTGTGTGTGTGTGTGTGTGTGTGTGTGTGTGTGTGTGTGTGTGTTTCAGTTTCAGTTTATTTTTTAAAAAGGACAGTACACATTAATAAACATTTCTGTAAATGTGTCAGTTTTAGCCAGCTGGCTAATTCGCATCTGTAGTCCTTTTGGCAAGATGTTATGAGACAGACACTATAATATATAAGAAACATTAACAGTGCAACACAGTATTTACAACATAATCCAACATAATAATAAAAGCAATAATAAAATACACAATAAAATGATTAAAAGTGATTACATGTTTGATTGGTTAATAACCAGGTCTTGAGTTTTTTTGTAAAGGTGTGGTAGGTAGCACATTGTCTTATTTCAGTTGGTAGGGTGTTCCATAACTGAGTGGCTCTGACTACAAAACAGGGCTGACTGAAGGAGCTGGACCTAAATGGCACAGTACAATCCCCTCTCTGGGTAGATCTTGTGGACCTATTATAAGATGTTTTTTGTTTGATAAAAGTACAGAGGGGTGGGGGGGCCTTGCCATTTAAGATCTTGAATAGTAGGCAGGCATCAGTGTATTTTGTGAGGTTTTCCCAGCTGAGGATTCTGTACTTGTTGAGAATGTGACAGTGGTGATAAGTATATGGTTTTCGGTCCAGCACCTTGAGGGCCTGTTTATACAGAGAGAGAATGGGTGTCATGGTTGCGTTTTTTGCATGGGTCCAGCTAGTCATACAGTACATGAGATGGGAAATGATCATTGCATTCATATAAAGAAGGGCAGCCGTGGATGTTAAACAGTTCCTCATGAATCTGAAATTTGACAAATTGTATTTGGCAGTCTGGGTTACTCTTTTTACCTGCTTTTTGAATGATAATGTAGAGTCAAGGATAAAACCAAGATATTTAAATTGTGAGACTACTTGAATTGGCTCTCCAGCAACAAACACTCAGATGTTGGATTGGATTTTGTGAAGTACATACAAACTGTCTTCTTCACATTAAGACATAGTTGAGACTCTGTGAGCCAGTTGCTGACATTCACCATTGCAGCGTTTAGTTTGACAGCTGCCAGTTCTTTGGTATTTGCATGGATATAAATAACAGTGTCATCGGCATACATTTGAATTTCGCACTCTGCGCAAACAGATGGAAGATAATTTATAAATAAACTAAATAGGAGAGGCCCGAAGATTGATCCCTGGGGCACACCCATTGTATTGCTCAGGAAGGGTGATGTTTCACCTCTGACCCTAACACATTGAATTCTGTCAGCAAGACAAGACTTCACCCAGTTCAGTGTGCCACTAGAAAAATTATAGTTAGCCAGTTTGCAAAGGAGTATCTGATGACTAACAGTGTCAAATGCCTTCTTAAAATCTAAGAATATGGCACAGATGACAACTCCTTTGTCCATCTTTTCTTTAATACTCTCTAGGAGAAAGCAGTTGGCTGTCTCGGTGGAGTGGTTGGTCCGAAAGCCAAATTGCATTGGGTGCAGAGTGTACGGGCTATTATTAATATGGGAGATTAGCTGTTCAATAATGCATTTTTCAGCAACTTTGGAGATAACAGACAATATACTGATTGGCCTAAAGTTACTCACTGTGCTTGAGTCTCCTGATTTAAAGACTGGTAACAATGGCTGGTATTTATATTCTTTAATAGAGGCATTCACTCTTTTTGTTAATGGTTCAGTGAATGCATCTGCATTATTTTTTAGAAAAAGTTAGTCCAGACCAAATACATCCTTAGACTTAGAGTTTCTGAGGGATTTCAGAATTTTGCTAATTTGGGCTTCAGTGACCTCCATCAGGGAAAACACTGGCTGGGATTCATCTATCAGACGTGCAATAAGTGGTCCTGTTTGACTGTTGGGCACTGTCATCCTAACAGAGTTCACAAAATAGGAGTTGAAAAGAGTTGCGATTTGTACTGGTTCTTTAATCAGGGAGCCATTCTCTTTAATTTCAAGCTGTTTTGTTGAACTTTGACTGCTGCCTGATAACCTTTTCAAATTGTCCCAGATTTGTTTTGGGTTTCCCAAATATGCTCAACATATTTACAAAAAAGGTTGCTTTAGCAGCTTTGATCACTTTTATAACCCTGTTTCTTAAGGAAGCAAAGATTTGTCTATCTGTTGATAGTTTGGTCTTCAGATATGTTCTCAGGGCATTGTCTTGTCCCTTCATGAGTTTCATTATATTACTATCAATCCAGGGGAGAGTCTGTTTGCGTTTGTTTTTTACTTTGCATTTCTTAAGAAATGATTTTGTTGTATTTGTAATTGTATCTACGAACATGCGTGTGTCAGTATCCACATTGTTCCCAGATACTAGGTCCTATGTTCTTAATTGCACTTTCAAATTCAGTCATGTCGCTTTTAGGTATTCTGAATGTATTACATTTTGTGTTGGAGGTAAGGTGTGCTAGATTTTAGGGAAGTTTTCTAACTACAAGGGTTAGGTTGTGATCAGACAGGCCTGTAATCATGTTAAATGTCTTAGGCACTCTCTCAGGTTTGTTAGAGAATATTAGGTACATTTGAGTTCTTGATGTGGAAGTTATCCTAGTGGGCCCCTTTACTAACTGTGTAAGATCAAATTGATTTGTGATTCTATTCAGTGCTTTTTTACCTAACTTATCTTCATAGTTTAGGTTCAGATCGCCAAGGATTAATACTTCCTGCCCTGAGCTATATTTCTTTAGTACATCATGGAAGTTATCAAGAAAGACATACTTTGCAGAGGGTGGCCTATACACTCCTATTAAGACAAAGGACATTCTTGGAGATAATGTGACATTCAGACAGATGCATTCGATGTCATTCTCGGGGCATTGGATCTCTTCGCATAATATATGTTCTCGTACATAGAACATTCCCCCCCCCCCCCTCTTCTTTGAACTCTGTCCTTCCTGTAGATATTATAGCCAGGTATAGTTAAGGCAGCGGATGGGGAGTTTTTGTGGAGCCATGTCTCAGAGAGGCACAGGAAGTCTAGATTAGAATAATAATAATAATAATGGATTGGATTTATATAGCGCTCTTCATGTTCACGAGGACCCCAGAGCGCGTACAGAGTCCATTATTCGTTCATACACAGTCATCCCGGTGGTGGTAAGCTACAATTGCAGCCAGAGCTGCCCTGAGGCAGACTCACGGAAGCGTGGCGAATAATCATCGCCTACGGCCCCTCCGACCACCACCAACATTCATTCACATGCATACACATTCATACGAGGCAAGTAGGTTAAGTGTCTTGCCCAAGGACACAACGGCAGTGGGATGGACATGGGCTTGAGCAGGATTCGAACCACCAACCCTTCGGTCATTGGACAACCCGCTCTACCCCTGTGAGAGAAGATGTTTAATCAGTCAGAGGCAAGGCCTGTGTTAAATACTGCTGCCTGTAGCTCACTTTGCACTAAAGCTGAGCTGACTACACTGTGATCTAGCTGAGTAAAGTAAGTCAGTACCCATTGTGTATTATTTTTGGTGGTTGTTTGTTCTCTCTGAATCAATCAGCTCAGTTCACCCCATAGGGATTGACTTGAACAGCCTGTGCTAATTAGTCCAATCAGTCAGAGGCAAGGCCTGTGTTAAATACTGCTGCCTGTAGCTCACTTTGCACTAAAGCTGAGCTGACTACATTGTGATCTAGCTGAGTAAAGTAAGTCAGTACCCATTGTGTATTATTTTTGGTGGTTGTTTGTTCTCTTTGAATCAATCAGCTCAGTTCACCTGTGAAGTGCCACAGAACAAGTGACACTTTTTGACAATGACATCCTGAGTCGTTCCTATATGACCAGTATAATCTTTAAACTAAACTCTGGAAAGATAGCTCTATGATGGCTCTACTTATAAAAAATGGAAATGAGCCTTTAATATCTGCAGGAAAGGTGCCTGTTGTCTGTGAAGAAAAGGGAGTCAACCTGGAGAATGTGCTTCAGCAGAAGAGAGAAAGCTATAAAATATTAACCCTTACAGACGAAAAGGGAATTCAAGGTTGAGGGTTGAGAACCAGGGAGTCCTGAAACTATAGAGGGAAATCTTAAAAAAACTATATAACAATTAAATGTTTAATGTGTACAGTAAAAGTTTTCATAAATGGCATGCTTATAATTAACTGTCAGTAGAGAATAATACTAAAAGAAGGATGTGTAAAACTGTTTGTCTGGAGGGGATCTTTAAGAAATCTTGATAAGAAATCCTATGGAGGGCCTCGTGCATGGTACCATGTCACGTGGTCACCACAGACAAAGCCGTTGTCTGTTCTGAAGGAATAAGGGACTTTCTGTTACTTAAAACCACTAGGTAACTAGAAGTAACGTTAGTACAAAGAAGGAGGAGTTCATACGAATTATGTATTGTATTTTGGTTTGCTAAACAAAAATGACATCCCTGTGACATCACTGTGTTTAGACCAATCGGAAATATGGTACAATGTCGATATAAAAGAGACGGTTGCCCATTCAAGAAAACAGACTTTTTTGAGAGATTTTGAAGGAGATGACTGAAACCTGATATATTGTAAGCTGAAACTTGTGTACTTATAAAAATGAAACTGAACCTTTAATGTAATCTTCTACTGTTAAAAAATAAAAACAATCTTCTTTTGGAAACAACGTTTGCTTCTATTTTTCCCAAAAAGACTGGTAAGCATGGAGATGTTTTTTTGCATTGTAACTTTACCAGTAATGTGCCTGATTTATGATGAAAAAAACCTCATGAGTGTGGCTTTCCCCAGACGGAGTAGAAGGAGAAATAGGATTATGCATTAAGGACGAAAGGTGGGTTCTGTAAGCCTGGTTTTATCAAGTAATGCCATACAGTGGTAATACGGCCAACCGAGTAGATTTAAGCAAAATAAAGAAAAGTAAACTCCGCAACTCCAATCAATCATCTGTATGACTGGAGGGGACGGGGGGTGCCTGTGTGTGAGCCGAGGTCGGCTGAGTTTAAGCCCTGAAGTTTATAGATACAATTGAGTCCTAGACGTCCCAAACTTCGCAGGACGCTGCTTGAAGCTGGGATTCGGACCAATGAGTTATGGGATAATCAATCTGACCTCGGTTTACGACCGGTACTTTACATGGCGTCCCTGGCGATGTGCATTTATACTAACCAAAATAGGTACTAAACGGCCGAAGAAGACAGGACAACTGTCAAAAGCCTCTGAAGTAAAATTAAATTACAGATTTGGCAAAATCAAAATTGTAGAAGGTTCTACTCGAAGAAAGAATCGCATTTAAAGTATATATTTGTGATTACGGTGACAGATCACTTATGACTAAAAAGTTACGTAATGTTTTCTTAAAGTCAAAATTGTAGAAGGTTCTACTCGAAGAAAGAATCGCATTTAAAGTATATATTTGTGATTACGGTGACAGATCACTTATGACTAAAAAGTTACATAATGTTTTCTTAAAGTCAAAATTGTAGAAGGTTCTACTCGAAGAAAGAATCGCATTTAAAGTATATATTTGTGATTACGGTGACAGATCACTTATGACTAAAAAGTTACGTAATGTTTTCTTAAAGTCAAAATTGTAGAAGGTTCTACTCGAAGAAAGAATCGCATTTAAAGTATATATTTGTGATTACTGTGAAAATTCTACTGGGTGAAGTTACAATGCAAAAATCACTTTCATGCTTTGCTCACAGAAAGGCGAACTGGAGAGCCAACTACCCAAAGCTACTGTATGCAAGGAGGGGAGACTGGATGTGAAGCGAAGTCAAAACGACCGTTCACAGAAAGGCGAACTGGATGGCTCCCTAGCCCACAGATACTGTATGCAAGGAGGGGAGACTGTATGTGAAGCGAAGTCAAAACGACCGTTCACAGAAAGGCGAACTGGATGGCTCCCTAGCCCACAGATACTGTATGCAAGGAGGGGAGACTGTATGTGAAGCGAAGTCAAAACGACCGTTCACAGAAAGGCGAACTGGATGGCTCCCTAGCCCACAGATACTGTATGCAAGGAGGGGAGACTGTATGTGAAGCGAAGTCAAAACGACCGTTCACAGAAAGGCGAACTGGATGGCTCCCTAGCCCACAGATACTGTATGTGAGGAGGGGAGACTGTATGTGAAGCGAAGTCAAAACGACCATTCACAGAAAGGCGAACTGGATGGCTCCCTAGCCCACAGATACTGTATGCAAGTCAAAACGACCGTTCACAGAACTGCAAGCTAACTAGCTCACCATCGGCTAACAAACCAGTGCTAACACGATGTCTCACAATCATTCCCACATCATAGAGGAGGAATTACCCTCGGAGGAGGGATTGGGAGTGTTTATACCCGACCTGGGTCTGGACTACCCAGGAGAACGGGAGGAACACCCTGAGTCCCCTGATACGTTTGCGGGAAGTGAGGAATTCACAGAACCAAGCGAATCCCTATATCCAGAGCTGCCAGCTGTACAGCAGGCCGTAATTGGAACACGAACGGTCCCGACGGCTACGGCCCCTGCATACTGGCCCGAAGGCCTGGGACTTCAGGGACAGTGGAGCCCCCTGCCCCAAGTCCCTACAACAAACTCTACGCCAGAGGAGCAGACCATGCCCCCTGGCATGTCAAGGTTGAATGAAATCTCATGTACTATCAAACCCAGATCTCAACCAGGAAACCCTAAGCATATACAGCACCTATGGGTCTGCTCCATATGGTTACAAAACTTTGTACCAAAAGGAAACCACACATTTGTGGTTAACCCGGCCAACAGAGGCCTACGTAATGGGGGGGGAATGGCAAAAACCATACAAGACATGGCAGGACCCGGCTACGCCGACTGGTGTGCAAGAGAAGTGGCCAGACAACCTCATAACCTCCTTAAGGATGGCACAGTGCTGGTAGGAGTCCCCTACCTACTTAAAAATAAGGGTTACGAGGGGATACTGACAATTGCCATGCAAGACATACTGCCCGGAACAGACCTTGAAGGCCAAACCCGAGTACTCCTGGCATATTACAGGAGCATTTTCAGACAAGCCCAGAGAGTAGGCATAACAAGCCTAGTCATGACACTGTTCGGAACAGGGATTTGGCACTATGACGTCAACACGAGCATATGGTGCTTCTTGGAAGCCTACCAAGAAATACCAGCTGCATCCATGGCAGTGGTCTTGCTAGTCCCGGACAAATACCAAGCAAACACAGTGCGCAGAGCTCAAATGGAGGCATGGCCATCACATTACCGTAATGGCTGGGGAAATCTGTTCGAAGAAATTGAGCCCACTATGGTCGGAGACCTCACACAGGTCATGAACGAGGTGGCATACAGAAACCAGACATGGTCTGGTCCTCAGGGAACACCGCGGGAAGCGAGTCACTCAGAACAGAGGGCCCAAATCACGTGGCCCCCGTCTGGACCCGGGAGGATGTATGAGGAAACACCAGACACTCGGCCTCCCAGCACTGAGAGAGAAGGCTCAGGGGGTTTCACTAACCCTGGAAGTCCTGCACTCCAGTTTTCCGGTGCGAGGCACACCCAGGAGGGGGTGACGCAGGAACGTAGTCAGGACTCAGGAGCAGACGCAGACCAAGCACGGCCTGTACCCCCTCACAAGTACATCAGCCAGAGGGAACCCCGCTCAATTAGTGACCCCTCTGGATGTGAAATGAGGGAAGTTACTAGCGGGGGACAACTACAGACGCTGGGGGGATCAGCTACACCAATGGCTACATCAACCCCAGGGCGAGATTACTCCCTGGGGTGCTTAAGCCCAGGACCACGTGTTCACGAGGAAGTGAAACAAGCGAGAGCAGCCTATACCTCTCGCCGGGGTGAACACCAAGGGGCGAGAGGAATATCTACAGACTCTCACAAAGAAACACCAGACATAACAGTCACTAACTACCCAGTCTGGACCGACAACTCTGACGCACCATGGTCAATTCTCACCTTCACTGGACCATCTTTGACGAGCTATGGTAGATGGGAAACAAGCATGGTAACGGCAGGAGGCGCTTATTACCGGAACCTGAGGAAACAGGTAATGGAAATAAGGACCAAAGAACCCCTGAAACCGGGCAAGGCAGTAATCACTGAGTGTGATTATAATGTGTTTCACACGGAGAAAGTTGTCCATGTGACACTAAGCCAAAACAGGTACAATAAAGTACAGTCCTCACAAAAGAACTGGGACAATCTGGTGTCCCGGATGAAGGATCTACTGCAGAGAAGAGAAATCTATGCTGGCCATGGTACCAAGGACATGCCCTACCGACTAGCCATAAACCTGATGTGGGGCAGGTCTCGAGTATATGGCCAAAGAGGCATATGGTTGGGGGAGGCAGTAGTCCGCGCAATCTCAACCATAAGAAGTGCAAAACACACGGAAATCTGCCTCATGGTAGAACCCAAGGACCATGAGGGAATAACCCAGGCCTTGACTGAAGCAGGAGAGAGTGAGGAGGATGAGGACAGTGAACCGGCATCGGTACCCCTCGATCCCCCTCCAAACCCTAAGGGGTCGGGAATTGGACCCAGGAAGGAAAAGTCCAATTCCCAGAGCTCCTCCCGAACAACAGAAAGAGGGAGATCATCCACTCCCCGGAAACCAACAGTACAGTTCGAACCAGAAAGGGATGGACTTGCCAAATCCCGGGCTAAGAGTATTCTTAGACGACTAGGCTGTCCCCAGGAGTCAGGGGACGACCCAACAGATAGCGGACCGGAGTATACTGATCCAGATCAGGACTCAGAAATAGAGGGAGACCGGGATCGGTCAAGCTCCAGAGCCTCCTCAATGTCCTCATCTCGGTCAAGATCTAGGGAGAGAGTTCGGTACCCAAGGGGCGAACCTCCTAGGCCTCGGAACAAGAGAGCCAAACCGGTCAAACTGAGACCTATAGGCCCCGGGGCCCCCCTGAAGGGCACCGCCTTCCAGTCACATTCAGGCTTGACCTGGAGCTCAGGATTGGAGGACGTCTCCGACGAAAGTGAAGGAGAATTGGCAGGAGAAGAAACAGGGGATATTATGCCAGCATATCCCGTGACATGGAGGAAGGCTCGGGCCTTAGCACGGTCACCTGAGGCAGAGAAAGTGTTGTCTCACCCGGGAATAACGGAACCATACAAGCATGCATATTTACATGCTGGCTATGACGTACTGCGCGAACAAGTGTACAAACGGGACAGGGCCATGGCCGAAATAGCCAGGAGAGAAAGACACTGGTTGAACAAAGCCCCATCCATAAGCCCAATCCGAGCCCTGAGACACAGCACGGAGGAACACCGCCCGGAGGTAAGCCCTCACTCCATACTGGCCCAATCTCCCGGAGACATATACCGACCAAGAGGAAAGAGTTTACATACCGACAGGAGTCTGTATGACAGTGCCCAATATGGAGAAAGCAACAAAGCACAAGAATTATTGAGCAAAACCCAAGTGCTCAAGAAACTGGCCCCAGAAATGATTCATGGGGAGACCCAGGCTGCTTATATCCATAGGATTGCTCAGATTTTCCATGGGTCACCTCTCTACGATGACCCGGATGCCGCTCGCATTTTGCGACACCTCAAAGGACTGGAGATCCCCGAAGGGGCGTCTATGGCCCAAATGATGGAAATAGAAGTGAGAACCCCCGGTCAAGATCCAGGGGAAAATATGGTGGAGAAACTAATCCCACAGGTGAAAGACGGGAGTGTGTCTCTCACTGTTGCAGCGGAATCAGTCATACGTGGAGGACCTGTGCAAGGATCAGGCTTACTACTTGAAAAATTATTCATAGGAGTACCAGGGGGTAACCGTCTTGCAGCCAAATGCGCAGCATGGTCCCGAGACCAGTTCCGGACGGAATGCATGCTGTATGACCAAGTCAAAATGCTTTCTCAAACCAAATACAATAAAAGTGAAAGGAAAGGGGAGAACCCACGAGAGGAGAAGGCTCAAATTCGGCCTTCCAGAGCCCAGCAACAGCCAGCGGCTAACGTTAAACCTACCTACTCAAAAAAACGACAAAAGGGGGGGCTCCCAGGAGTTCCCCCCGAGGATAACCAAGGACGAGAAAGGGAAGAAGAATTACATGTACCTACCTCCAGACGAGTGGGCCGCATTAACCCCAGAAAAGCAAGCAGAAAGGAGGGCAACAAGGGAGGAATTCAAATCCCGGAAGGAGAGAGAATAGAATCCTGGCCTCCTGGTGATGTGACACATGACACTCGAACATGGGAAGAAGACAGAGTGACAGAGAGTCTATTAACCCTCAATATAGATCCCCAGGAGAGGCCCCTACTGAATGCTATTGCACTCAAGACACAGGAGACTGATGGGAAGTTAACGTGTCAAGTGGGAAACGACCAATACCTAGTAGACACCGGGGTGGAAATTTCCCTGCATGTAAATACACCCATTACCGGATCCATAGAAGTGGAATTAGGTAATGGGACCAGAGCCCTCATGGGTACAGGGGAGAAGCATGGGATATCAGGAGTGGTAGGACCACCTAATTCGGAACCCCTGTTATCCCCAAAAGACTTGATACTACTGTACGAAAAGGAAAAATTCATACCCAAGTGTGACCCGAAAAGGCCACAGCACAGAGTCTGTGTCAAATATATGAAGCCAGTGGACATACGGGGCGAAATGGAAAAGGTTGTGGAAGAGTCCGAAAGCCACGAGAAAACCCTCATACGAGAAATACTCAAGAGAGGCTTATATGCTGCCCACAAGAACGACGTGGGAAGGGTGGACCCCAAGTATACACACACTATAAAGGGGACCATACCACCGAGACAAGCACAGCACAGGGTGGACCCGAGGTGCAAAAAGGAGCTGACAGAAACCATCACGGAATTGGAAGAAATGGGCGTGTTGACTATGTTGGACTCTGCTCTAACAAATACCCCTGTAATGGGAGTCCCCAAACCTGATGGGTCATGGAGATTAGTGCACAACTTAATTGCCCTGAATGCTAGAACATGCTCAGATACCAGGACAATGATAAACATAGCACAAACAACCAGGAATCTGCCCAACAAACGTTGGAAGTCTAGCATTGACCTGGCTAATGGATTCTGGTCAGTACCTATCGACCCCCTATCCACCCAAAAGACGGCGTTCACCTGGAACGGGCTGTCCTATGGATGGACAGTATTACCACAGGGGTATAAGAACTCCCCGAATGTGTTCCAAGGAGTCATAGAGGACATCCTAAGAGGCCTGGATGTCACCATATACATCGACGACGTGTATTGGACCAATGACTCGGAACAAGAACACTTGGAACTACTGGACCAGGTAGTGACCCGCCTCTCCAGGGCCGGGTTAAAGATAGGCCTCAAGAAGTGCGAGATCGCGAAACATACCCTGAGGTATCTGGGTTTCAACATCACGGACACCGGAAAGTCAGTCAGCAGGGAATACCTGGATCAGGTAGCAGCCATAGAGAAGCCTGTGTCCCTGAGTCAGCTGGACTCTGCCATGGGAAAATGCGGCCACATTATGACCCATGTGCCTGGCTATGCGACAAAAGCATCCCCGCTCCACAAACTGAAAGGCAAAGCTCTCGAGGGGAAAAACCCTAGGAATAGGAACATCCCCATAGAGGAAGTGGAGCCAGACTGGACGGTGTTCAAAACCCATGTGCTGGAAAACTGCAAAGATCTGGAAAAAAGAGACCCCACCAAACATCTGGAAGTATTCCCACAAGTGGAGGGTACGCAAGGGATAACTCTGAAATGTCAGAATAGAAAGGGGAAGACCCCTTGTCTACTTTTATCCATGCAGTTCACCAATACGGAGGAGCGGTATACAGAAGAAGAACGAATCCTATGTGGAGTATTTAGATTCTGGAATGCCCTGAAGGACTTGGCTCAAGACAAAGATATAATAGTAACCACAGAATTTCCTGCCCTGCAGAGTGCCTCGAAGGGAACTATTACAGGCTTGAGGGCCATGACCTCACGATGGGGACATTGGTCAATGATGTTAACAGATCCTAAAATGAGATTTATCACAACAGGAACCAAGTGTCCCCTAGAAACGAAAACCAAGCTCACAGAGCCTGAGGCCGAACCCAACTGGGTACTCTACACAGACGGAAGTCAGCACAAACAGGACGGAACAAAGGCCAAGTGGGCCTATGTTCTAAAACACAACAATGAGAACATCAAAACAGCGAGTGGCTGGACCGAGGGATCAGCCCAAACGGCGGAGGTAACAGCTATACTGGAGGGCATAATAATGGCCAAAGGGAAGCACATACCGAAACTACTTATTGTAACCAATAGCCAATACTGTTACAACGGAGGAACAGAGAACCTGGAGTACTGGAAAGCGAAAGGATTTGAAACCAGCACAGGCAGACCAATGGCCCATGGTGACCTCTGGGCCCTCATAGTGGAACAATTCCGAGGCATGAAAATAGCTTGGAAATGGCTAAAAAGCCATACGGAGGAAACCGGGGTCCACTACCAGGGAAACAAAGAAGTCGACACCCTGGCCCAAAACCGCCCTGAGGTCAGCGGGATAAAACTCAAAAGACTGGCCTTAGTCACGCCCACAGCCTGGGAAGACAAAGGCACGGTGAGAGTACCGGAGGACGAGGCTACTCGCATGATCCGACTGGTACATGATAACCTTGGACATGTTGGAAGTAAGAGGATGTTGGTATACCTAAGAACCAACCACATTCACATACCTAAAGCAAAACAAAGAGCGATAACAATCCGGAAGGCCTGTGAACGATGTGCGCTGGTAAGAGGGACAAAACCTGAGCCTGTGCCACTGGGACAAATAGCAGTATCGGAAGCAGGGCTGCATTTTTCCGCCGACGTGTTTGGACCCATGTCAGAGGGGACGAAAAAGAAACACAGGCAGGGACTGGTGATAGTGGACAATGGGCCAGGTAGACTCAGAATGTACCCTATCCCCACTCCGACGGCTGCAGTAATATGCAACTGCATATCACAGTTCCTAAGGGAAGAGCCAAGGGCTACATCGCTCAGGATGGATAATGCCACCTACTTCACTCACGGATCAGTGAAGACACTACTGGAGGAAGCGGGTGTAATGGCCCAATACTCGGTACCCTACCAGCCCAATACGAACGGAGTGGCCGAGAGGGCTGTGCGCTCTATAAAAGAGCAGATAATCAAGGAGGATATGTTGCGATCCTGGGATGAACCAATCTCTCTCCTTAGGATACACCAAGCTGTGAACTTGGGAAGAGAGGATAAGAGATGTGTTTCAAAAGATAACACGGCTGTCTCTTCTCCCTTCTCCTTAGGTGAAGCCGTGTGGGTGCTCCGAAAACCCCTGGCAGGGAATCCCAGCAAGAAGTGTGAAAGCAAAGATACCATCGTTGAAATACTTAGTCCCAGGCGACTTAGATTACAGGACCTAGGTATAGTGCACGTAAATCAAGTCCGCAAAACCGGGTGAAGAAAGGGGAAGATGGCTGGAATCTCAAGCTCTACACCACAGGAAACGGGAAGCAAGATGGCCCAAAGGGGTGTACCGGGACTTAGAGAGTCCATGCCTTTCGCCTTGGAGTGCGCCAGGCACAAAATATTGATCTGTATGGCGCCAGGATTGTCCCCTTTGAATGGGGACGCTGGAAACATACGAGGCGCCAGCGTTTTTATGGGTGTGGCTGATGGAGCAGTTAAGGCGGCGAAAAAGGGGTATCTGTCGGATAACAGATCACTAGTACGTCACCCCGACACCCCGGAAGCAGAACCTGTGGAGGGACCAGGAGGAAGTATAATCAGATGGACGAAATGGGGACACAACCTGGATAAATGCACCTTGTGCCTCGTCCAGGTGACTAACCTACTATGGCACGGACCATCACGGAATCGTCCAGAACAGGTCCCCACGGATCACAAACCTCTATATCGCCCAGGCGATGATACCTACACCTTTGGGCCAAAGGAGGGCCCGAGGGGATGCAGAATAATTGTCTGCCAAGCATGTTATATGGAATACGGACCCCGTATAGTACTGGCAGCGTACCCTCCTATGACCCCACAGTTAGCATCCAAGTGCGGGTGCTCATGGCTGGGTTATGCTCTAGCCAAATGCCAAGACCATACGGAAGTGAAACTAGGGTCAGGAATATACCTGACAAAGGGCAGTGGATACCTGCAAGATGGGGATGCTCCAGTCCGCAAAGGGGCCGCGGGCCGAGGAGGTATAGCCTTCAAGGGCAGCACGGAAAACCTGGCCAGCCTGATGGAAACCTATCTTGAGAAAACCATAAACACCTGTTTCCCCAGGGCAATGCCTTCAAGGGGGGACAAGATGTTCCTGGTGAAAGGACCAGACACATTCTGGGTGAAGGATACGGAGGAGAGGTCAAGACTGTTCACCAAGGGACAGGAGGTCATGACCAATGATAGACTAAAAGGAAATGACCTTCTACTGGATGTAGCCAGCCTGGTGCGCATGATGTTGGCTAAAAGGGCTGTGCTACTAACCTCGGGACTGATCTCCTTGCCCTTCCCCAGCTCTGGACACAGACACGGTGGTGAATTCGATTGGTTGACCACTATAAGTGGAGAGCTCAGAGAAGGGTTCCGGGAAACCCTATCACTAGAACTACTGGTGAGGGACGGGCCTGGAATAACTAAAACGGGCACGAAAGGGAAGTCTATATCCCCAGGAGATACAGAGAGACCCGTGAATGGGAAAGAATACCAATGGGTGATACTCTCTGTCACGCTGAGTGTGGGGCATATGCCACATCCTATCAGAGGCCTCTCTGTGGAGATTGCCCCGGGGAAACACACTCCTGTGATCGGAAGCATTACATTTTACATTTTACATTTAGTCATTTAGCTGACGCTTTTATCCAAAGCGACTTACAAGTTCTGTACGACAAGCCAGCATTAGGAAGGGGTCCATGATCAAACCAAAGAGGGTACACTACCCCGACGGCATGGGACCAGGCTCGAGGGCGCCCAGTATATGGGATCGCATCAGGCGAAGATCAGAAGCCTTGACCAAGTAGTACATGCTCGATGCGCACAGGCGATAACCGTCTCACCTTTTCTTCTCAGGCAGCGAAGGAAAGGCGAGAGGGAGGAATATGGCCTACCTGAAGAACACCACAAACACCTATAACCTGGTCGCCCCGGAGTACGGGGAACAACCCATACCCATGCGCAGTGGGCCTGGTCCCGAAGACACACTGGGGCCCGGTACCCAGACATCAGAATATTGGGCACCACCCAACCCACCATACCATGACCTGCCAGTCATAATCAGACAACCAACGCATATGGGCAGGGACTATATATATGAGCACATGACCTGTCTAAACAAAGGGGCATATGCGGTGCCCCGCCCAAATGATGAATCCGCTCGAAGAGAGATCATGACCTGCTTGACAATGGATATAGACCGGGAATGGGAGCAGTCAGATTCTGACAATGAATCCGAGAACAGGGCCGCTCCCAACATAGAAGAGATATCGCCAAGCCTGGCGACTCAACCCAAGAAATCCGCCAAGGCTGTGGCAGGTAAATGGATACTAAGAGTGACTCTGGTAGTACTCGCCATCACACTAACCCTGGGATTTATAAGGGCAATTGATTACCCCAGGACTCGTACTGAATGGGAGTTTGAAGAACCAACGGTTAAGGAACATAGAGGAATACCAGTGACCCACTATAGAATGGTCACTCAAGTCCCGTGTGAACCAAGAAACGCATCAGAGAGATGGGAGGCCTGGTCGGACTATATATCTACCTCTTTTAGTGACACGGGTCAGGCCAAGGAACAATTCCCTGACTGCTCACTGCCTGATCCGGAACCACAATGCTGGTTACTAAACCCAGAGGAGGGATGTAATCCATACATGACATGGAAAGATTTGGCCGCTCAGAGGGACGAGATATGCCTCGGTGCGGCAGGAGCGGAGGTGACGGCAGTATACCCTTCTAACCCCAGAGGCGAAATCTCAACTAAATTGAAACTAGCCAAGGGAGAGGCACGGATATACCCCTGCATCAGGGTCAGAGCACACTCCAGGTATCAGGGTGACCCGGAGTGGGGGCCTTGGGAGGAATTATCTAACTGTTCTACTACCAGACTGAATGGGACCCGAGCAGTAGAAGTGACCCTGGGCAGGAAACCCAGTGATGACACAGGAGAATCAACCTTGACCAAGGTGACCCTGTATACAAAATGGCCCCCGGCATGGGAACGAGAGGTTGAGGCCTTTTTTGGATTCTTGACCCCCAGACAAGACACTCAGATGGAGGCTCAGGTCCAGGAACGGCCTGAACAGGATATACCTCTCACAGCTACTGACCAAGCAGGAGGATGTCCTTTTCAGACTACCGCTACATGGTTCAAATGGACTGTGGCGGTAACCAACCCAGGACGGGTAAAAATCAAACCATACCCACCTACACTTCCATGGGTGCGCGGTCTCCCCCTGGCGGGGGGGAGGACCTTATGGTACACAGACGTCCCAACCTTGACCCCGAGCCAGGTGGAGAAACTCGAGGGAAAGTGGGGCACGCAAATACTAGACTCTCTCCTCGATTGCCTATCTGATAACCTGGCAAAAACTGACGAGGTATGGAGGGGTCTTACCACCCTTGAAGTGGGAAAAAGAATGATGAGAGAAGCGGGTGAATTAGTCCCTATATGCCGAGAAGCACGGAATATGGGGGTCCCACGCCCATACTCGAATGGAACTCTGGGCCAGGAAGCCACCTGTCGTGTGAATTTCAGGAATTATTTGAGGAGGTATAGAGTGTACCCAGAACCCTCACAATACGACAGATACCACAGCAGGTGGGCAAAACGGCCCCTCAATGAATGGAAGGCCTATGCAGGAATAGGCCTCACGGATGAGGAGGTCAACCTGGTGGCGGCATGCTGGCAGAAGGAGCCAGATACGGAAGAGACCAAGTTGACCCTGTTCATCCACCAACAGTTAGCTGCTCAGGTTTTGGGGTTCCAACTAAATGTGGGTAGGCATATAGACCCAAATTCCAGCACCCCATACCCCGGAGCATTGGTAGTGGCGGTGGGGAGCAATAACAAAGATCCCCCAAAAGAAAGCAAACCTAATCCAAACCTCAATCCCGATGGATCAGAAAAAGAGGATATATTGGAGTGGGTACACGATTGGAAAGAAAAGGATCCACAGCTACCATTCACTATGGTGAACATTAAAGAGAGACAATTAGGCGAAATCCTACTACCCCCACCTCTTATTCTCACTAGAAAGACCTCTAGTGGCTACATAATGAGGTGGGGTCTGGAACCAAGCTTCAGAGCGACGGGGGCCCAGCTCTGGGCCTACCCCGGAACTACTTATGGTAGATGGGGGAAACAGTATTGTACGCAGATCGATCAGAGTCTGTGTACAGAGAAGGATACTTATCCTCACCTACATGTGGAGGAAGCTACCTCAGCTATGGTAGACCTAGCTTCTACTAGGACCCTGACTAGGGGGAGATCCCGGGATGGGATTAACAGTACGTGGATCCATTGGGGCACTCTCCCTCTGGCTAAGGCTCGGGAGATAGGATGCGACCCTCGAAGAATGGTAGAAAGGTACTACATTGTGCGTAACCCTCCGCCGCAAGAACATGCATGGAGTAATATGCATTGGTTCGACTCTCCAACCTCACGGGACACCAATGACCTAATGAGATGGAGGGCAGTTTCGGGGGAGGGTGGAACACTGTATTATGACTCAAAATTCCCCCGGCAGGTGGGCATCCCCTTGATAGTGGCTAACTGCTACCGCTCTTCTCCCACTGCGCGATGGGGAGCTAAACAGAATGAAGCCACATGGCAGGCAAAAACTTCAAAATGCGGACCCCTAGCAACGCTGTTTGAACACACCCTGGATAGAGGATTCCCCTACTATTGGCCACCGGAGGCATACCTGTTGAACCGATGGAATTTCATCAATACCCAGTACTGCAATAACAGACGGGGAAACAATCGACATCTGTTTAACACCTGTACGGGATGCAACAAGGCCCTGTTTGACTTTGTATCCCCATGGAAACCCATATCTGATTATTTGGAAACAGGAGGAAAGCTGAATCCAGAGTTTGGATGGACAGGAAGAGGATTCTACCTGGATGGTGTTTTTCCCATTTCACATGCTAACAACATGACAAACGGGTCCTGTTCACAGGATCGAGCACCGCATGTGGACGAATGGAGCAAACGGAGGGACATAACTCAATTTGCGATAGTACTGGGTACCATTATCGGGCGTGCAGCTGAAGATATAGGAGGGGCCGTGAAGGATGGAGTGGGTGATATTTGGAATTTTGCAACTTCCATGGTACAAACAGCCAGGGCGGTCATTATGGGGATTGTCAGGTGGGCCCTCCCCTGCATTCTGATAATAGGGGTCATTATTACAATAAATCTACTACGTCATATGGGCCTCCTCTCCCGGTCAGGGAGGGCCGTAAATTATGCAAAAAAGAGACTGTGGCCTTCAACTATGACGGAGCCTCTTCTGAAATGAAGATAAAAAGGACCAGTGCTTTCTCTCTCGCACACTAGTCAGAGACGCTGGGACGCATAGACACCACAACAACTAACGGAGAATGGCGGTTAAGGAATATACCATCTTAGACGAACTTATGTTACATGGTGATAGCGTACTGGGTATTTTGGATCGTGACCCCCTTGTTTCTAGGAGAGCGACCCTCGTGTCATCATCACCAAGCCTGGTTTCACCAAAAATGCCTGACCAGGGCCAGACAGCAACTGCGATTACATCACCGGAGGATAAACTGTCTCTGGGCCTAGGAGCAACCTGGATGAAGAAAATAACGCTCCAGAGAGGAAAATGGGACGCTATAGACGACGGCCAACGATCTCAGTTATATGCAGAAAATGGAAGGATGATGACAAATGAAGAGCTTAAGTTCCCAGCCAGTTGGACTGACATAGTGGGAATAAAACCAGGGAGAAGACCTTATTCTGACCCTTTCACCAGGATGCCGTTCGAGGATTTCTTCTACTTGGACGGTGCGTCAGAAGTGAGATCCAGTATCGCCCATGTTCTGGTGGGAGGTAACTGGGCCGGTATCCTCCCGGCCTGGGTGAAGATCTACATGGTTACCCGAGAGGGTGACACAAATCTCGGCAAGACATGGGCGACCGTCAAGAGCTGGGGAAACAGCTGCGAATATTATAGGGTGGATTTGATCTTTTACCCTAAGATGAGCACGTCTCACATCAATGTTGAATCTGGATTCCGTTATGCGCGGATCCGAAGATTTATCCTGTCCTGCCCTCCACCGAGCACAGGAGTGTGGTCAGTCAAGAAGTCAGGGGAGGTGAAAAAGGTCAAAGCTTGCAAGACCCAAGATCCATGGCCTCTCGACCCGGGGGGTCAAGACAAGAAGTCCCCAGTACAAGTACTTCACCACCATCTACCAGAGGCTGGGCGGAGTACAAGAGGCCAAAGAAAGCAAGAAAGTCATCAAAATATCCAACAACACCTTACCAATGACATAAAAATGTTGGTAAAAATATAATAAAAAAAAAGCAAAAGCCCTGTTCTCTAAAAAAGAACAGTGATTTCTATTTCTAAATTTTTTTGTTGATTATGTAACAATATAGCCCTATATACCTATTTTTCACATGTAATTATATGCTTCATTATTCAATTGACGATGGACAATGATCTCCCAGGATGGCAGAGTGGGTGTGAAGTAGGGTGGCCAGACGTCACGCATTGCGCGTGATTGTACAGCATTTCTGTCTCTTTTCACGCGTCACGCAAATTGAGACCATGTCCCGCATGATTGGTTGTCATCCACGCTAACGCCCCCCCCCCCCCCCCCCGCCCCCCCAGCCAATGTGAAGAGCCTCTATGCGTCGCGTAACGTTACTAGTATCTGGCCGCGAGTGACACCGCATCCTATGACAACAACAAGTCCCAACGCTGTCGCGCGCGGCGGGTCCGTTTCAGAGCCAGTTGTCCTTCCGCGCAACTTGGGATAAACAGATCAGTTCCATGCGCTGCTGTAATCTCCGATGCTCGGCACCAGAGAAGACCGCTCGCTTGGTCGAAATTTGAAAAGGGGAAAACAATCCCAAACAATGGTAACCTAACCACCCCCCGCACAAATCAGTGCAGGTGGAAGATAATCATATTCTTTATTATTGTGCCATTACTGCGGGGGGGGGGGGTTCTTAGTCCAGGTTCTGTGGTGGCAGAGTAGAGGAGGGGAGAGGCTAGAGCTGGGAGAGAGTTCAGCTTCCTGACAGCCTGGTGTATGAAGCTGGAGGGCAGGAGAGTGAAAAAGCGTTGTGAGGGTGGTCATTATTATACATAGTCTGGGTGGTCATTGTGTGTGTGTGTGTGTGTGTGTGTGTGTGTGTGTGTGTGTGTGTGTGTGTGTGTGTGTGTGTGTGTGTGTGTGTGTGTGTGTGTGTGTGTGCGCGTGTGCGTGCGTGCGTGTGCATGTGTGTGATAAGACTGGGGGTCCAGACCTAATCATAGGTGATTGTAAGTCTGGGTGGTCATTTTATTTATTATTTATTTATTTTGAGTACTTAACACCCATTAGAGACAAAAGGAAAATAAAATAAATGAATAAGGGCAAAACATATTAGGCTTGTGGTCATTTGAATGAGGACAGTGGCGGATGAGCCTTGATTGAGGGGACAGGGACAGTCCACCAAAAAAAAGGAGGGGGGGGGGGGGGGGCTGCGCTGGTGGGGGGGGGGGGGGATGTCCCACATTGTCCTTCACAAACATACCATTTGTCCCACATTTGGTTTATTGGGATCTGGTCACCCTAGTGTGAAGTGCCACAGAACAAGTGACACTTTTTGACAATGACATCCTGAGTCGTTCCTATATGACCAGTATAATCTTTAAACTGAACTCTGGAAAGATAGCTCTATGATGGCTCTACTTATAAAAAATGGAAATGAGCCTTTAATATTTGCAGGAAAGGTGCCTGTTGTCTGTGAAGAAAAGGGAGTCAACCTGGAGAATGTGCTTCAGCAGAAGAGAGAAAGCTATAAAATATTAACCCTTACAGACGAAAAGGGAATTCAAGGTTGAGGGTTGAGAACCAGGGAGTCCTGAAACTATAGAGGG
Source organism: Notolepis coatsorum (assembly GCF_963971535.1). Classification (NCBI taxonomy): domain Eukaryota; kingdom Metazoa; phylum Chordata; class Actinopteri; order Aulopiformes; family Paralepididae; genus Notolepis; species Notolepis coatsorum. The sequence continues at coordinate 203,694,379 of NC_140167.1, forward strand.
AAATCTTAAAAAAACTATATAACAATTAAATGTTTAATGTGTACAGTAAAAGTTTTCATAAATGGCATGCTTATAATTAACTGTCAGTAGAGAATAATACTAAAAGAAGGATGTGTAAAACTGTTTGTCTGGAGGGGATCTTTAAGAAATCTTGATAAGAAATCCTATGGAGGGCCTCGTGCATGGTACCATGTCACGTGGTCACCACAGACAAAGCCGTTGTCTGTTCTGAAGGAATAAGGGACTTTCTGTTACTTAAAACCACTAGGTAACTAGAAGTAACGTTAGTACAAAGAAGGAGGAGTTCATACGAATTATGTATTGTATTTTGGTTTGCTAAACAAAAATGACATCCCTGTGACATCACTGTGTTTAGACCAATCGGAAATATGGTACAATGTCGATATAAAGGAGACGGTTGCCCATTCAAGAAAACAGACTTTTTTGAGAGATTTTGAAGGAGATGACTGAAACCTGATATATTGTAAGCTGAAACTTGTGTACTTATAAAAATGAAACTGAACCTTTAATGTAATCTTCTACTGTTAAAAAATAAAAACAATCTTCTTTTGGAAACAACGTTTGCTTCTATTTTTCCCAAAAAGACTGGTAAGCATGGAGATGTTTTTTTGCATTGTAACTTTACCAGTAATGTGCCTGATTTATGATGAAAAAAACCTCATGAGTGTGGCTTTCCCCAGACGGAGTAGAAGGAGAAATAGGATTATGCATTAAGGACGAAAGGTGGGTTCTGTAAGCCTGGTTTTATCAAGTAATGCCATACAGTGGTAATACGGCCAACCGAGTAGATTTAAGCAAAATAAAGAAAAGTAAACTCCGCAACTCCAATCAATCATCTGTATGACTGGAGGGGACGGGGGGGTGCCTGTGTGTGAGCCGAGGTCGGCTGAGTTTAAGCCCTGAAGTTTATAGATACAATTGAGTCCTAGACATCCCAAACTTCGCAGGACGCTGCTTGAAGCTGGGATTCGGACCAATGAGTTATGGGATAATCAATCTGACCTCGGTTTACGACCGGTACTTTACATCACCCCATAGGGATTGACTTGAGCAGCCTGTGCTAATTAGTCCAATCAGTCAGAGACCAGCCCCCTACAGGTGTGGGACAATATTCATTAGGGATTTAAGTTAAGTTTATTTAAGTAGTTTATCCAAGCGCCAGCAAAGTGCCGGCGACCGACTAAGACAGACAAAGACTTGGAGTTTTCCTGCTGGAGTTTTCCGAGGAGGCAACCGAGTGCATTTGAGAATCTACTGCCTCTTACTTGCCCTCCTCCAGCAGGCCACTCTTTTGTATCTGCATTTTCTGGTCTTGCCTTGTTAGCTTGTCAACTATACTATCCTAGTCCGCTAGCTTCCAGGCTTACCCGGCTAGCTTGACCTACTGGTTTTAGCTCTTTAGCTAAACTTTCAATTGGCTTCATACACATAGCCTTTAGCAATTGATCCATAGCACTTCTTATTTAATTTTTTTCCTGGTCTACCACCGCCACCTGGTGTAAGCATGGCTCTGTGTTCTGTCTGTCCCTCTCTCCGAGAAAGGTTAACTCGGTTAGAGAGTCGTGTCCTTGAACTTGAGTCAGGAAAACAGTCAGCTTTAGACGTCTCGGACACTTCAGGCTTTTCTAAGGAGCCTCAAGCGAGGTCTTCTAGTCTGGAGAGTCCCAGACATAGTGCTCAGGACATGGTCTTTGCGCCCAATACGGAGTGGCAGTGTAACCGCTCGGCCTCGGCCTCAACAACACTTGCTCCGCAACATGATCTTACACATGTTGCGGGTTCCGGTCCCAGCACGCAGTGGCCTCCACTGAAACCGCGTCTTCCTGTCCTTGTGATTGGCGACTCCATCACCTGGCATATTAAGCTAGACAAGCCAGCCGAGATCAAATGTTTTGGGGGAGCCAGAGCTACCGACATTGAAGCCAACCTGAGATTTCTGGCGAATAGCATAGTCAAGGGAAAAGTTAACCCACGTCTCGCACCCACTGAAGATAAATTTGACCATATTGTTATACACGTCGGAAATAATGACTGTAGGATGAAAGGCTCTGAGGTCACAAAGATCAACATAGTTAGGCTTTCTGACCTCGCCAGAAAGATGAGTCGGCATCGAGTAATCTTCTCTGACCCCCTGCCTGTAAACCGGCATGATGATGAGTTCATGAGTAGGACAGCTTCTCTACACCGATGGCTGGAAAAATACTGTAAAGAACAGGGCTTAGGGTTCGTGGATAACTGGTCCTCTTTCTGGGGGCGCCCTGGCTTGCTGAGAAAGGACGGCGTGCATCCTAACATGCTAGGCGCCTTTCTCTTATCTAGCAATATAGACAAGATTATAGTTTCGGGCTGACAGCCACCCCACAAGCATGCCAGGGTGCAGGCTCTTAGCGAGCCTGCTAGTCATGCTAAACTGATGGAGCCTGCCAATCCCTATACCTTTCCTAACCATGCTGGGTCCCTCCTCCACCAGGCTCCCCACTCCTCTCTTTCTATCTCTATCCTTAAACCAGTATATCCAATCAAAACTAGAATATCTCGTTACGCTCCGCTTTACCCAGCTCGTCCTTGTGCGATAAACCATGCCAACTTAATTGCGATTAAACCTACCCGCATGGCTGAAAATCGCACTGTTAAATATACAGAGTGCGTGAAGGTTGGCCTTATCAACATTCGCTCTCTGCCAACCAAAGCTCTTTTGGTATATGAACTGATAACAGACCATAGTCTCGACTTATTGGGCCTCACTGAGACATGGCTTAAACCTAATAACTTTCTGCCCTTAAATGAGGCTTCACCCCCTAATTTTAGTAGCTCCCATATCGCACGCACCTCCAAGAAATGAGGCGGAGTTGCTCTAATTTACGACTCTAAGCACAACTTTACATCCAACGCAAACTGTACGTTTTCCTCGTTTGAGGTGCTCCTGTTGCGTCCCTCTCCACCCAACAGAAAGTGTGGCGGTCTGATTCCTACCTCCACTGCATCCTTTGTAATGGCTGTCCTTTACCGCCCCCCAGGCCCTTACACCCTCTTCCTAGATGAGTTTTCCACTTTCATCTCTGAGCTTGTTACGCGCTCAGATAACATTTTAATTGTTGGTGATTTTAACATGCATTCCAACAAAACTCTAGATCCCCTAAATAAGGCTTTTACCGACATCATTGACTCTGTCGGTCTCATTCAAATTGTTCAAGTTTCAAGTTTCTTTAATAGTTGTCATACAGAAGTACAAAATACTTTTATACAAAATGCTTCTTACTGTTGCGCTCCAGAGACTGTGCAAGACAAGATAAGTATGAAATAAAATAACATAGTAAAATTAGAAGTAAAAAAAAAATGAGGTCACAGTGTTCAGTTTAGACATATGTACAATGTTCGATGCAGAATAGACGTAGTTACCATACAATATACAATACTGTGCAGTGTACTAATATACAATACTATATAGTGCAAGGCAGAAATGGAGAAATGGGACGAGGTGCAATTTAGGTACAATTCACAGTAGGTGTACGAGTTGTAGTGCAAAACGAGTTGTAGTGTGTTTGTGTGATCTAAAGTGTGGAGAGTGGGTGCTGCAGTGTGTTGTTTGTTTGAGTGAGTGTGTGCGTGTGGGTGTGTGTGCTGTGTGCATTTGATGGTTGTAGCATAGTGATTATTGTTCGTTTAGCAGCCTGATGGCCTGGGGATAGAAGCTTCTTCTGAGTCTTTCTGTGCTCGCCTTAAGACTCCGGTATCGCTTGCCTGACCGCAGCAGTTCAAAGAGGCAGTTGTTCGGGTGGCTCGAGTCCTTAATAATTCTCTTAGCCTTCCCCTTGCACCGCTTGTTGTAAATGTTCTGGAGGGTGGGAAGCCCCCCTCCAATTGTGCGTTCGGCTGAACGTGTCACTCTTTGTAGTCTGCTACGGTCTTGTGCAGTGCTATTCCCAAACCAGGAGGTGATGTTGCCGGTCAGGATGCTCTCTATTGTACATGAGTAGAAGTTCCTAAGGATCTTCTGACTGACTTGGAACTTCCTTAGGCGCCTGAGGAAGTAGAGGCGTTGTCGTGCCTTCTTCACAACACTGTCAATGTGTGTGGTCCATGTCAAGTCCTCGGATATGTGGGCTCCGAGGTACTTGAAACTGTTCACTCTCTCAACCGGTGCCCCGTCGATGCTGAGGGGGCTGTAGTCCTTGACCCCCGACCTCCTGAAGTCCACAATCATCTCTTTTGTTTTGCTGACGTTCAGGGAGAGGCAGTTCTCCTGACACCACTGTGACAGGTTCTCTACCTCTTCCAGGTAGGCCCTTTCGTCGTTGGCAGAGATCAGGCCCACCACTACTGTGTCATCAGCAAATTTGATGATGGTGTTGTTGTTCCGCTGTGCTACGCAGTCATGTGTGTACAGGGAGTAGAGGAGGGGGCTCAGAACACAGCCCTGGGGGGCCCCTATGTTGAGCGTGATGGATGAGGAGGTGCAGTTGCCGGCTCTTACCACCTGGGGTCTGCCCGTCAGGAAGTCCAAGACCCACTGGCAGAGGTCATAGTTCAAGCCCAGGTCCCTGAGCTTGGCTATGAGTTTGGAGGGGACTATGGTATTGAATGCTGAGCTGTAGTCGATGAACAGCATTCTCACATAGTTCCCCTGCCTCTTGTCCAGGTGTGATGCTGCTGTGACCAACCCACTCACAGTGGTGGGAACACCCTTGACCTAGTCCTAGCCCGCGGTCTCACTGTGTAAAATTTGACCGTTTCCCCCTATGTTCCTGCTCTCTCAGACCACTACCTCATCAAATTTCAAATTGATCTGACGGTTTCTCGCCCAGACAGTGTAGAATCCTACATGAGCCGTCGTATTAACTCCTCAACTGTCCCAACTCTAGTTAACTGCCTACCAGACACCCTCTCTCCCTTCCTCTCTTACTCTGGCCCCCTTGATCTCTTTACAGACAAACTTAACGCCGCCCTTCGTAGCACGCTCGACATTGTCGCTCCCCTTAAGTCTAAAATTAAACGTGCTCCGCAAAAACAAACTCCCTGGTTTATGGAGAAAACACGCTCCTTTAAAAAGGCTTGTCGCAAACTTGAACATAAATGGTGTTCGACCAAACTCGAAGTATTCCGCCTTGCCTGGAATGATAGTTTACGTAACTACAAAAAGGCACTCTCACTTGCCAAAACCTCATATTTTTCCAGGCTCATTAATGAAAACAAAAACAACTCAAAGTTTATCTTTGACACAGTTGCAAAACTTACTCAGAAACAACCAAGTGCCCTAAACCATGTGTTCTCGGCTAACGAATTCATAAGATTCTTTACCAAGAAAATGTACCTCATTAGAGATGAAAATTGTTGCCTTACTCAACAATCAGAGTCCCTCCCAACCTCTGATGGGCCTTCCCCCTGAATTTGAATCCAGCCATACGCTATGCTGCCTTGAAAACGTCTCACTTAGTGCCCTTAGTGTTGTGTCTTACTAATAATAACTAATTCCGCGGTCAATATAAGTCTCTGTGATACTTTCTGAATATGATTTGGGAATGGGCAGGGTTATATTAGAAGAAAGACAGTGTAAACAATATAATTAACTCTGAATATAATAATGACGAAAAATAAACAGGATACACAACAAAGTGCATGCGATGAGGTTATATGTAGTGCACCTTGTAGTGCACCTTGTTGTGTTGTGTATCCTGTTTATTTTTCGTCATTATTATATTCAGAGTTAATTATATTGTTTACACTGTCTTTCTTCTAATATAACCCTGCCCATTCCCAAATCATATTCAGAAAGTATCACAGAGACTTATATTGACCGCGGAATTTGTTATTATTAGTAAGACACAACATTTCCGTAGTAATTGACCACCAGACTCTTTCTCTTAAGGCATTAACTGGGTTAATTAATATAAATGTTATATTGTAACTGTCTAGTTACACATTGGTTCCGAAACATGTATGTTCCAGGCTGCAATTTTGAATCTGAGAGAGCTCTGGTCAGCGAAGCCGGCGGCGTTCGCGACCTCCATGTTTTGGGGCTATTCATCAGAAAACTCGGATCCCGATTCGGCTCCCATCCGTCGGGCAAGAACTGGCGGTTTTCACCCTCTCTCTCTGGAGCTTAACGGAGTTTCGAGTTTGGGATTCACCGTGTTGAATGGGGCATCTGAACTAAGCGAGGACCTCATGCGCATGCACGGCGAAGAATGCGGAAGCGCTCTTGCACTCTTCCGCTGGCATTAAGCTACACGCGGTCAGGCAAGCGATTCCGGAGTCTCATGGCAAGCACAGAAAGACTCAGAAGAAGCTTCTATCCCCAGGCCATCAGGTTGCTCAACGAACAATAACACTATGCAACAACCATCAAATGCACTCACAACACAACACACACAACACACACATCCATACGCACACACTCACTTTAAACAAACAACACACTGCAGCACCTACTCTCCACACTTTACAACACCTAGACACACTTTATATTTATTGGTAAAGGATTTGCACTACAACCCATACCTCAGTACACCTTACTGTAAATTGTACCTCATCCCATTTCTGCTTTGCACTATATAGTATTGTATATTAGTATATTGCATAGTATATTGTATATTGTACGGTAACTCAGTTACTCTATTCTGCATCGAACATTGTACATATGTATATACTGAACACTGTGTCTACGTACGTGACTTCTATTTTTACTTCTATTTTTACATGCTATACTATTTTATTTTATTTTATACTTATCTTCTGTCTAGCACAGTCTCTGGAGCGTAACAGAAAGAAGCATTTTGTATAAAAGTATTCTGTACTTCTGTATGACAACTATTAAAGAAACTTGAAACTTGACACTAGGAGCACTGGTGTTACCATTCAGCTGGGCTGCTGCAGCAGTCTGTGCCGGGCCTGGTGGTGGAGCTGCTGCTGTGGCCTGGGTTAGGCCTGGTGGTGGAGCTGCTGCTGTAGCCTGGGTTAGGCCTGGTGGTGGAGCTGCTGCTGTGGCCTGGGTTAGGCCTGGTGGTGGAGCTGCTGCTGTAGCCTGGGTTAGGCCTGGTGGTAGATCTGCTGCTGTGGCCTGGGTTAGGCCTGGTGGTGGAGCTGCTGCTGTGGCCTGGGTTAGGCCTGGTGGTGGAGCTGTGGCCTGGGTTAGGCCTGGTGGTGGAGCTGCTGCTGTGGCCTGGGTTAGGCCTGGTAGTGGAGCTGCTGCTGTGGCCTGGGTTAGGCCTGGTGGTAGATCTGCTGCTGTGGCCTGGGTTAGGCCTGGTGGTGGAGCTGCTGTTGTGGCCTGGGTTAGGCCTGGTGGTAGATCTGCTGCTGTGGCCTGGGTTAGGCCTGGTGGTGGAGCTGTGGCCTGGGTTAGGCCTGGTGGTAGATCTGCTGCTGTGGCCTGGGTTAGGCCTGGTGGTAGAGCTGCTGCTGTGGCCTGGGTTAGGCCTGGTGGTAGATCTGCTGCTGTGGCCTGGGTTAGGCCTGGTGGTGGAGCTGCTGTTGTGGCCTGGGTTAGGCCTGGTGGTAGAGCTGCTGTTGTGGCCTGGGTTAGGCCTGGTGGTAGATCTGCTGCTGTGGCCTGGGTTAGGCCTGGTGGTGGAGCTGCTGTTGTGGCCTGGGTTAGGCCTGGTGGTGGAGTTGCTGCTGTGGCCTGGGTTAGGCCTGGTGGTGGAGCTGCTGTTGTGGCCTGGGTTAGGCCTGGTGGTAGATCTGCTGCTGTGGCCTGGGTTAGGCCTGGTAGTGGAGCTGCTGCTGTGGCCTGGGTTAGGCCTGGTGGTGGAGTTGCTGTTGTGGCCTGGGTTAGGCCTGGTGGTAGATCTGCTGCTGTGGCCTGGGTTAGGCCTGGTGGTAGAGCTGCTGCTGTGGCCTGGGTTAGGCCTGGTGGTAGATCTGCTGTTGTGGCCTGGGTTAGGCCTGGTGGTAGAGCTGCTGCTGTGGCCTGGGTTGGATGAGCAGTGATCAGCAGGACCCACAGTGGGATGCTCAACATAATGACCAGATAAGGATTCTAGTGCAGGGTCATGCTGAGGTAAGTATCAATCAGATTTAAAAGCAATGTGTTGGATATAATTACCTGTGAGCTGTTTAATGCCCCTTGGACTGGGATGCAGCCCAGTGTGTGTGTGTGTGTGTGTGTGTGTGTGTGTGTGTGTGTGTGTGTGTGTGGGTTTATCTTATCTTATTTTATCGGGGGGGGGGGGGAACCCTTGCGAGCATGGGGAGAACATGCAAACTCCTGGTAATAGTAGTAGTAGTAGTAGTAGTAGTAGTAGTAGTAGTAGTAGTAGTAGTAGTAGTAGTAGTAGTAGCAGTGATGGGAATAACGGCACTATAAGTAACTTCGTTACTAACGGCGTTCGTTTTTTCAGTAACGAGTAATTACTCTTCCAATCTTAATAACGTCGTTACAGTTACTGCAAAAAAATGCGGCGCATTACTATGAATGAACCTGTTTCTTTCATCAGACATATCTCTGCGCCGAGAGGCAATAATATGTTCTTCCTTGTTTAGAGCCAAGCATACATGCTGACGATTGGCTGAGGTTGAATACAATGTCATGGTAAGCCAATCAGAGGTGGAGGTGGGCGGTTGTCTAAAGGGTCCGTGTACGTTTTGATAGTTCGTTTTTCCTTTCAAAAGGAAAAACGAAAAAACGAAAAAAAACGGAAATACGAGGTGTTTCCTATTTCCGTTTGAAACCAAAATCGAAAAAACAGGGAAAAACTGAAATACGGACCTGTTTTTCGTATTTTGGTATCAGAATCAAATGAAAAAAGGGAGTCAATAATGGGCCGTGTACGTTTTGATAGTTCGTTTTTCGTTTTTGATGTGAAGAATGGAGAACGGAACCACGTGACAAGTACATTTTTCAATGTAAAAGCCATTCACAATCTAACGTTAACGAATATGTATAACGTTATGAATAAATACATGCATACAGATCTATACCAGGGTAACGTTATGATACATAATTTTTTTGTTTTGTGCATTTCATTTAGACATGATATTTTATGTGAAGTAATAGCCTAATAATATGGAAATAGCCTGTGTGGTCTGTCCCAAGCAGTGCTGTCTAAACCAGTGATTCCCAACCTGGGGTCCCCGCCAGGGGGCGCAGGGGGTCCGCCAGACCACAGATGATTTGAGGTCTACAGCAATCGCGAAAATTACATCACCATGGGCTTCACTGAGGGACCAGACAAACGACCTGAGTGTGTGATTTGTGGAGAAAAGTTGGCAAACTCGAGCCTGAAGCCCAGCAAGCTGAAGAGACATCAGGCGTCTAAGCACCCAGAAACCGTTGGGAAGGATCCAGACTTTTTTCGGAGGAAAGAACAGTCTCTCAAGGCGAACAAGCCTGTTGATGTTAGAGTAGCGTGGAGCAGGGGTGGCAGTGATTTACAGAAGGCTACCGAAGCCTCCTTTGAGTGTTCGCTTTTAATTGCAAAAGCAAAGAAACCGCACAATATTGGCGAGCAGCTCATCAAACCAGCCTGCATCAAAATGGTTTAGAAACTGTGCGGCCCACAGGTGGCGGATAAACTAAAATCAGTACCACTCTCGAACAATGTAGTGAAAGACCGAATTGATAAGATGTCAAGTGATTGCGAGCAGCAGCTGTCAGAAAAGCTTAGAAAGGGTCCATTTGCCATACAACTTGATGAAACTACAACTGTCGCAGACGAGGCTGTGCTCATCGTTTATGTGCAATATATTGAAAATGAGGATCTGAAGCAGGACATTCTCATGTCAGTCAACCTTACTACCACCACTCGAGGTGAGGATATTTTTACTGCAGTGGATTCTTACTTCATTCAACATAAATGCAAACCGTTCACCATTAGGGCCTGATTTGAGAGGATGAATACAGGATTTGAATATTGGCCAACATTTTTAAATACATATGGTGCAAGATTAGATTTGTTGATTGAAGGCACAAGTCAAAGAAGCATAGTGGGTCTAATTATGATGCATATGCCTGTGTATAAGCAGTTTGTTATTAAAATGACAAAAAAAAAGTATTAAACCCAGCTAGGACAGATTCTCTCTGCTACTGATTGGAATTTCCTGTCTCATATTTAGTTTAATTTGTTGCATTGATTTGTTCCATAAATGCAAACCGTTCACCATTAGGGACTGATTTGAGAGGATGAATACAGGATTTGAATATTGGCCAAACATTTTGAAATGCATATGGTGCAAGATGAGATTTGTTGATTGAAGGCACAAGTTAAAGAAGCATAGTGGGTCTAATTGTGATGCATATGCCTGTGTATAAGCAGTTTGTTATTAAAATGACAAAAAAAAGGTATTAAACCCAGCTAGGACAGATTCTCTCTGCTACTGATTGGAATTTCCTGTCTCATATTTAGTTTAATTTGTTGCATTGATTTGTTCCATAAATGCAAACCGTTCACCATTAGGGCCTGATTTGAGAGGATGAATACAGCATTTGAATATTGGCCAAACATTTTGAAATGCATATGGTGCAAGATGAGATTTGTTGATTGAAGGCACAAGTCAAAGAAGCATAGTGGGTCTAATTGTGATGCATATGCCTATGTATAAGCAGTTTGTTATTAAAATGAAAAAAAAAAAAGTATTTTATGGTATCTTATTAGGAGGGGGTCCGCGAATTTCATCAGAGATGTTTGGGGGTCCCTGGGGGGAAAAAGGTTGGGAACCACTGGTCTAAACGCACGTTATACAGATATCCTAGTTCAGTGCAGTGGTCGGCAATAGGCGGCTCGCAGACCGAAATAGGTCCGCCAGCAATAATATCTGCCGATCAGATTATTTTGAGAATATGATTTGTGATGAAGACTCGCTTTATTGTATCGGAATCGGGAGACTTAGGTAAAGTTAGAAAGATATTCACAGATTCGAATTTCCGCGTCAATAATTCTTAAGCGAAATGTTTTTAAAACACAAAGGACACCTCTTTCCTATCGTAGTAAGGTAGACAATGAGCTACAACCTTACTTTCACCTAAACGAGGCGAGCCGGCCTCGGAGCTGTACATTTAATAATTTGATCTATATGTGCAGTCGGCCTTGACGAGGCAAGTGCGCAGCCAGGGATCGTCTAAAAAGTGCAACACCGAAAAGAGGCACTGCAAAAAGATTCAATAACTTCACGTCATACAGTGTATAGTGTCACCAAAATCACTGCACACATCATCAATGGTATCCTATTGGTTATACTACAACACTTAGATTTGAAAAAAATGCTTTTTCATAATTCTGGGGATTTTGTATTGGAAAAAAACATTAAATATCTTCACTCTTATAGAGTGTAGTGTCACCAAACTCACTGCACACACATCAATGTTATCCTACTGGTTATCCTCGTAGAAGGGGTGGGGGAGGGATTCTCCAGGATAGTGTAGTGGATAGTAGTGATATGCAGTAGGTACCATCAGTGATGCCGGTAACGCGTTACTAAGTAACGCGTTATTGTAATCTGATTACTTTCCCCCGAAAATAGTAATCTAACGCGTTAATCTTTAAAAGCCAGTAATCTGATTGCAGTTACTTGTCCAAGTGGCTGTGCATTACTATTTCGTTACTATCTCATCATAAATTCATAATGCAGGCGGAATGCAGTATTTTATTTCGTTTTCGACAGTCAAAAATACATTTTGAGCTGTTTTTCTTTTGGGAGTGACGTAGTGTGGCAGTGAAAGGGTTACACAAGAATGTGTCCCCGCGGCGTGACTGGACACTCTGTCTGTGAGTGACATCTGCTTTAGTACAATCACATTCCCCATCCACAGTCTGCGAATCAGAGGCAGAGTAGGGCGGGTCTTCACAGCACGTCATGTGACATATGCGCCAATCGTGTGACAGCAGGGCTCCGTCGTCGGAGAATTCCACCCCAAAACGCTTGGCAAAATTAAAAGTGAGTTTCTGTTCAGACTTCCATCCCAAAACGCTCGTATAGCCTCAGTCACTACTTCACGTTCATATGCGGAGGAAACAAAATACTGTCTACCGCTAAAAACAGCACATCCAATTGCATTGAAAGCATCTGGAATCACAACACTGGGGGACCCTGATGTAAACAAGACAAAAGTCTTTCTCTGGTCTGCATCCCCTTAACAATTGTATGTATTGAGCTGTACTGTACTGTACCCATTCTGCAATCTGTTAATAAAGTTTTCATTCATTCATTCACTAGCCGACGCTTCGACTAGGTACAGGAGGACTCGGAGGCCACCCAAACAGCAAAAGAGAGAGATTGTTTCTTTCCCTTTTGATTAATGTATATTTGATGGTGGCAGAGCAAAAGCTCTTATTTGCCAGATTTACAGTTAATTTACATGTTAAAGAGAGACTGATTGTATGTTTATAGAGAGACATTTATAAAAACAATTTAATAGTTACAGTTGATATAATTGAATAGTTCAGCCTGCATTTGTTAGATGTGAATGGATATACACTGGTTTTGTAAAACCACTGGCTGGCTGCTCTAATGCTGTGAGCATCATAGACTGTTGCTTTACCATACTTGATGGTACAGAAGCTGAAGCACTAGTTTAACAATTTACGTTATGTGCAGAGAAACAAGTTAAAAACAATTTATGCACTTTCAATAAAGCGTTTAAAAAAAACGGTTGGGGGAACGACGACGACTTCGTAACCTAGTTACTTTCAAAGTAACTAAGTTACTCTGATAATCAAGTAATCAGTAAAGTAACTTGGATTACTTTTTAAAGGAGTAATCAATAATCAGTAATCGGATTACTTTTACAAGTAATCTGTGGCATCACTGGGTACCATATAGTGCATGTCTCGATAACACTTCAGATAGCAGCCAGCTTCCTTCTCATCCCCCTCTCTGTCATCACCTCTAGTCTGACCAGCTCGACTCCCACCACAGAGCTCAGCTTGTTCAGTTTGTTGAACGAATGAATGAATGAATGAAAACTTTATTTAACAGATTGCAGAATGGGTACAATACAGTATGGCTCAATACACACAATTGTTAAGGGGATGCAGACCAGAGAAAGACGTTTGTCTTGTTTACATCAGGTGTCCCTTGAGTTGATGTAGCGCCCCCAGCATAGAAGAGGACGCTGGCCACTACAGACTAGAATGACTGCAGCAGTCTATTGGACACATTGAAGGACCGGCCCACAGCAAAAAGACCAGTGTTGAATTAACTCCCAGAGTTGATTTCAACACTTTTTCAGGGTTTATATAGCTCCAATTAACACTTGTAAAATAGTTAAACATTTAACACTATGCCAGTTCCTTCTTTAACTCCAAAACAGAGTTAAAGTAACACTAAGGGGATTAGATAAATAACACTGCTCCAAGTTACATTTTTACTATTTGGGAGTGTTAATTGTACTCCCTAAAGTGTCAAGTTATCAACTCTGATTTTTCTTTATGAATTTTATATACGTCCATAAACAAAATCATTTAAAAAAATAACCATCTGTGTGCAAGCCAGTGCCGGTTCTAGACCCTTTTTAGGGGGGCTGAATGTAATATTAGCCCCCCTAAGATAAAAAATATTATTATTATTATAATTTTTTTTGTAATTACATTTTTTTATGTTTTATTCTTGTTTTATTATTATTATTATTATTATTATTATTATTATTATTATTACAGACATAGATTGCCGGTAGTAGCCTGTTGACCTCATTGGTCAACTATAAAAAAAAATAAAAAAAAATATTCAAAGATGTTGGTAATGTTGTGAAGGGCCAGATTAAACCGAATATATATATTTATTTATATATATATATATTTAATTGTATTTGTATATTCTCTAATATTCCCTGATATCCCTTGTATATTCCTTGTACAATATGCATTGAATATCCATTCTAGCCTACTGAACATCCCATAATAGTCTCCATTCTACTATTGGTCGAGACCTTGGTGCCAGGCTGCCATACCCCCCAGACCCAGTTCAAACGTACCGCTCAACATGTACGAACAAGTCCTAGTTCTGCGTAGGAATCTGGCTACCGCACCACTAATGGTACTATTTGTTCATAGTGCGTATATATACTGCGCTACTAAAGTAGGACTTTCTTTTAGTCCAGTTTCTTACCCTCCAATAGAGTGACAGACGTAAAGCCTCCCCGCGTGTGGGAGTGTGGGAGTAAGGCCAAGTTCGGCCTACCATCGGTATTGAGACATCGTGTATATTAATATTTGAATAGTCATATTTGGCACTATATCGTCGAGTTGGACGTAGTCTATTAAGCTAATAATAGTCTATTCATATGTAGTGCTTCGTGCGGTGAGAATACTATCGTAGTCAGTACCCCCATCGTTTCGGGTAGAACTGGCTGCTTATCCAGGGTGGCCGACCCCATGTGAGGCTGCACCCGAGGAGCCCCAGAGCCGACGAGCGAGTGGACCTGCATACCGGATTATTCTACCGACGACAGCCCGCCTTCCCAGGCACGGATTATGCTTTGTATACAGTGATTATTCTATGGATAAAGACCAACACTGCCGTGTGTTGGAAACCCCCCCCCGGAGAGGACGACAGGTGAGGAGACGCTCTACACGACGAGGTCGCTTCACGTCTCTCCATCGTGGACCGGAGGAAGCCGGCTCACAGAGAGTCCAACTGCTTTCATCTGTGGATCGAGGATCGCTGAGGCACCGAGCCGCACAACCGTGGGTTCTCCCAGGATACCCTCGGCCAGACGGATACAGCCGGACTCTACCCCCCCCCCCCTTCTCCAGTTGTCTTACAAGCGACCGGAATTCCCCCCTAGTGTATCCAGTTCTATAATCATTAAAGTATCATTGCTATTATTCCTTAAATATTCCAGGTTGTATATTTACCACCTGCGCCACCAGAGATTGGACGTTCTCTATTGATATACCAACGAATACTCATTTGCCATAAAAGTGCATCCTATTTCAAATCATAAATGTAATTAAGTGATTGCTCTACATACCTTTTGCTATGTATTAATTATTATTAAACGCAGACTTTCGACTTGGTACATTTGTGTTGGATCGTTTCATCTACGTGGGAGTGTTTACCATAATTATTTATGCCTAGTACTGGGTGGCCAGAGTCTAAAGTACAAGAGGTAGTGGTAGTAAGTATCATATCTAACAATACAGTCAGGGAATTGTACCCCTCAGTTACAATTGGTCCTTCGAGCCGGAGGGTAATTAGCGTAATATTAATATAGTGTTATTAATATTGAAATGGCCTATGATGAACACTCCACGAAACGATCCTCCTAACCAACGCCCGCAGCGCGAACGACGGCTCCCTCAGTACTTAGAGGCTTACGCTGTCAGTCAACAACCTAGTCTTCTACTAACAGTAAACGCGGTAAAACTAGAAAGTAAAAGTATGTCTAACCCCAACGCCCAGACTACCCCGACCATAGAGGCCCCTACGGGTTCTAATGTAACTGACCGAGCTCACGGTGGGGACCAGTGGGAACCAGACATGACTTCACACCCCGCCAGTACTGAAGAAGTAGTCCCCGATGAGTCCCGGGAGGAATACAACGCTACCGAGAGAGAACTCGGCACGGAAGAAGACGGGGAGAGGACCGTGGAGATAGAGCTCCAAGGCTCCGCAAGGAGTACCCCGAGGGAAGGCTCCCCTATACAACCGCCTTCTCCCAGCGAGGCAGAGAGGACCCTACAGCAGGCCTTCCTCATCAGCCTGAACGCCGCTGCTGAACGCGACCGACTGCAGATCCAGCAGCGGAGCGAAGAAGAGCATATACGTCTAGAAATAAGACGCATTCAGATGGAAGAGAATGTGGCCCGAGACCGAGCAGACAGCCAGCGAGCAGCTGCTGGTGCTCTACGGGACGCAGAGCGCGACAGACAGCAAGCGCAACTAATAGAACAGCTGATCAGACGGACAACACCCTCTCCCTCCGCCAGAGGCTCCAGGAACTCGTCTAGACACACCTCCAGGGCGGCATCCCCTAGCCGAGTAAACAACCCTGAACTTGACCAACAGACGAGGTCTATACCCCCCACAGACCACCTCCCCCCACCGGTCCAAGCGAGACCTAGCAACCGGGAAGGAGCAGCATATCCTGTGGAGAGGCTAAACCAGAGACTACAAGCACTGGATGACCTAACTGAAGACGAAGAGGAAGAGGAGGAGAACCACGCCCGACGACAGCACAGTACTCCTGGTCCGGTACAGCCCAGGCTATACTCCCGCGGAGCTGCGCTACAGACCCCCGACTCTATACACGGGTGAGCACGACGCACGACCCGCACCGAGGAACAGCACCTGGACAAGCGGGCCATGGTACACTGCCGGTACCAGCCCATACCAAGGAGCGGGAGGAGACTCGCCTAGGAGGCCTCTCCCCCAACGCTCGCCGATGTATCCACAGTCAGCGTCATACATTGGCACGCCTATGGTACCCGACTTCACCCAAGAGAACCGGGCCCAGTATACAGAACTCCGCATGTGTCTGGAGACCATGTTGGTGGATGTATTGGATGAACGCCATAAATACGCCATCCTACTGAAGCACTTAAAGGTACCCCGCGCACATAATATAGCGCTCGCCTACGCGACTTCCACCACCCCATACACAGCAGCGCTGGTAGCATTGGACCAGAGGTATGGGCGCATATGGGATTACGTGATCCAGGAGATCCGACACATCGACCGCTTACCCCCAGCAATAGACAATCGAGCACTGGACGACCTGTCCATCAGAGTGCAGTCCCTGGTAGGGATGTTGGGAGCGCAGAGAGAGAAGGGGAGGCATGAACTTTACGCCAACTCAAATGTGGAAAGGATCTTGGAGAAGCTGCCGCCCGCTCGACAGGAGCGTTTTAGGCGGCAGAGAGACCACCGAGACCCGAATGGCCCCGAACCGAACCTCCTCGATCTAGCAGACTTCCTGGCGAGAGAAGTCAGCAGCCTACGGCTAGATACATTCGGACGGAGCACCCCTGGCTCCAGAGAAGGAACCAGACGACTAAATGATGGAAGAAGATCGGTGACTGTGATGCACCAATCGGAGTCAGTACCGAGCAGCAGGAGCCACAGTACCCCCTCCAGAACGGAGAAGTGGAAGATAGTGTGCCCCTACTGTGAGAAAGAACACTGGCTAGCGCAATGTGACTCCTTCCCCAAGCTGAACGCGGAGGAAGCAAGTCAATGGATAAAGTCCAACAAGCGCTGTTTTCGCTGTGCGCGCTCACACATGGCAGCCGAATGCCGCTTAAAGAAAAGGTGCACCAAGTGCGATGGAGCCCATCTGGACATACTTCACGACAGTAACAGAAGGCGCCCTTCACCCGCACCATCCAGCAGCAAAGCGAGCGTCATGTACATCGATCCCGCCAGCAGCAGTGGAGCCCGAGTACTCCTAAAAGTAGTGCGTGTGACACTAAGCTACCAGAATAAAGTCCTGGACACTTACGCCGTCCTCGATGACGGGTCAGAGAAGACCCTTCTGCTCGCCTCCGCTGCGGCCCAGCTAGGGCTGCGGGGAAGCGAAACCCAAATGACAATTCGGACAATAAGACGAGATTTGAAGACGATAAAGGGCGAGAATGTCTCATTCTCTATCGCAGCAAGCGGCCAGCCTGAGCGACGGTACCAGATTACAGACGCTTTCACCAGCCAAGAAATGGGACTGTCGCGGTACACATACCCCGTCGCCAAGCTGATGGAGAAATATGCACATCTGCGCAAGTTACCGATCCCGCTCATAGACAATGCTATGCCGACCCTGTTGATAGGCTCCGACCATGCAGACCTCATTGTCCCGATAGACCGGGTTCATACCGGACCCCGAGGCTGTCCTGCAGCAGTCGAGACCCGTTTGGGATGGACTCTCCAAGGCCCGCTCGCCAAATCTCTCAACCGAAGTACAGCCACTAGATGTCTCCACTCCCGAGTCACAGAGGGAGAAACCGCACTCCTGCAACACGTAGAGCGGCTATGGACCTTGGAACAAATGCCCTTTAAGAACGGAAAGAAAGACATTCGCTCTAAAGATGACATTTACGCCATTCACCTCCTCGAGACAGGGACCAAGAGAGTCCCGGTCAACGGCGTGTTGAGATACGCCACGCCACTCCTGCGGCGAGAAGGAATGCCTACTTTCCACGCCAAGACAGACGCCACAGAACGGTACCTGCTGAACACGGAGCGGCGCTTAGCCAAGAACCCCGCCCAAGAGAGTGTATACCGCGCTGAGATTGAGAAGCTCATCACAGCGGGACACGTCACAAAGATGGACATTAAAGAGGCTGACCAGACCACTGAATCGTGGTACGTGCCTCACCACAAGGTCCATCACAACGGTAAAGACCGCATAGTATTTAACTGCAGCTACCAGATCGGATCCCAAAATCTGAATAAAGAGTTACTGCCCGGTCCCACACTCGGCCCCTCCCTACTCGGCGTTCTACTCCGCTTCCGCCAGGAAAAGGTGGCCATCAGCGGGGACATTAAAGGAATGTTCCTGCAGGTGAGATTAGTAGAGGAAGACAAGCCCCTGTTGCGGTTACTATGGAGAGAGAAGCCAGGAGATGAGCACCCAGCCATCTACCAATGGGAAGTCCTCCCCTTCGGAACGACGTGCAGCCCCTGCTGTGCTACATTTGCACTACAGAAACATGTAGCAGAGGACCCAGCAGCGGACGAAGAGGTCCGACACAGCGTAAAGAACAGCTTCTACGTAGACAACTGTCTACAAAGCCTTTCAACCCAGGAAGAAGCCGAGGCTCTCCTGATTAAACTCCGCGCCTCATTGATCAAAGGCGGCTTTGATCTCAGGCAGTGGGCCAGCAGCGATCCGCAAGTACTGCGCAGCCTCTCCTCCGAGGACAAGGCAGCCAGCAGCGAGACCTGGATGGCTACAATCCCGGGAGAAGCCCAGGAGATGACCCTGGGATTGGTGTGGCGATTCAAAACAGATTCGCTTCACTACAGACACAAGCCCCTGACTACGGAGCAGGGAAGGCCGGCGGCGGCGCCGACCACCAGACGGAGTGTGTACACAACACTCGCCCGACAATATGACCCGCTAGGATGTATTCTACCGTACACCACCAGGGCAAAAATGATTGTACGAGCATTGTGGGACAAGGACCAGGGCTGGGACGACCCCATTCCCGCACACCTTGCATCCACCTGGAGAGAGTGGGAGATGGAGCTCCACTCACTCCCAGGCGTTAATATGCGCCGAAGCTACTTCCCACCCACGGTGAGGCCAGATACATGTAAAATGGACTTACACGTCTTCAGTGACGCCTCAGAGGTCGCATACGGATCAGTAGCCTACTTGCGGGCCCAAGAAGAGGGGGGAGAGATCTACACAGCATTTGTCCTCGCCCGCTCGAGAATAGCCCCACGCAAGCAACAATCTATCCCACGTCTAGAGCTCTGCGCAGCCCTAGCCGGAGCGCACCTAGCCACGCTCATCCAACATGAGCTCA
This sequence comes from Notolepis coatsorum, assembly GCF_963971535.1. Classification (NCBI taxonomy): domain Eukaryota; kingdom Metazoa; phylum Chordata; class Actinopteri; order Aulopiformes; family Paralepididae; genus Notolepis; species Notolepis coatsorum. The sequence continues at coordinate 203,713,800 of NC_140167.1, forward strand.
CCATACCGGTGTCTAGAACAATCCTGTGGTCAGATTCCACGACGGTACTCGCCTGGATCAAATCGGACTCATGCAAGTACAAAGTCTTCGTGGGAGTCAGAGTCACCGAGATTCAAGACTTAACCGAAGAGTTAACCGGAGAAACAGAGTGGCGCTACGTTGATACAAAACAGAACCCAGCTGACGTCATCACCCGGGGGATGCCCCTGGATGACCTCACCCGTCGCAATGTCTACAGTGACGGCCCCGCATTCCTAAGACTCCCGGAAGGACAGTGGCCCATGCCTATCCCGAGGGAAGCAAGTCCAGAGGAGGTGGAAAATAAGAAGTCTGTGTTCTGTGGATTGAGCACCGTAGCCTCCACCGACCCTAACATAGACGATTGCACGTCCATAGAGAGTGCACAACAAAGAACATTCCTGCGGTACCACCCGGAGTGCAAGTCCCCCACTGATATGTCAGCAGCTAACTACGAGGAAGCAGAATTGCTTCTACTGCAGCGAGCCCAGAGAGACTCGTTCCCCGATGAATTGGCCTGTCTACAGGGAGGAAAGCCCGTCCCATCCGACAGCAGATTAATTCATCTGGCCCCCGAGAGCGACGCTCATACCCTCATCAGAGTGGGTGGTCGCCTACGCAGAGCCCCCAACACACTCCTGATGGGGCGGCTAGATCCTGCATTACCCCAGACAATGTACCGGCCTGAAGAAGCGAACGGCCGACGAATGTGGAGGTACAGCCAAGTATTAGCCGACAAGTTTTGGAACAGTTTCCTACTGCACTACCTACCGTCTCTACAGACCCGCCAGAAGTGGGTAAAGGAGAGAGACAATTTGACAGAAGGAACAGTCGTCATGATTATTGATCAATCACTGCCCAGAGCTATGTGGCCGGCCGGCCGCGTAAGCAAAGTGATCACCGGTGCCGACGGCAAGGTCCGAGCAGCTGAAGTGCTCGTCCAGGGTCGCACTTACACCCGTCCCGTGGCAAGGCTCATAGAACTGCCTCGACTCCCAGACACAATCGATGATGACCATGACCCTACAACCCTATGACTTTGTGAAGTTGACTGACCCCTACAGCAAACCCTTATGTGTAAATAGACAACGCGATTAATCTGTCTCTGTTTAACTGATTAGGTCTGGGACCTATTCAGGGGGTGGCTGTTGTGAAGGGCCAGATTAAACCGAATATATATATTTATTTATATATATATATTTAATTGTATTTGTATATTCTCTAATATTCCCTGATATCCCTTGTATATTCCTTGTACAATATGCATTGAATATCCATTCTAGCCTACTGAACATCCCATAATAGTCTCCATTCTACTATTGGTCGAGACCTTGGTGCCAGGCTGCCATACCCCTCAGACCCAGTTCAAACGTACCGCTCCACATGTACGAACAAGTCCTAGTTCCGCGTAGGAATCTGGCTACCGCACCACTAATGGGACTATTTGTTCATAGTGCGTATATATACTGCGCTACTAAAGTAGGACTTTCTTTTCAGTCCAGTTTCTTACCCTCCAATAGAGTCACAGACGTAAAGCCTCCCCGCGACGCCACGTGTGGGAGTAAGGCCAAGTTCGCCTACCATCGGTATTGAGACATCGTGTATATTAATATTTGAATAGTCATATTTGGCACTATATTGTCGAGTTGGACGTAGTCTATTAAGCTAATAATAGTCTGTTAATATATAGTGCTTCGTGCGGTGAGAATACTACCGTAGTCAGTACCCCATCGTTTCGGGCAGAGAACTGGCTGCTTACCCAGGGTGGTTGACCCCATGTGAAGCTGCACCCGAGGAGCCCCAGAGCCGATGAGCGAGTGGACCTGTATACCGGATTATTCTACCGACGACAGCCCGCCTTCCCAGGCACGGATTATGCTTTGTATACTTTGATTATTCCATGGATAAAGACCCCCGACACTGCCGTGTGTTGGAACCCCCCCCCCTGGAGAGGACGCAAGGTGAGGAGACGCTCTGCAAGACGAGGTCGCTTCACGTCTCTCCCCCGTGGACCGGAGAGAGCCGGCCCACAAAGAGTCCACCTGCTTTCATCTGTGGTCCAAGGATTGAACGGCACTACAGTGGGTTCACCTGGGATACCCTTGGCCGGACGAGGCAGCCGGATTCTACCCCCCCCCCCCTCCTACTCCTGTCGGCTTACAAGCGACCGGATTAACCCCCTCTAGTGTATCTAGTATATAATCATTAAAGTATCATTGCTGTTATTCCTTAACTATTCCAGGTCGTATATTTACCACCTGCGCCTTCAGAGATTGGACATTCTCTATTGATATACCGACGAATACTCTTTGCCATAAAAGTGCATACTATTTCAATTCATAAATGTAATTAAGTGATTAAGTGCTTGTTCTACACACCATCGCTGTGTAGAAATAAAGACCTGTTTCGACTTCGTACATTTGTGTTGGATCCGTTTCATCTACGTGAGAGTGTTTATGATAATATATTTATGCCGTGTACTGGGTGGCCGAATATTAAGTACAAAGGTAGTGGTAGTAAGTATCATATCTAGTAATACAGTCAGGGAATTGTACCCCTCAGTTACAAACGGCGTTTGTTTTTTCAGTAACGAGTAATCTAACGGATTACTCTTCCAATCTTAATAACGTCGTTACAGTTACTGCAAAAAAATGCGGCGCGTTACTATGAATGAACCTGTTTCTTTCATCAGACATATCTCTGCGCTGAGAGGCAATAATATGTTCTTCCTTGTTTAGTGGAGTGCGCGAGCCAAGCATACATGCTGACGATTGGCTGAGGTTGAATACAATGTCATGGTAAGCCAATCAGAGGTGGAGGTGGGCGGGTGTCTAAAGGGTCCGTGTACGTTTTGATAGTTCGTTTTTCGTTTCAAAAGGAAAAACGAAAAAAACGAAAAAAAAACTGAAATACGAGGTGTTTCCTATTTCCGTTTGAAACCAAAATCGAAAAAACAGGGAAAAACTGAAATACGGAGCTGTTTTTCGTATTTTGGTGTCAGAATCAAATGAAAAAAAGGAGTCAATAATGGGCCGTGTACGTTTTGATAGTTCGTTTTTCGTTTTTGATGTGAAGAATGGAGAACGGAACCACGTGACAAGTACATTTTTCAATGTAAAAGCCATGCACGATCTAACGTTAACGAATATGTATAACGTTATGAATAAATACATGCATACAGATCTATACCAGGGTAACGTTATGATACATAATTTTTTTGTTTTGTGCATTTCATTTAGACATGATATTTTATGTGAAGTAATAGCCTAATAATATGGAAATAGCCTGTGTGGTCTGTCCCAAGCAGTGTTGTCTAAACGCACGTTATACAGATATCCTAGTTCAGTGCAGTGGTCGGCAATAGGCGGCTCGCAGACCGAAATAGGTCCGCCAGCAATAATATCTGCCGATCAGATTATTTTGAGAATATGATTTGTGATGAAGACTCGCTTTATTGTATCGGAATCGGGAGACTTAGGTAAAGTTAGAAAGATATTCACAGATTCGAATTTCCGCGTCAATAATTCTTAAGCTAAATGTTTTTAAAACACAAAGGACACCTCTTTCCTATCGTAGTAAGGTAGACAATGAGCTACAACCTTACTTTCACCTAAACGAGGCGAGCCGGCCTCGGAGCTGTACATTTAATAATTTGATCTATATGTGCAGTCGGCCTTGACGAGGCAAGTGCCAGGGATCGTCTAAAAAGTGCAACACCGAAAAGAGGCACTGCAAAAAGATTCAATAACTTCACGTCATACAGTGTATAGTGTCACCAAAATCACTGCACTAGGGTGACCAGATGCAAAAAGTCCAAAAGTGGGACAACAGTAAGATTTGTGTGGGACAAAGTGGGACAACAGTAAGATTTTGGTGGGACAAAGTGGGACAGATAGATAATGTAATTTTTTTTATTAGAATAACTGAGTCTGGCAAAATGACAGGAGCTAGTTTCATACCACAGTCGGCTGACCTGTATGAATGGGAGTGTTGTACTGTGTGATAGACACTTGTTATCTCAGCTGCAGTGACCTTGTCCGTCTGGCTATCATTGTTTGGTTTAAAAAGAAACGTATCCATAGATCTGGATGTTTCTCTTTGGTGAACCACTTTCAAGTGAGACTCACGTCCACTGTGGCGCTTCAAGTCGTATTCTCCTCCATGCGCAATTGAAAACGAACTATGACACAAAACACAGAAAGCCTGCTGCGGATTGCCTGCCATCTGCCTCACCCAGTCATGTGTCGTTTGCCAGTCTTGGTTGTAACTGCAGGTCCGTTTCTTTTTACTGCTTTCCATCTTGAACTAGTTCGCTTGTAATGTTGTTGTGTTTTTTTTTACCAATCAGATTTGCGATATGAGGTAGCGTCACAAGTTCAACTCTCACGAGCAGAGCAGTGCGCTAAATTACTATAACCAATCAGATCTGCGATATGAGGTAGCGTCACGACTCAGTCACGTCACAAGCAGGCAAGCAGCGCGCTAAAGTACTATAACCAATCAGAGCAATGTGTGTGGACAAGAGGCGGGTTGCTACGTTTACTGTCTGTAGGGAGGGGCTTTTAGACGCATGTTTTTTTTTGGCTTCGAAAAGAGGGACATCCTCTCAATATGAGGGACGCGGGACATTTGGTCAAATGGTGGGACAGTACAACCAAAAGGGGGACACCTGGTCACCATACACTGCACACATCATCAATGGTATCCTATTGGTTATACTACAACACTTAGATTTGAAAAAAATGCTTTTTCATAATTCTGGGGATTTTGTATTGGAAAAAAACATTAAATATCTTCACTCTTATAGAGTGTAGTGTCACCAAACTCACTGCACACACATCAATGTTATCCTACTGGTTATCCTCGTAGAAGGGGTGGGGGAGGGATTCTCCAGGATAGTGTAGTGGATAGTGTAGTGATATGCAGTAGGTACCATATAGTGCATGTCTCGATAACACTTCAGATAGCAGCCAGCTTCCTTCTCATCCCCCTCTCTGTCATCACCTCTAGTCTGACCAGCTCGACTCCCACCACAGAGCTCAGCTTGTTCAGTTTGTTGAACGAATGAATGAATGAATGAATGAAAACTTTATTTAACAGATTGCAGAATGGGTACAATACAGTATGGCTCAATACACACAATTGTTAAGGGGATGCAGACCAGAGAAAGACGTTTGTCTTGTTTACATCAGGTGTCCCTTGAGTTGATGTAGCGCCCCCAGCATAGAAGAGGACGCTGGCCACTACAGACTAGAATGACTGCAGCAGTCTATTGGACACATTGAAGGACCGGCCCACAGCAAAAAGACCAGTGTTGAATTAACTCCCAGAGTTGATTTCAACACTTTTTCAGGGTTTATATAGCTCCAATTAACACTTGTAAAATAGTTAAACATTTAACACTATGCCAGTTCCTTCTTTAACTCCAAAACAGAGTTAAAGTAACACTAAGGGGATTAGATAAATAACACTGCTCCAAGTTACATTTTTACTATTTGGGAGTGTTAATTGTACTCCCTAAAGTGTCAAGTTATCAACTCTGATTTTTCTTTATGAATTTTATATACGTCCATAAACAAAATCATTTTCAAAAATAACCATCTGTGTGCAAGCCAGTGCCGGTTCTAGACCCTTTTTAGGGGGGCTGAATGTAATATTAGCCCCCCTAAGATAAAAAATATTTTGTAATTACATTTTTTTATGTTTTATTCTTGTTTTATTATTATTATTATTATTATTATTACAGACATAGATTGCCGGTAGTAGCCTGTTGACCTCATTGGTCAACTATAAAAAAAAAAATAAAAAAAAAATATTCAAAGATGTTGGTAATGTCATGTCAAGTCCCACTCCGAAATTCAACACAAGACGTGGAAGCAGATGTAGCTAGCAACCTACTGTAACTAGTTTAGTAATAGTGCATTTGCCAGTGCTGATGGGGAACAAGACAAGTATGTTGAAACGTTAGCTAGCACTATATAAAATTACTGACTATTCTGACAGGGAACGTTGTAAAATTGGTCATTAGTTCCATGGTGTTGGTGTAATCAGCAGTGGTGCAGTGCTGGTATAACGCGGTATAACGGCGTTTTACCTCGGTCACTGAGGCTGAAGTACGCGCAATCGCGCACGGATATGTTCCCGCGTGTACGCGCAGTCACGCACACAAAAATCCGCTGTTCCCATTCGTTGTAACTAAGTACCGGCTCGGCCCGCGGCCACCGTTTTTACATAACAAAAGCACAGGTAGAGTAGGCTGACCAAACGTCCTCTTTTGCCCGGACATGTCCTCTTTTCACGCCCTGTCCGGGGGGGGGTTTATTAATATTAATCGAAATGTCCGGGGTTTCACTGTTTTTCAGTTTCAGTTTCAGTTTCACGGCCCTTTGCGAGCATCTGAAGGCTCGGGGCTGCATTTTTCGCCGAACATATAAATTACCGAATAAAGCCCTATTCGTTGCCGTTCGAATGCCATCTGGATCGCCAAAATCCGTGCCTCGGTTCTCGAGTTACATGCCGATATGTCAGGCATGCGACTTTTTACATGGCATTATCCAACCGGACTCCCGGAGAAGCATGCAGCTGCAGAGCCGCAGAGCCAGCGGCGCTCTCTGGGCCGCGCGCTGACGGCCGCGCTGTGAGGCAATAGTATCCAGCTGCAGGACGAGAGCACCAACACTCTCAGGACCGCAACACTTTAAGGACCCACACTTTAAGGACCCTCGCTTCCATTGGCTGATTTGGGTCACATGACCGTCCCACCCAATGGCTGAATTGGAGTATTGCACTGCGGGATTGATTGATTGATTGATTGATTGATTGATTGATTGACAACTTTATTAACAGATTGCAGAATGGGTACAGTACAGCTAAATACATACAATTGTTAAGGGGATGCAGACCAGAGAAAGACTTTCGTCTTGTTTACATCAGGGTCCCCCATTTTCAATTCATCATAACATATATGACATACACGACATACAGATAGACAGTACTGCTACATCTATACATTTATGACATATACCAGATTTGCAAATACAGTACTGTTTGTGATACAAAAGTGTCATACGCTGCTACCTTTTTCAGCTTCTCTATTTCAAGGCAAAAAAAAATAAAAAATCTGTGCCAAAAAAAACACGCGCGTGGAGCGTTTGACCTACTGTCAATTTGCCACTGCACCACTGGTAATCAGAGGTGCGTTGCTCATGGGACGGGGTTGCACACCGGGCAACCAAGCTTTTGTGAGCAGAAGCATGTGCACGCAAGAACGCGCTGCACTTGACCTGGCTACCTTGCATAAGCATAACAATTCATGGAAATCACATTCACAGGTTTGGTGTGAACGGTGCTCTGCCTGAGTCAGACCATCGTTCACACCAAACCTGAGGAATGCGCTGCACTTGACTGATGCGCCAACTCGCTAAGTACCCACCTGGCTACCTTGCATAACAATAGCTCAGGTCGTCAAGTGTGTTCAAATACGTTCTCAGATACATTCACACAAAACTTGTGAATGAAATGTGTTACATTCCATTCATAGAGGAAATTAGGCATTGTCTTTAGTCTGTGCAAACTAATCATCTGGGAGGCGATACAGGGCCTTCATCTGGGAGGCGATACAGGGCCTTCAACTGGGAGGCGATACAGGGCCTTCATCTGGGAGGCGATACAGGGCCTTCAACTGGGAGGCGATACAGGGCCTTCATCTGGGAGGCGATACAGGGCCTTCATCTGGGAGGCGATACAGGGCCTTCAACTGGGAGGCGATACAGGGCCTTCAACTGGGAGGCGATACAGGGCCTTCATCTGGGAGGCAATACAGGGCCTTCATCTGGGAGGCGATACAGGGCCTTCATCTGGGAGGCGATACAGGGCCTTCATCTGGGAGGCGATACAGGGCCTTCAACTGGGAGGCGATACAGGGCCTTCAAAGCTCCACCTCCAGGCTGCAGAACAGCTTCTTGCCGAGAGCCATCACTGAAGTGAACAATCACCCCCCCCCCCCCCTATTGTTGCCACCACATCTACATCCACCTCACTATAATTTATACTTGTATGTGCAATATGATGTTGGGACATGTGCAATAATGCAATAATGGTTCATGTGCAATATTTTCCGCCGATGTGCAATCTTTTTTTTCTACTGTGATGATTTTGCAATGCTTTTTTTAACTGAATTTGGTGGTACTACTACAGTGTACAAGAGTGGACTATTTTATACTATTTTCCTCAATCAAAAATCCCCCAAATTATGAAAAAGGATATATATTTTTATTTTAATCTAAGTGTTGTAGTATAACCAATAGGATACAATTGATCTGTTAAGTGAGTTTGGTGACACTACACTCTGAGTGAAGATATTTAATGTTTTTTTCCAATACAAAATCCCCAGAATTATGAAAAAGCATTTTTTTTCAAATCTAAGTGTTGTAGTATAACCAATAGGATACCATTGATGATGTGTGCAGTGATTTTGGTGACACTATACACTGTATGACGTGAAGTTATTGAATCTTTTTGCAGTGCCTCTTTTCGGTGTTGCACTTTTTAGACGGTCCCTGGCTGCGCACTTGCCTCGTCAAGGCCGACTGCACATATAGATCAAAATATTATTATTAAATGTACAGCTCCGAGGCCGGCTCGCCTCGTTTAGGTGAAAGTAAGGTTGTAGCTCATTGTCTACCTTACTACGATAGGAAAGAGGTGTCCTTTGTGTTTTAAAAACATTTCGCTTAATTATTGACACGGAAATTCGAATCTGTGAATATCTTTCTAACTTTACCTAAGTCTCCCGATTCCGATACAATAAAGCGAGTCTTCATCACAAATCATATTCTCAAAATAATCTGACCGGCAGATATTATTGCTGGCGGACCTATTTCGGCCTGCGAGCCGCCTATTGCCGACCACTGCACTGAACTAGGATATCTGTATAACGTGCGTTTAGACAACACTGCTTGGGACAGACCACACAGGCTATTTCCATATTATTAGGCTATTACTTCACATACAATATCATGTCTAAATGAAATGCACAAAACAAAAAATGTATGTATATAACGTTACCCTGGTATAGATCTGTATGTATGCATGTGTATTTATTCATAACGTTATACATATTCGTTAACGTTAGATCGTGAATGGCTTTTACATTGAAAAATGTACTTGTCACGTGGTTCCGTTCTCCATTCTTCACATCAAAAACGAAAAACGAACTATCAAAACGTACACGGCCCATTATTTACTCCTTTTTTTTCATTTGATTCTGACACCAAAATACGAAAAACAGCTCCGTATTTCAGTTTTTCCCCGTTTTTTCGATTTTGGTTTCAAACGGAAATAGGAAAACACCTCGTTTGAAACGAAAAACGAACGATCAAAACGTACACGGACCCTAAAGCATCCAGAGTCTGACACACAGCGCGACAAGACAAGCGATCACTGATCAGTCAGCATGAGACCGCGGTCCGTGTAGTGTACGTTTTGAGCTCAAAAACGAATCCAACGAACAACACAAGCGACTCAGTCAACATGAGACCGCGGGTCCATGAGCGTTTTGTGTTCACTCTTTTCAGCGCAGGGCACTGAGTGGCTCTACTGCAGTGCTGACAGCCGTATCAACAGTGCTGCACTTCCTGGTTTAATAGCACAGGCTTCAGGTGCTCAGAGATATATATATATCTGTATGCATGGCCGCCTAGTTATATTTGAAAGTGGGGGTGCAATTTTTTTTTTTTTTTATTATACTTTTTTTTTTTTTTTACATGCAGGGGGTGGCAGATATTTTTTTCATTTAATGAACCTGTACGTGCAATTTCCTGCAATATAGAGCCTTCAATCTTGACCAATAAAGCTGCTCTTTTCACTATAAAACTCAGTTTATATTGCAGTATGATAGCCAATTACTATAATAATAATAATATATTAATATATATATATTTATATACTGTATATATACTGTACATTTTTTTTTGCTCTTTTATTTTTATTAAATCAATCTCCTTTCAAATAGGCCAAGTTTTATTTATACCAACAAGGAACAATAACAGGGTCTGCTGTAAATATAGCCTATTTTGTGTCTTAATTTGTTATGTTATCCTACACTTTAAGCTGTCTGATATTTCCAGTACCTGTAACTCTTGGGTCTCTTTCTCTCCCTCTCTGCCTCCTCCCTGAGTCTGCACAGTCACCATATCATTCTACATTAAGGAGAGCAATACACTTATGAATACACTGAACCGGTTTGAATACACAATCTTTATGCTACTCTGTAAAGAAAGGGAGAGAGGGGGGGATATATAATCCAAGTATTTGTGTCTTAATTTGTTATGTTATCCTACACTTTAACCTGACTGTCTGATATTTCCACTACCTGTAACTCTTTGGTCTCTTTCTCTCCTTCCTGAGTCTGTACAGTCACCATATCATTCTACATTAAGGAGAGCAATACACTTATGAATACACTGAACATCATTATGAAACATTTCTATTGCACCCTTACTTACAATTCATTATGAATTGAAAATGGGGAACCCTGATGTAAACAAGACGAAAGTCTTTCTCTGGTCTGCATCCCATGCATATAGTACGGCTCAATACACACAATTGTTAAGGGATTGCAGACCAGAGAAAGACTTTTGTTTTGTTTACATCAGGGTCCCCCATTTACAATTCATAATGAATTGTAAGTGTTACAAAGGGTCAGATTAAACCGAATATATATATTTATTACTTGAGATATATTGTATAATATTTGTATATTGTCTGATATCCCTTGTATATTCTTTGTACATATACACGGAATATCCCTTTACCTAGGTACAGGCCAGACCATAATATTCGTTCTCCTATTGGACAGCGACCCCCTAGGCGCCACAGCCATACCCCCAATGTCTAGTTCAAAGTCACCGCTAAGACATGTCTCAACATGCCCAGGTTTGCGCAGTAATACGAGACAGAAATGAGGTTGGCACTAGATTATTCATCTTACGTATAAATACGTTGCAGGTGGATACAGCAGTAGTCCAGTCAAGTTACCCCAACAAGTTGAAGCCTTCACCACGATACAACGTGCTGTGAAGTGGGCCCGTTTTGCCCCTAAATAGAGCCTTGAGACCGCGTGCGAATTGATAGCTAAAGTGTCAGAGTTTAACGCTGTATCGTCGAGTTCGACTTATTCTATTATAAAGTAATAGTCTATTATGTATAGTGTATCGTGCGGCTACCGTTCTACAGTGACCAGCATTACCACCGTTTCATCGTACCGAGCTAGTGCGCTTATCCAGGCTGGGCGGCCTAACCTTGTGTCGCCATCCGAGGAGCCCTAGACGAGAACCGTGTGGATATGTACACTGGATAACCTACACCGACGAATGCAGAGCCCTTTTCGGCTGGATTATATTGCTTTGGTCCTGTGGCTGCTGGAGCAGAGAACCGTCTACCCCCACTACCGTGTGGGATCTACCCTGTGAGGACCCCCCGTCGAGCCCGCCTCTAGGACTCAGAGGCTGGCTAGCTTTCATCCATGCTGCAGTGCATACCGGAGTATAGCTGTTGCTTTGTCTAAGGACCAAGGGATTATTGCACCGTCTCCTGTACCTGGAGTCTCTTTATTCCTCGTTGATCCAGACTTTTGCTCCCGACAATTCCTCTCCCCTGCTGGCTTACAACCGGAGGGAACCCCCTTAGTATCTCCAGCTGACCTACGAGTGTGCCTTATATAATTCTTATGCTACAGGTGGTATTAATTATTCCCATCGTGATATGCTCATGGATTTACGCTCTTGACCTATTCATGCACATTCTTCGCCATACAAGCGCGACTCTAATTCTCAATACTGTAATCTAATATTGCTGCTCTTCTAATAAATATTCCAAACAGGACTTTCTTTGTTAAGCCGTGTTATTGTGTGGGTGTTCATCACATATACCTGTGTACTGTATGGCCAGTAATTAAAGTACATAACTCAGTAGTGGTTTAATGATACCATACTTTCAATACAGTCAGGGAATTGTACCCCTCAGTTACAGTAAGTAAAGGTGCAATTAACACCGTGCAATCCATTATTTGTGGAGCCCGCCCTTTAAGTCTTTGAGCTATTAG